>NC_092386.1:15326614-15662328 GCF_030028105.1 Mobula birostris | reverse complement strand
TAATTAAAATGTATCCTTCAAATATACTTACTGTCCACTTTACTAGGTACACCTGTACACCTGTCGTTGAGGCAAATATCTAATCAGCCAATCATGTGGCAGTTACTCAATCCATAAAAACATGCAGACATGGTCAAGAGGTTCAGTTGTTGTTCAGACAAAACATCAGAATGGGGAAGAAATGTGATCTAAGTGACTTTGACTTTGGAATGATTGTTGTTGCCAGATGGGGTGGTTTGAGTATCTCAGAAAGTGCTAAACTACTGGGATTTTCACACGCAACAGTCCCAGTTATGCAAAGAACAAAAGCATCCAGTGAGTGGCAGTTCTGTGGGCAAAAACACCTTGTTAAAAAGAGGGAGGTCTGAGGAGAATGGCCAAACCGGTTCAAACTGACAGGAAGGCAACAGTAGCTCAAGTAACCATGTGTAATAACAGTGCTGTGACTTCCTAACAGGAAGACCACAGTCTGTGCGGATTGGTGATAACATCTCCTCCTCACTGACAATCAACACTGGTGTACCTCAGGAGTGTGTGCTTAGCCCACTGCTCTACTCCCTGTATACACATGACTGTGTGGCTAGGCATAGCTCAAATACCATCTATAAATTTGCTGACAATACAACTACTGTTGGTAGAATCTCAGGTGGTGACGAGAGGGCGTACAGGAGTGAGGTATGCCAACTAGTGGAATGGTGCCGCAGCAACAACCTGGCACTCAACGTCAGTAAGATGAAAGAGCTGATTGTGGACTTCAGGAAGGGTAAGACGAAGGAGAACACATACCAATCCTCATAGAGGGATCAGAAGTAGAGAGAGCGAGCAGCTTCAAGTTCCTTGCTGTCAAGATCTATGAGGATCTAACCTGATCTCAACATATCGGTGTAATCATAAAAAAATCAAGACAGCGGCTATACTTTATTAGGAGTTTGAAGAGATTTGGCATGTCAACAAATACACTCAAAAACCTCTATAGCTGTACGGTGGACAGCATTCTGACAGGCTGCATCACTGTCTGGTACGGAGGGGCTACTGCACAGGACCGAAAGAAGCTGCAGATGGTTGTAAATCTAGTCAGCTCCATCTTGGGCACTAGCGTACAAAGTACCCAGGATATCTTTAGGGAGCAGTATCTCAGAAAGGCAGCGTCCATCATTAAGGACCTCCAGCACCCAGGGCATGCCCCTTTCTCACTGTTACCATCAGATAGGAGATACAGAAACCTGAAGGTACACACTCAGCAATTCAGGAACAGCTTCTTCCCCTCTGCCATCTGATTCCTAAATGGACATTGAAGCTTTGGACACTACCTCACTTTTTTAATATACAGTATTTCTGTTTTTGCACATTTAAAAAAATCTATTCAATATACATAATTGATTTACTTGTTTATTTATTATGTTTTAATTTATTTATCATTATTATTATTTTTTTCTGTCTCTCTGCTAGATTATGCATTGCATTGAACTGCTGCTGCTAAGTTAACAAATTTTAAGTCATGTGCCGGTGATGTTAAACCTAATTCTGATTCTGAAGAGTATCTCTTAGATACAGAAGGTACCTAATATAATGGCCACTGCATGTATAACAAGGTGTTGTTAATACTTTTGCCCGAGGCAGCACTCGCATAAACTTTGTTGACAAGCAGCTGGCAGTGTCACCCATACCCATAATAACGATACATAATGATTATCTTTACTGCCAAATGAAGCAGTGACTGATATTTTTACAACCAGAGAGCAGTGAGATGTTTTCACAGGGAACGTCTCACACTTGCCTGGCACCAGCTAAACGCTTGCAAGAACATGACAGTAGATGATATGCTTTGAAATCCTTACAGACCAGTACTTGGATAGTTAACAGCTACACTAACAGTGCTATTTAGAAATGTTTTTTTTTCAATTCTCTTTATAAAAGATAAATATTAATCATTTTTCAGCAGGTTTTCTAAATTGCTTCATTTACTTCAACTTGTCTCAGTGATAGTTTTATTAATAGTAAAACAGTGAATACTGCAACTAAGCAACAGGGTTCATCCTTTTCCCTTTAAGGCCCATAATAATTGTTACTAAACCTTGAATTAACGATATGCTGCTGAAAATTACCATGGCACACAAGAGAAGTTTTTAAAACATTATCGCCAATTTGGGCACGCCTTCTCAAAAAGGTTTGCTTCTGCTGTACGAGAGGCAGAGCCATGTTACCAGCAGGCAGGTTTCGCATGATCAGCTGCATATTCACTGCCAGGAACAGACCATGATGGAAAGCGATGATGAAGTGATCTGTACCTTCACTAGGGGCCCAGTGTACTTGGGAGCTGACTGGTCCGGTGCTTCAGATGGAAGTGTTTCTGCGAGCAGGTCAAACGCATCTTTATCCTTTCAAAACAAAAGGCATTTTCAATTTGTGGGAAGCTTGTAACTACAAACCTGTACAAAACCAGAAGTAACAACGGTGCAACTTCATTTTTTGATTTTATTTCTATTATTGAATTGATGGCCAAAACCAACTTCCAAAAAATGAAACCCATTTTTACCAACAGACATATTTCTATGACAACAAGGCTTAGGCTACTAAAATGTTACATCTGGTCAATCTTGCTGTATGCTTCCTAAACATGGACTATAACGCCAGAACTCCAAATAAACTTAGAAGCAACAGAAATGTGGTCTCTTAGAAGAATGCTGAAAATATCATATAGAGATAGGGCAACTAATGAGTCAGTACTCTAACATGTCCATACAAGAAGATCTTTAATGAGAACATTAAATGAGAGGAAACTTAAATTCCTGGGCCATGGTATCAGAAAGGGAGAATTAGAATGCTTTACATTACAAGGCCGTATGCCTGGGAAATGCAGAAGGCAGCAAAGAGGAAAATATATGGACATTGTGAAAGAACTAACAGATCTAAGTGTGCGAGATATCACTGACGCTGCATGGGATCATTCGATGTGGAAAGCCATGATCGCCCAGGCGTGTAACGCGCAAGGCACATGAAGAAGAAGAAGAAGAATTGAATTGAAACATATTCCTTCAAAATGGAATAAGCAATGTGGGTGCAATCTGTAATTTCCCAGGATCCTTTTTTCTGGAAGGTTCCCTGAGCACCTGCTTAGGAAGAAGGATAATAGTGATTGCAAACCCAAGTGATTCTGCAGATGCTGGAAATCCAGAGCAACACACACAAAATGCTGGAGGAACTCAGCAGTTCAGGCAGCATTCTCAAGAAAGGAATAAAGAGTCAATGTTTCTGGCCGAGTCCCTTCATCAGGCCTGAAAAGCAAGATGGAAGAAGCCAGAATAAGAAGGTGACAAGAAGGGAAGGAGTACAAACTGGCAGTTGTTAGGTGAGGCCAGACGAGGGGAAAGGTGGGTGGGAGGGGGAAAGGGGGATGAAGTGAAAAGCTGGGATGTGATAGATGAAATTGCTGCCTCCTGCTCTTGTGAATTAGCTTGTTTCACTCACAATCAGGTTGGAGGAGCAACATGTCATATTCTGTCTGGGTAGACTCCAACCTGACGGCATGAACATAGATTTCTCAAACTTCCAATAATTTCTGCCCCCCCCTCCCCATTCGCCATTCTGATTCCCCTTCTCTTCTCACTTGCCCATCACTTCCTGCTGGTACCTGTCCTCCTTCCTTTTTTTCCCATGGTCCACTGCCCTTTCCTATCAGATCCCTTCTTCCTCAACCCTTTTCTCCTTCCACTAATCACCTTTCAGCTTCTTACTTCGTCCCTCCACTTCCACCAGCTACCCAGCATCACCCTCAACTGGCTTCACCAATCAGCCGCTAGTTTTTCCCTTCACCAATATCATCTTATTCTCGCTTCTGGCCCCTCCCATTCCAGTCCTGATGAAGGGTCTCGGCCTGAAACGTTGACTGTTCATTCCCCTCCATAGATACTGCCTCGCTTGCAACTCCAGCATTTTGTGTGTGTCTTTCTTTCTTAATCTTTTTATTGATTTAGAGAAAACATATATACAGACAAGTGAAGAATTATCTCAAATATATATCAGCAACAATATAATCAAAAGATAAAATAGATATCATATTCATAGTAATGAGTAAACATGCAATATATAATAAAAAAGGACAACTAATTCTCCTCTTATCATTTCATAAAGAGAGGGGAAAAATACCTAAATTTGAAATAAAGAAGAAAAAAAAAGTACACTAAAAAAAGAGAAAAAATGGGGGGGACTGGGCAGTCCATTCGGAGGATACAACCAAGAAAAAAGGAAAGACTTTCTGATCAAATCTAAAACTTCAAAAAAATGAAATAATTGGAATAATAAATCTAATCAAATGAAAATATAGAATAAAAGGTCGCCATATCTGTTCAAATTTAAAGGATGTATCAAATATCCGACTTCTTATTTTCTCTAAACTTAAACAGGACATAATGGAGGAAAGCCAAAAAAAGACAGAAGGTGGATTAGAATCCTTCCACTTCAATAAAATGGCCCTCCTAGCCAAGAAGTCGAAAAGGCTATCATATGTTGAGCGGAAACAGGAATATTTCCTGCTTCCGATGGGATAATCCCAAAAATTGCCGTAAGTAAATTAGATTGTAAATCCAGATCCAAGACTTTTGATAGCATTTTAAAAACATCTCTACAAAAATTATCTAGCTTTATACAAGACTAAAACATATGAGTTAAAGTAGCCACCTAAATATTGCATCTGTCACAAATAGGATTAATATTGGAAAAAATACATGCTAGTTTATCCTTTGACATATGGGCCCGATGCACTACCTTGAACTGTATCAAGGAATGACGGGCACAAATAGATGAGTTATTAACCAAATGAAAAATTTTACTCCATGTATGTGTCATTCAGGATTTCCAGCATCTGCAGAATCTCATGTGTGTATTGGATGAATTTGATAATAATTAGAATAAATGGTTAGAAAAGCTTTGTGTATTTGGTCTGCCTTTGAAAGGCTGGGATGATCTTGCTGAAATGGAAGCTAGGATATCAGAAAAATAGATACAGTCAATTAAGAAAAAGGACCAGGATTACAGTACTGTGAAAAAGCCTTTGGCACATTTGTATAGCTAGTACACAGTACTGTAGTAATTTTATGTATTGCAGTGTACCGCTGCCGCAGTAAAAAAACAGAATTCATAACATATGTGATAAACCTGATTCTGATACAGGTCTCTATTGTGGACCGAGAGTGGGAAGGGGACAGGGAGAGGGGAATCATGATTGGGAAATGGAACAGAGAGGGGAGGGAGCGGGAAGCATCAGAGAGGTATTCTGTAACGATCAATAAACCAATTGTTTGGAAACACCAAGCCCCACCCCTGGTACTCCTTCTCTGCCACCTGTCCCACACCCCTCCTGTGGTGATCACCCTCACCATTCCCAACATCCTTTGCTCCCACCAGCTTTGCAAACTCATTCTCTGCTCCACATTGACAAATACAGCACTGTGCAAACGTCTTAAGTACCCTGGCTATATATATGTGTGCCTAAGACTTTTGCACAGTACTGTATATCTGAAAAAGATCTATTGTAAATATTCTTTCATGAATTTGGATGTGTAAGGACGTTCTTGGTGATCACTGAATACTAAGCATTAACTCTCTTTTCGTATTTACCTTTGCACCAGGTTGACTTGTTGACACAGTGGCAGCCGCTGAAGCTTGCAAGGGTGCCTTAGAAGAAAGAATATTTCAAAGTTATTGGGATTCAGATGTGTTTTTGATGTTTCTCCAACTATTTTCACCAGCTTTAAAAGAGCATACAAATAATTTTAAAACATTAAATATGAGAGGGCATAATTTTATTGTGATTGGAGGAAAGTATGAGAGGGTGTCGGAGGCAGGTTTTTTTTTCCACAGAGTGGTGGTGAAACACGCTACCAGGGTTGGTGGTGGAGGCAGAAACATTAGGGTCATTTAAGAAACTCTTAGATCGGCACATGGATGATAGTAAAATGCAGGGCTACACAGGAGGGAAGGGTTAGATTGATCTCAGAGTAGGGTAAAGTTTTGGCACAACATTGTGGGATGAAGAGCCTGTATTGTTCCATGTTCTATGTTCCGCCATAAACTTTCTCCTTGTAATAGAACACACATCAAAGTTGCTGGTGAACGCAGCAGGCCTGGCAGCATCTCTAGGAAGAGGTACAGTCGACGTTTCGGGCCGAGACCCTTCGTCAGGACTAACTGAAAGAAGAGCTAGTAAGAGATTTGAAAGTGGGAGGGGGGGAGGGGGAGATCCAAAATGATAGGAGAAGACAGGAGGGGGAGGGATGGAGCCAAGAGCTGGACAGGTGATTGGCAAAAGGGATACGAGAGGATCATGGGACAGGAGGCCCAGGGAGAAAGAAAGGGGGGGAGGGGGAAAAAACCCAGAAGATGGGCAAGGGTATAGTGAGAGGGACAGAGGGAGAAAAAGGAGAGAGAGAGAAAGAATGTGTATATAAATAAATAACGGATGGGGTACGAGGGGGAGGTGGGGCATTAGTGGAAGTTTGAGAAGTCAATGTTCATGCCATCAGGTTGGAGGCTACCCAGACAGAATATAAGGTGTTGTTCCTCCAACCTGAGTGTGGCTTCATCTTTACAGTAGAAGAGGCTGTGGATAGACATGTCAGAATGGGAATGGGATGTGGAACTAAAATGTGTGGCCACTGGGAGATCTTGCTTTCTCTGGCAGACAGAGCGTAGGTGTTCAGCAAAACGATCTCCCAATCTGCATGGGGTCTCGCCAATATATAGAAGGCCAGATCGGGAGCACCGGACGCAGTATATCACCCCAGCCGACTCACAAGTGAAGTGTTGCCTCACCTGGAAGGACTGTCTGGGGCCCTGAATGGTGGTAAGGGAGGAAGTGTAAGGGCATGTGTAGCACTTGTTCCGCTTACAAGAATAAGTGCCAGGAGGGAGATCGGTGGGGAGGGATGGGGGGGACGAATGGACAAGGGAGTCGCGTAGAGAGCAATCCCTGTGGAAAGCGGGGTGGGGAGGGAGGGAAAGATGTGCGTAGTGGTGGGATCCCGTTGGAGGTGGCGGACGTTACGGAGAATAATATGTTGGACCTGGAGGCTGGTGGGGTGGTAAGTGAGGACCAGGGGAACCCTATTCCTAGTGGGGTGACGGGAGGATGGAGTGACAGCAGATGTGCGTGAAATGGGGGAGATGCGTTTGAGAGCAGAGTCATCAACTTGCAATGGAAGTAGGATACCATTTTGACCTGAAAGTAATCCCCAATACCCTAATGAAATGTTCAATGTCAGGTCTATTGCACCTGAGACTTTACAACTGAACTTTGCATGTGTCTCAGACAATCACTATTCTCTAATATGTGAAGTTTGGAGTTATACCTGCTTCTGGGTAGGGGGAGGTATCGCGGAGTGAGAAACCTCAGCCGAGCATTTTGAAACTGGAGCCGCAGAGCTTTGGGCAAAGTCAGCCAACAGAGACTCCAGGACATCACCCTCTGTCATACCCTGTGTTAAATAAAGTTGAACCACTTCAGAGATATTTCAAACTTACAGATAACGACCCTAGGTTTCAACTGAAAACAAGGCAAAAACAGTATTTTCCAGCAGCGGGAACATTTCTCTTTACTGTGTTTAGGTTAACGGGGATGTGCCTGTCACCATTCACAATTTCTGCAATAAATAAGGGAACGTGGTGGGTTCAGCAACTCAATCAATCTGGTGTGTTTTGGCAAACTCGTTCTTTATACTTTTACAAAAAATATGTTAATAAGAGCAGTAAAAATTTTTTTTAAACTGTATATCGAGGGAATGCTGGTGCCTTAATATATCCATATAGGCTTGACATAGTATTATAACTTCCTCCAAAAGGAACCCAATTTAATCAATAAACTTACAAAATTTAGCAAACTGTGATTGTAGTGAAGTTTGCTGGAAGTGAGGTTTCATGCTAAGCCGAGCCTCAGCTCCTACATTCCTTCCACTGCAACTGCTTGAGTCTCTTATACTCTCCTCCACCACAAAGCTGGAAACCACTCACACTGCGGCACACTCTTTCCATTCCCCGTTCTGGTTACCCTCTCACCCCTTCTCTTCCCACTTGCCCATCACCTCTCTCGAGTTCCCTCCCTCCTTCCCATGGTCCACCGTCCCCCATCCATCACTGAGGACTGCCCCCCCATCACCATGAACATGCCCTCTTCTCATTGCCATCAACAGGAAGGAGGTACAGAAGTCTGAAGGCACACACTGAGTGATTCAGGAGCAGCTTCTTCCCCTCTGCCATCCAATTTCTGAATGGACATTGAACCCGTGAACACTACCTTTGCACTACTTATTGAATTTAATAATAATAAATATATATATAATTTTAAAATGAGAATTGCAATAAATAAATATATATATTATTGTAATTCAACTTTTTCATTATGTATTGCATTGTACTGCTGCTGCAAAAACAACAAATTTCTCAATATATACCAGTGATATTACCTGTACAAAGTCTCGTACGGCCAGATTTGGGAACAGTTTCTTTCCAACTGTGATAAGACTGCTGAACCGTTCCTGATCCGGATCTGGGCTGTACCCTCCAAATACCCGGACCTGCCTCTTGGTCTTTCCATTTTTCTATTTTATATTTACGATTTATAATTTAAATTTTTAATATTTACTATCGATTTGTAATCCGGGGAGCAGGAAGCGCAGAATCTAATATCGCTGCGATGATTGTACGTTCTAGTATGAATTGTTTGGCGACAATAAAGTATAAAGTATATTAAACCCGATTCTGATTTTATTAGGCTCCTTCTGCAGACCTTTGTTTTATCCAACTATCACCTCCCAGCTTTTTATTTCATTCCCCTCCCCCACCCACCTACCTTCCCCCTCACCTGACCTCACCTATCATCTACCAGTTAGTGCTCCTTCCCTTTCTGCACCCCCCCCACCCCCACCCCCTTAGTCAGGCTTCTGCCCCCTTCCTTTCCAGACTTGATGAAGGGTCACGGCCCGAAACTTCAACTGGTTATTCCGTTCCACAGAAGCTTCCTGGCCTGCTGAGCACCTCCAGCAATTTGTGTAGTAGAAAGGATGGTACTTTAATACACCCATATCAGGGTGACACAGTATTATAACTTCCTGCAAATGGAACGCAAGTGAATCATTAAACTTACGAATTTGGGAACTGCATAAAAAACATTTCTGGAAGTGAGGTTCATGCTGAGTCAGGTTTACCTTTCTCAGTTCCTATTTTCCTTCCATTGCAGCTGTTCGTTTCTCTCATCCTCCTTTCCAAAACCAATTGGAGACGATACACACTGCTACACGAGTTTGTTCAAAGCCAAATGATATAGGATTGTTGAAAACCACAATTAAATCTTTATCCTGGCACAAACTTAAATGGAGACTTTTCACAAACTGCCCCCACTATCTTTAAAATAAATAAGTTTCACTGACTGCTCAAAGGCATCCTTTGTAAAAGGAATGAAATAGAGCTTTCAAGAATGAGGCTTTACCTCCTCTGTTACCTTTGGTTTAGCTCCTGGACCAGCAGAGGAAGATTCTGGTTTTCCTTTATCC
Organism: Mobula birostris; assembly: GCF_030028105.1. Taxonomy (NCBI): domain Eukaryota; kingdom Metazoa; phylum Chordata; class Chondrichthyes; order Myliobatiformes; family Myliobatidae; genus Mobula; species Mobula birostris. Next base: position 15,652,786 of record NC_092386.1, on the reverse strand, counting down.
TATTGCAAAAAAAAAAACACTTAAATAATTCTAATAAATTTAAGTAAATTCTTCAGAACTGAAATCATCTGATGAAAGAATGCAATAATCGTGTGGTGGATCCAAAATCTCTCACATCATTTAAAAAGTACTTAAAATATGATTAATATTATCTACAACACACTCAAGCCCCTGAGGGTCTCACCCTTGCCAGAAATCTCCCAATGTCCCCATGGATAACGTGCGCCCCTTCTCCAGGAACAATGGGCATAGATGTACCCTGAAAGAGGTGTAGGCAGACTGCCCGCCGCCTGGACACAGGAATGGCCACCTTAGCCTGGCACAGGAGCAAACTCCCCAGCAGATGAACTGAGCGTCCCTCTCCCTTTTGCATCGAGTGACCATTGATTAAGATGTACAACCAGAACTTCAGGGGCTGCCCCTTTAAATGTTCATATAGAGGCTGCAACCTCTCACATTCCTTATACATGTGGTACACTGATTCCTCCCAGCCAGAAAAATGACTGGTGGCTGGAGAGTCAGTGAACTGACTCAAAAAACTATTACAAGGCATTGCTCTGTATAACATTGTCAGACCGAATAGGTTAAGACTATATTCCTGGGAACATAAAAGACTGAGAGGAGATTTGATGGAGGTATACAAAATTATGAGGGGTATAGATAGGATAAGTGCAAGCAGATTTTTTCCACTGAGGTTGGGTGGAACTGCAGCCAGAGGTCATGTGTTAAGGGTGAAAGGTTTAAAGGAAGCGTGAGGGGAAACTTCTTCACACAGAGGGTCGTGAGTGTGTGGAACAAGCTGCCAATGCAAGTGATGCATGCGAGTTTGATTTCGATATTTAGGAGAAGTCTGGATATGTAAGGGTATGGAGGGCTATGGTCCAGATATAGGTCAATAGGCATAGGCAGCTTAATTGATTTAGCATGGACTGGATGGCCCAAGTGGCCTGTTTCTGTGTTGTACTTTTCTCTGTCTCTATGATAACACTTCCCACTGCAGGTCCCCGTGGTATAAAAGCCTACAGGCCAAGTATCGACAATGGCATTCACACAGACAGGCATTTAAAGGCTGGCCAAAGGGTCTGTCCTGTGCAACTAATTTGATCAGAGAGATGAACTGCAATGGTGTTATGATAAACAGCAACGTTGTCTTCAACATTAGATGGTCATAGAATTTAACTCATAGTTTTTCTAATGTGAATATTATCTAATGTGAATAATATTCTAATGAAGTATTATCGACTGATCACAAATTATTTGTTTGTCTAAACCTTAGGATCAGGCTGGTCCTTAAATCTGTAATCAGGTGGTATCGTGTCTTCCCGTTCTCCTACTCGTTCACCTTTCTTCTTTGTCACATCGGATTCCTGAAATCACGTGAAGTAAACAGAGTCAAGCGCAAGTTCACATATATATTAAGATTCAATGCATATGCAGTCTGCATCTCTGAACTTATTATTGAATTGAAATTAATGTATGATTTAAAACCCCTTCTTCCAAGAGAACAACATTGTCATAGGGTTCAGAGGCTTGAGTGCCTCAGTGACCTGGGGAGTGACGTTGGCTGGAGACCAATCAGGTCAAAGGTTAGAGGCCAGACCGGCCCTCCAGTTTGAGGGTTCAGCTCAGGACCAACAATTCTGACTATCAAAAAAAAAAATACTCCTACAGAAACAACAATGAAGAATCCTTCTACATCTGTAAGCAACAGGAAGCACCACACCTGGGGCACAATAGAGAAGATGGCCAAGGACAGACAAAGATAGAGGACCTTCATCGCTGCCCTAAGTGCCAGCGGTGAACAGGCAGTAAGCTAAAAGCTTTTCAGTCACTTATCCTTCTTCTTGTGTCAAATTATTTGTGAAAGTATTCCTCTACATTGTCATGATTATTTTACCATCATAACCTGTATTAGCCTTTGATGCAGCACACTATACTGTTCCCTTTCAGGACTGATGCTTGATAGTTGGGACCTGATGAATGGTCTTGTCTAGAAATGTTGAATGTTTATTTCTTCCCATTGATGCTTCCTGACTTGCTGAGTTTCTCTGGTAGTTTGGGTGTTTCATTCATATTTTCTGCAGTCAGCGTGTGAGGTTGTGGAATTCCCACACTAAACTTTTCAATCTTACCTATTTTTAAATTTACCACGCTGGCTATGCTTTTGGTCATCTTGATTTGCAGATTAAAGATGAAAAGGTCAGCTTTATTTGGCACGTGTACATCGGAACATCAAAACATACAGTGAAACATGTCATTTGCATCAATGACCAACACTGACTGAGGATTGCAACTGCAAATAACGCCGTGCTTCTGGCACCACAAACTACTAACCCTAACGCAAACGTGTATGGAATGTGGGAGGAAAGCAGAACACCAGACGAAGCCCACACAGGGGAGAATGTACAAACTCCTCACAACCGCGTCGGGAATCAAACCCCAATCATTGGCGCTGTAATGTGTTACACTAACCGCCACACCACCATGCTGTGTAATGTAAATCATCTTGCGTGGTTTGGCATCAAACTGAGAAATCTCTTTGGCCATTTGTAATAGTATAGCTGTGGCATCAATATAATAACTGCATTATAGAACCCACAAAACCAGACAGGAAGCGAGTCATCTTCAATCTCAAGGGACAATCTAAGATAAAATGTCAGTTTGTTGTTGTTGTGTGGAAGACAGAGCAGCAACACAAGCAGACCAAGAAAGAGACCAACTGAAGATATGTTAACACAATTCTTAACTGAAGACCACAAGTACCAGGAGATGATATTCATTCTTACCTTCACTTCCGGGCCAGTGTACTTCGGAGCAGAATCATCAGGAGCCTCGGATGGAAGAGTTTCTGCAAGTAGGTCAAATGGATCTTTATCCTTTAAAAACACACAAAAAAAAAGACATGTTTCACCAGATGGTAAGGCTCAACAGAACATGTTCTGATGGTAACAAATCTTTTCCCTGTCAACAAACAACCTAAGCAACTGACTCCCTAATTGCCCAGTAGGCCTCTGCTGGACAACAGCCTCAGAGTTGGAAGGGTGGCAATTATGACATTAGATTTTTAAATTTGCTCTTCTATTTCTCCAACCCCCACAGATGTTTGCCTTCCTTAGGGCAAGGGTTCAAAGTTCGAAGTAAATCTATTATCAAAGTACATATACATCTCCATATACAACCCTGAGATTCAATTTCCTGAGGGCATACTTAGCAAATCTATAGAATAGTAACTATAACAGAATCAATGAAAGATTGGGCAGTATGCAGAAGACAAATATAAATAAACAACAATAAACCTTGAGAATATGAGACTATGAGATAAAGAGTCCTTAAAGTGAGATCACTGGTTGTAGGAATATTTCAATTATGGGTCAGGTGAGTGTAGTTATCCCCTTTTTATGCCATGGACCAATAACATTAAACAAGGGCTCCTTGAATCTCAGGTTTTGGAATTCCTGTTTTAGGGAATTTCCAGTTCTATTCTTTCTGAAGGGCAACATATGGAGAAACACAATTCCAGAGTCTGGTTGATCCACTACTGAGAATCATTTGGTTAACTCTTGGCCCATTTCTGTGCATATCTGAACAGTCACAATGAAAAGGGTTTTCTGAATCTCCTGCAGCTACCCTAGTCTATCCAGGGATATCAGCCTTGGAAGGATAGACAGCTCTTGTTAACTAGAAGCTCTTTCAATAAACAATATTGATGTAAAAGAGGGTTGGGAGACAGCCCTGCAACAAACAAGAGAATCATTAACATAAGAGATGCTGTAGCTGCTGGAAATCCAGAGCAATACACTCAAAATGCTGCAGGAACTCAGCAGGTCAGTCAGCATCTGTGGAAATGAATAATCGTACGACGTTTCGGCCCGAGACCCTCCAGCGGGACAGGAAAGGAAAGCGAAAGGAACCAGGATGTAAGTAAGCAGGAGGCGGGGAAAGAGCACAAGCAAGCAGGATCATAGCAAGTTGTGTTATGGTTGTTCCAGTACATGCCTTGAGAATGTTCCCTCTCTAATTCTCACATATTGGCTCTATCCCTTACAGCTCCCAAGATCTCGACGGACCTTGGTGATCACTCAGCTGTCAAAAATCTCTTTAACCATATCTAAATCTCTCTGGTATCTGAAAAATTTTAAAGCTGTTGAAATAATTTGGGAGAAATTAATTTATTTTTTTAAATAATTTTCATTTTTAAATGCTTGAATCTCTTCTGAATTATGTAAAAAACAATAATTAATAATGAATAGAACAAATTATGTATATTTTCAAACCATGGAGACTAAACAGAAACTGCATCTGCCCCTCAGCTCATGTTGATGAACCCCAAAATCAGAGACAACTATGAGGGGGCAAACAAGAGATCAAATGCAACTGCACCTTGCCTTTATTAGAAACACAAGAAAATCTGCAGATGCCGGAAATCCAAAGCGACACACACAGAATGCTGGAGGAATTCAGCAGGTCAGACAGCATCAGTGGAAAAGAGTAAACAGTCGACGTTTCAGGCTGAGCCCCTTCATCAGGACTGAGACGGAAGGGCCGAGATGCCTGAGTAAACAAGTTGGAAGGAGGGAAAGAGACCAGATGGAAGGTGATAGGTGAAGCCAGGTGGGTGGGAAAGGTAAAGGACTGGAGAGGAAGGAATCTGATAGGAGAGGAGAGTGGACCATAGGAGAAAGGGAAGGAGGAGGGGACCCAGGGGGAAGTAATAGGTAGGTGAGAAGAAGTAAAAGGCAGGGAATAGTGGGGGGGTGGAATTTTTGTTCACCGGAAGGAGAAATCGATTCATGCCATCAGTTTGGAGGCTACCCAGACAGAATATAAGGTGTTGCTCCTCCACACTGAGGGTGGCCTCATCTTAGCACAAGAGGAGGCCATAGATTGACACGTCCTGCTGAAGGGTCTCAGCCTGAAACATCGACTGTGCTCTTTTCCATAGATGCTGCCTGGCCTGTTGAGTTCCTCCAGCATTTTGTATGTGTTCTGCTTGAATTTCCAGCATCTGCAGATTTCCTCTCGTTTGTGAAGGAGACACCTCCCGTCACCCAGTGGTGGAGATTTTTCACAGCAGTGGTAGCAACACCCCAGCTAGATAGCACTGGAGTTTCTTTTTAGTTTATGCACCCATAAAAGGTATAGAAAATCATTTCTAAATAATTTACCTGCCATCAATGGCCACACTTGGAAAACTATTCACTTCAGGATGTCAGTGACAAGTTGCTGGATATATTTAACCCTTCCTCTCTAATCATAATCAACAACACTCTGTTCACAGACTTCACTTTTCAATTAGTCTTTGATGCATACCTTCGCTGCAGGCCCAGTGCACTTGGCAACTGAAGCATCTGGTCCCTGTGATGGAAATGGCTCCATGAGCTGTTCCATGGCACTCAACATTGGTTTGCCATCCTTTTAAAGATAAAACAAGACACGTTTCACCATTTACCTAAAGTGTGCCGGCACTCAAATAGCGCACAACCTCTTGTGTTGAAATGCCATGTGGTGCAGTCCGTTTTAGCTAAAATTGGCTGATTTGGGGGTCGATTTGGAAACACTGGGTGGTTCAGCTCACTATGCATCTTGAGAGCACAACAGCAAGTTCAGCTTGGGTTAGTGTTACAGTCCTCTTTCAGCCAGTGCTGAGCGTGTTAGGCAGAATAAGTTTAACATTTGAATTTCCTAGCATGTTAGTTCCTTAAGCAAAACGAGATCAGAGGTCAACCCACCACCTGATAAGAGCTGAATGGTATTGTCCATACTCACTTGGCTTAAGGCTTGGCCGGCTCTTACAGAAGAGGAGTTATCGACAAATCCAGATCACTTATCTGACAACTACTTAAATATTTTTATTTGAAAGTCACCTAGGTTAACCCACAAAGTAATCATTCTCCAACAAGTTAATAAATATGATCTCAAGGCATGCCACCGTTGCTATTTACAAAGCTTGCACATTTATCAGAATTTAATCATTGAACACTTGGGTTGTATGACAGTCCTGGATGCCTCTCTATACAGATAAAACATAATCAATAAGAACGTCAGAACATAAGAAACAGGAGCAGGAGTAGGCCATCCGGCCCATTGAGCCTGCCCCACCATTCAGTAAGATCATGGCTGATCTGTCCGTAAACTCAGCTCCATCTACCTGCCTTTTCCCCATAACACTTAATTCTCTTACTATGTAAAAACCTATCAAACTGTTTCTTAAATATATTTAGTGAAGAAGCCTCAACTGCTTCCCTGGGCAGAGAATTCCACAGATTCTCCACTCTCTGGGAAAAACAGCTTCTCCTCATCTCCATCCTAAATCTTCTCCTCTGAATCTTGAGTCAATGTCCCCTAGTCTTATCTACCAATGGAAACAACATTCCTACTTCTATCTTATCTATCCCTTTCAAAATTTTGTATGTTTCTATAAGATCTCATTCTTCTGAACTCCAGAGAGTATAGTCCCAGGCGACTCAATCTCTCCTCATAGGTTAACCCCTTCAAACCATTGAATCAATCTGGTGAGCCTCTTCTGCACTGCCTCCAAAGCCAGTATATCCTTCCTCAAGTATGGAGACCAGAACTGCACACAGTACTCTAGGTGCGGCCTCACCAGTACCCTGTAAGGTTGCAGCATGACCTCCCTGCTCTTGAATTCAATCCCTCTAGCAATGAAGGCCAACATTCCCTTTGCCTTCTTAATAACCTGCTGTACCTGCAAACCAACTTTTTGTGATTCATGCACAAGCACTCCCAAGTCCCTCCGAACAAGAGAATGCTGCAATCTTTCACCACTTAAATAATAATCTGCTCTTCTATTATTCCTTCCAAAGTGGATGATCTCACATTTACCAACATTGTATTCCATCTGCCAGACCTTGTCCCACTCACTTAACCTATGTATATCCCTCTGCAGACTCTCCACATCCTCTGTACAATTTGCTTTTCCACTCAGTTTAGTGTCATCAGCAAATTTTGCTACACTACACTCAGTCCCCGCTTCCAAATTATCAATGTAAATGGTAAACCAAAGTAGACCGAGATGACAAATCCTAGTCCTATCGGAAACTTTCTTCTACCCCAGTGCTGCGGTTTTTGGGTCAAAAAGGAAGCTCCAAGTTTATAGATTATTTTGTCGTTATCAGAGCCAGTTGAGAGAAGGCAGGTCCATGGAGCTCAGGAGCAGATTAGCCATGACATAACTGCATGACGTAATAAGCCTATTGCAGCCCCCCATCCGGCCCATGGACTGTGAGAGATTTCAATTTGATGAAGTTAGGTGTTACTATTATGTAATGCTTCAACATCTCTTCTACTTTTAAATCCTTCTTTTTTCATAAATTAGTAGATAAATCTTAAGCATTTGATTGTAATTGTACGAATCCCACAGTGCACCTCGAGCCTGCAGTTACTTTCTGCTTTCAGAAATGCAGCTGACATTTTAACAAATAGCCATCATCTGGATTATCCTAGGCCATTTGTAAGATTAATCCAGATAGTTCTGGTGGCCTGCCCTCCCTCTGCATCTCTGCAAATTCACACATGTGCAATTGAACCTGCACCCACACCGGTCCTTGGTACTATATTACAGCCCCTAATTATTCATCACAGAGGGAATAAATTAATTATTTCGTGACAAAATAAATTGCTGAACATGTTCATCATCTAATAAAAGATTGTTTCATCTGTAATGCCAACCGAATAAGTCAGATGTCGACATCTTCAGATATGCTTCTAAATGATTAGTTTTGTACCAGTTTTATGTCCAGATCCTAATGTTTTAACTGCAAGAATTAAAAGTAAACATTTTTTTGCCTACTCTCAGCATCTGATCCATAAACAGAATAAGATCGTTCCCCATTCAGTTGGCCCAACACCTTGGGTCGATTCAGCTTAAAACCAAAGCACCAATGGTATGTCTCTACTTTGCATATAAAGCAAATCCTGAAGCCTGAGACTTCCAATTCAGTGGGACCTGAAGGTAGACAGTTATACCCACAAGGAACTGAACATCATTTACAATCCTTGCAGCCATGAAAAGGATACAAAAAAAAAATCCAACTACTTTGGAATAAATTCAAAGTTAGCAACTAAATTTATAGGACAATGCCATCCACTTTATTGCATAAAATTTCAGCTTAAAGAAGCTTCTCTCCATAACAGTAATTATGAAAGATTATTTTACAGAAGTCAACTGGTTTCTTATATAAGAAAAAAAACACTAGATAATGCCATGCACAACTTCAATTTTATGCATATATGCTTTCTACAGTGAAATGGAAAGCAGTCATTAGATTCAGTTTAACAGTGTTGCTTTCCTGGTGATCTTGCTAGCACATTCTATATGAACTCGTGAAAGGCTATGTTAAGAGGAAGTCTCATTCTCATCTATAATCAATGCTGTGTAGAACCATGCAGGAAAGTGACAGTGCATCACGCAAGCCATTGTATTTTTAATGCAGAAAATGATCAGCCATTTGAATGGATTGAGAGATATTTGTGGCCACATTTTGTTGTGCTCAAACAAGATCTCACCTGCAGAATCCTCTGTAAGCTCACAACAGAAAGCAAGGTTTGGTAAGTACCATTACAGTAAAGCAATAGTTGTGCAATTCCAACAACTCTGGCCCAGAACAGAAACAATTAATATGCAAGTTAATGTAACAAATTGTACATAAATATCTAAAATATCTCTTTTTTCCATTCCCCATTCTGGTTGCCCTTGTACACCTTCTCTTCTCCTCACTTGCCCATCTTTTCTCTGTGGTTTCCCTCCTCCTTCTCTTTCTTCCAAGGTCCACTGTCCTCTCCTATCAGATTCCTGCTTCTTTAGCCTTTTACCTCTTCTACCTAGGACCTTCCCAGGTTCATACCTGATCTTCACTCCACCACCCACAAACCTTCCCCCTCACCTGGCTTCACCTATCCCCTGCCAGCTTGTGCTCCTCTCCCACCTTCTTATTCTGGCTTCTTCCCCCTTCCTTTGCTGTCCTGACGAACGATCTTGGCCTGAAATATGAACGGCTTATTCTCCTCCATAGATGCTGCCTGACCTGCTGAGTTCCTCGAGCATTTTGTGTTTATTGCTCAAGATTTCCAACATTTGCAAACTCCCTAGTGTTAAAAATATTACATTTAAAACACCTTTCGTAGTTCATTTTCCCTGATCCCTCTCTTTAACATTTATAACTTATTAATTTCTCCCACTTTCTTTCTTTATACCTGATCAGATCCTTTTTCATTCCCTTTCTCCTCCTCCCTATCCAGTCTTTCTCAATGTTGTTTTCTTTTCCCCCAATATTTCTTAATGTTTAAATTTCACCAGAGATCCAATTTCTCAATGCATCCTCAGATGACCCACTGCTGTCATGTTGCCAGTATTCACTTATACTTCTAGTTCATCGAAGTAGGGGAAAAATATAGCCATCATTCTCTGCGAGATTTGGTCCGATATTGTTTCAACACGACTTATTTTAAACCATTACTTTCGATAGTCCACCACTCTTTGCACATTACCCCAAACAGTCCATTCAATAGGCAAATTCTTTGTGGAAGGGCCAGAATTGATTTGTTCTGTTGATCCTCTTGTTCAAGTTCAGCTGCATTTCTCTCTGCCCTATTCCTCCCTCCTGCACCACTGCCCCATCAACTTTGGCAGCTCAAAACCAGATTAATACAGTATTCCTAAACTAGTTCAAGAATTCCAGCCGGCATGTTCTGAGTAGACTTCGTTGGAAACTGTGTCTAATCAATCTCAGTTTGGATCTTATAGTGCCAAAATCATAGTCCCTATTAGTTGGAACTAGAAATTATAACAAGTTTAAATTATTGGTAAAATATTTTACATTTTAAAGCTTATTTAGCAAACCTACTCCTCATAGCACAATGCAAACACGCGGAAATCTGCAGATGCTGGAATTTCAAGCAACACACATGAAAGTTGCTGGTGAATGCAGCAGGCCAGGCAGCATCTCTAGGAAGAGGTACAGTCGACGTTTCGGGCCAAAACCCTTCGTCAGGACCAACTGAAAGAAGAGCTAGTAAGAGATTTGAAAGTGGGATCTCTTACTAGCTCTTCTTTCAGTTAGTACTGACGAAGGGTCTCGGCCCGAAACGTCGACTGTACCTCTTCCTAGAGATGCTGCCTGGCCTGCTGCGTTCACCAGCAACTTTTATGCGTGTTCCTCATAGTACAATCCAGGTTAAAATCAATGGTTCATGGTTTTCTCCCAGGAACAGAGAAAACCTAATATATTGCCTTTCTTCTCTTCATTAATGCGGTAGGCAGGTATATGTTTTCCATTGAACCCATTAAAGATTGACATAAAATAAATCACCTAGTAACACATTCCAAAACATTTCATACTCAACAAAGAAAATCTGAATTAGGTTTAGCATAAAGCTTTCAAATTCTTCACCTATTACCAAATGAGCTGGTTAATTTACCTCACCAACTTAATCACATTCTTCTGCAAAATGCCTGCAATTCACTAAAATATTATCTTTCAAGATAAGACAGTATGATTCAGGGTACTGCAGACAATGCCTCAAAGTGCAGTTAAACCTTTGCTCATCCACCAGCAATCCTCCTCTGGTAGTAATGACTCACCTCAATCTCTGATACCATTTTCAGTGGTGCAATTACTGCTTGCTTCTGCTCAATGCTTGCACTTTCCAAAGACTTGACAATGGTTGCTTTTAGGTTGCTTATCTGTTCTTCAATCATGAAGGTCACTTCACTCACAATCTGACTTTTCATCTCGCTTATTATCTTCATTACATCTTCTAAGTGCTTCTGCAGTAAGTCCTCTTTGAAAGGCAGACCGTTGGCATTTTCTGGATCTGTCCTGCAGGATTGCTTAGTTTTCTGAGGAGTTAGAGCAAGACTTGACAGTGACAAGTCCATAACCGTCCCTTTTGGTTGTACAGATTCAGTTGGCAACAGGAAAAACTGATACCAGGAACTAGGTACTAAATGGTCCAACTCTCAGGAAAGATGCCATCTAGGTGTGCAATTGGTTACCTCAACATCCAATAGTGAAAAATACAACCTCACTACGCCCCAGTCGTTAGGTCGTTTATCATTGTCTTCATACAAGCATCATATTATCAAACCAGCTTAGTCTGATTCTTAATCCCATCTCTAGGCTAATGGATTAGAATCATATACCACAGTAAAAGGCCATACAGTCCATTTTGCTCATGCTAGTTATTTGAAAATGCTATGCAATTATGTGCCCTTTCCTTTTAGTCTGATTTTCTTTGTAAATTCTTTTTCATCTGCATATCCAATTTCCTTTCCAGGGTCCCCACTAAACTTGGTTCCAGCAGCTTTACAGCCACTCCATCCCAGGTTATGAGTGGAAGGGGTGTTGTTGTACAATGATATACTGTTCAAAGTTGCCCATTTGTTCATACTCTATTTCATGCTCAAGGACGGAACTTTTTTTTTGTATAAACTTGGCTTTTTGGGAAACTAATCTAAAAAACAAAGTGGGAGCCACAGTAACGTAGCAATTAGCGCGACACTATTAGCTCGGGGTGTCGGGAGTCCAGGATTCAATCCCGGCGTCCTCCCTGTGGGATGCGTGAGTGCTTTCCGGGTTCTCCGGTTTCCTCCCACAGTCCAAAGGCCTACCAGTTAGCAGGTTAATTGGTGATTGGAAATTGCTCTGCGAGTAGCGGGTTGCTGGCAGAGCGATTCAAAGGGCCAGAAGGGCCAATTCCGCGCTGTATCTCTAAATATATAAATCATCATAAATTATATGCAATAAAAATTCTCTTCCTAGTTCCTATAATTATTGATTAATATAAACTCTGTGAACTCTCTCACAAACCCGATTGCATACAGATATAAGTTTGTCTTTCAGATTGCTTCAAAATTTTGAACGCATTAAAATCTCTCTGTATCTTATTATTTTGTTGGATCTTCTTGAGAAGTTACATTGTTAAGAGCAAGATCCTTAACAGTGTTGATGAGCAGAGGGATTCTGGGGTCCAAGTTCACAACTCCCTGAAAGTGACTACATAGGTCGATAGGGTGGTTAGAAGTCATATGACATGCTTGCCTTTGTTAGTCAAGGCATCGAGCTCCAAAGTCAGTAGGCTATGTTGTAGCTTTATAAAACTCTGGTTAGGCCACATGTGGAGTACTGCATACAGTTCTGATCACCCTATCAAAGGAAGGATGTCAAGGCTTTGGAGAGGGTGCAGAAGAGGTTTACCGGCCATATGCTTGGCTGGAAGGGCCTATTCCACCAGGTATCTTAATAAAAAGTACAAACGATGAAACTTAGGTTGTTCTCTCCGGAGCAGCAGAGACTGAGGGGGGATCTGATAGGAGTTTATAAGATCATGAGAGGCATAGATAGAGTAGACAGACAGTACCTTTTTCCCAGGGTGAAATGTCTAGTACAAGAGGGAATGCATTTAAGGTGAGAGAGAATAATTTCAAAGGAGATGAGAAAGGCAAGTATTTTACACAGAGTGGCAGGTGCCTGGGCTGGTGGTGGAGACAGATACATTGAGGATTTTAAGAGACATTTAGATAGGCACAAGAATGTGAAGAAAATGGAAAGATATGGACATTGGACAAAAGAGATTAGCTTAGTTCACCATTTGATTAGTAATTTATTTGGTCTGTTTCTTTGCTGTTTCATGTTCTATATAAATAATGGTGTTCTGATTGAAAATTGCTAACAGTTCTTACCCTTTTACTTTCACATCAACACATTGAAGTAATTCCATACACTACTTTCGTATATTCATTGACCAATCCACCAGTAGCAAAATCTAAAGTTATACTTATTTTTGGTTATTTAACACAGTAATGGCTTGGCATGTCCTGTTTAGAATCACAGCAAACAATAGCTGTTCTGGTGGACTCTGGGTAATCGGAATTTTGGAAATGCAACTTTGAGTCAAAGAACATACACAAAAAACACAATTACAATTTTTGCATTCAAATAGGCAGATCACCAATTCATTCTGACAATTCCAGATCTAATGATCAACACTGTGTTTTCTACAGCACCAATGTTTTCATTTTGAGTGAAAAATACATTTGCCAGAATTTAGGATTGTAGTAATGATTAATTACTGTCTCACTGGATACTCCTATAGGTTTTTGGTTCCATGCTCCACATTACACCTCTCTTCAAGCTCCATTCCATTAAACTTTAGAGTAAATCATGTCAAAACTTCCCTTCCTGACCCACAGAACATTGTGCATCTTATAAACCTTCGCAAATCCAATATTTCAACATGCAAGACGATATTTTCGAACGTGCAGGATCAAGTAAACAGTTAAATAATGAAACATTGATGGTTCCATCCAGTTGCACAGACACTCCCAACACAGCCAAGACAGTGGATGCAGAAACATCAAGTAACTGAGCTGCAGATAGACGATCTTCAACTGGATATCACTCTACGTACATTGCTGAAAAGCTAGTTTGGGAGATAATTTTCTCATTTTCTTACACTTACTTAAGCAGTCATTTTTATCCTAGTACAATGAACATTGGTAAAAAGATCTGAAAATTATCAGTACCTGAATCTTTGAGTCATTGTTTTTGTGAAGTGAAGTGCCTGCCACTTTTGCTGGAAGTGTTCTTTCCTTTGTGTCCTTAGAAAATGGAGAATTTTTGTTCAAAATGTTTAGATTCTACCCTGCAAGTACAGAGTCATACAGTACAGGAGACCATGTGGCCCAACATGCACATACTGGCCCCTTGCATGAGTTACTTGATTAGCCTTCCTACCTGCTCTCTCTTGCATTGCGGTATCCTTTGATGATAACAAAACATAGCTTGTCAACAAGATACAGCTTACTGAGAAAAATAGCACATGATAGACTAATGGACTAATTTACTTATTTCAATCAATCCATGTCTCCAATTAATCACGTCTCGAGACCAATTCTTCTTGGTAGGTAATCAAACCTCGTGAAAGCACGCATAGCATTGCCTCTCATGTTGCTGACATGATCTGGGTGTTTGATGGCTCTGGGACTGCATTCAGTGGAGTTTAGCAGAATGTGTTGTGGTACGTCCTTTCAGAACAGAGATTAGAAGGAATTCCTTTAGCCAGAAGGTGAAGAATGTGTAGAATTCATTGCCATAGATGGCTCTGAAGGCCAGGTCATTATGAGTATATTTAACGTGGGGTTTGGTAGGTTCTCGATTAGTAAGGATATCAAAGGCTACAGGATGATGGCAGGGCAATGGGGTTGAAAGGGCTAATGAATCAGCCATGATGGCCTGGCAGCGAAGACTCAATGGACTGAATGAGCAAGCTTTATCTGAATTTCTACATAATTCAACATCATTCTCATGATCTCAAGCTCAAAAAGATAAATATCAGGTGCACTGGTGTCCCACAATAGTCATTCCCAAATGATGTATAATTATTGCGTGTGGAAATGCAAGCTGTAGTCAGATCTGTTGCATGAATCATTATTGTTGGGATGGTGATGTCATTAATGTTTCGCTCAGTAACGGACACAATCTGAATATATAATATTGGCATGAATTCCATTTCAAGTAGGCTGGACATTGAGCCTCCATTCCATTTATTCAGTTTACAGGTATCCCAAAGAGTGCTCTCCTAGCTAACGCTTAGCACAATAACAGGCCAATTCCAAAGAAACTTCTACGGCAACAACTTTGGAGCCAAAATAATCTTTCATCCCACTCCAGTTAGAGAGCTAGAAAGCCGAGTGAGTTGCTGAGTTATGAAAAGGCTGATTTTAGAATTACTAAGGAGCATTTAGTAAATAGTGAAGTTGGAGTCATACTGCATGTCTAATCATTCAGGATATCCCACAGCTTTTCACAGGAAAATAGTATCTTGCATAAGGAAATATGGCACTAATTTGCAATAAGCAGGAATTGCAAAAAAAACAATGTGATCTGCACTCAGTGGCCACTTTATTAGGTACACGAAGTACATCATAAAGTGGCTGCTAAGTTTATGTTCATGGTTTTCTGATGCATTAGCCCATCCACTCAAGGTTTCACATGTTGTGCATATTGAGATGCTCTTCTGCATATCACTGTTGTAACACGTGATTACTTGAGTTACCCTTTTCAGCATATTTTCTCTGTAAACTCTAGAGATGGTTGTGAGTGAAAATCCCAGGAGATCAGCAGTTTCTGAGATAGCAAATCACCCCGTCTAGCACAATCATTCCCTGGTCAAAGTCTCTTAGGTTATACGTATGTTTTCCTCATCTTGATGTTTGGTCTGAACAACTGAGCCTCTCAACCATGTCTGCATGCCTTTATACGTTGAGTTACTGCCGTTGGATTAGCTAATTAGATATTTGCATTAATGAGCAGGTGTATAGATGTATCTAATAAAGTGGCCACTAAGTGTAAGATTGGCATGAACGCCAGTACAAGTAGGCTGGATGTTGACCCTCTTATCCATATGAACAATATACAGGAATCCTGGTGATTGCTCTCTGAGTTATAGTCTAGCATGGCAGCAGGCCAAAATCACAGAAACTTCTATGACAACAATTTAGGAACCTAAAAAATCTTTCATCCCATTCCAATCACAGTTAAAAAGCAGCTGACTGGCTGAATTATGAAAAGACTGATTTCAGAATTACTAGGGAGCATCCAATAAAAAGTGAACTTAGAGTGCATGTCTAATCATTCAGGACATCCCACAGCTTTCCAAAGCAAGACAGCATCTTGTGTAACGAAATCTGTCACTAATCTGCAAAAAGCAGAAGCTGCAAAAAGCCATGTGAAATGCACTCAGTGACCACATTATTAGGTTAATCCTGTACCTCATAAAATCACCACTGAGTGTATGTTCATGGTCTTCTGCTGCTGTAGCCCCTCCAGAATGAGAATCAGGTTTAATATCACTGGCATTTGTTGTGAAATTTGTTAACTTAGCAGTAGCAGTTCAATGCAATACATAATAATATCGAAGACAAAATAAGTAAGAATCAATTACAGTAAGTGTGTATGTACATTAAATAGTCAAATGTAAAATAGTGCAAAACAGAACTAATATTTTAAAAAGTGAGGTAGTGTTCATGGGTTCAGTTTAGGAATCGGATGGCTGAGGAGCAGAACCTGTTCCTGAATCGCTGAGTGTGTGCCTCAGGCTTCTGTATCTCCTATCTGATGGCAACAATGAGAAGAGGGCATGTGCTGGGTGATGGGGGTCTTTAATGATCGATGCCGCTCCTTGAAGATGTCTTGAATACTACAGAGGCTAGTACCCAAGTTGGAGCTGTCTAATTTTACAACATTCTGTAGCTTCTTTCAATCCTATGTAGTAGCTCCTCTATACTAGACAGTCATGCAGCCTGTCAGAATGCTCTCCATGGTACATCTGTAGATGTTTTTGAGTGTTTTTGGTGACAAACCAAATCTCCTCAAACTCCCAAGGAAATAAAGCCACTGGCTTGCCTTCTTTATAGCTGCATTGATATGTTGGGTGCAGGTTAGATCCTCAGAGATCTTGACACCCAGGAACTTGAAACTGCTCACTCTCTTCACTTCTGATCTCGCTGTGAGGATTGGTTTGTGCTCCCTCGTCTTACCCTTCCTGAAGGCCACAATCAGCTCTTCGGTCTTCCTGACATTGAGTGCAAAGTTGTTGCCACGACACCATTCAACTAGCTGGTGTGTTTCGCTCCTGTACCCCCCTCTTGTCCACATCTGAGATTCTGCCAACAACGGTTCTCTCATCAGCAAACTTATAGATGGCATTTGAGCTATACCTCGTGATTATTTATCCAATTCAAGATGCGACATGTTGTGTGTTCAGAGATGCTCTTCAGCACATCACTGATGTAACGCATGGTTATTTGAGTTAGTGTTACTCTTCTGTCAGCTTGAACAACTCTGCCCATTCCCCTCTGACCTCTCTTATTAACAAGGTGTTTTTTTCCTTACAGAAATGATGTTCACTGGATACTTATTGTTTTTTTGCACCATTCTCTGTAAACTCTAGAGACCTGTGCCTGGAAATCCTAGGAGATCAGCAGCTTCAGACATCAACAATCATTCCACTGTCAAATTTCTTCCCCATTTCTTCCCCATTCTGATATTTGGTCTGAACAACAACTGAACCTCTTGACCATGTCTGCATGTTTTTCTGCATTCAGTGGCTGCCACATGATTGGCTGTTTAAGTATTTGCATAAACAAGCAAGTGTACAAGTATACTGAAAAAACTGGCCATTGAGTGTATAATCAGATTATCTTTTTTTTAGGTGATAATAAACATTATCAAAAAATATGAGAACGACTCGGATGCCCTTTGAACATTTCCACAGGGCTTATATCAAAGAGGCTCTGAGAGGTAAGGTAGTATGCTAGCTTAATATCTCATTTAAATAATACAGACAGCGCAGAAAAGGCTTTAGTATTGCAATCCAAGGTCTTCCAGATTGTGTGCTCAATTCTGTGATGTGGGATTACTTCTGCAGATTTACAAATCTGAATTTGAAACATATTTTCCAATTTGAAGCAATGACTGCCACGTAGCTAATCAGATGAATGTCATTTAGAGCAGACAATGGTGACCTTGCAATGCTTGCTCACTAGTCTGCACAGAAATTCAGCTTAAATCATGGTGCAGCAACCTGGCTGTTTAGACATTGGCTGTTTGATCGTCTAAAGCAATATTCCATTAGTATCTGCATACAAAAAAACTTGAGTATATAAAATTATTGCTACCCTCCATCTTTCTTAATTTCCTTGGGGTTGCTATGTTCCCTTCTTCACCTTGTTTCATGCCTTCATTTAACTGCGATGATCAGAGTTGTTAATATACAGAAAGCGGCAGACAAGAGAAGCTTTGTAAGCTGCATTGCGAGATACAACAGAAGTATCCAAACATCAAAATTCAAAGCAAATTTATTATTAAAGTATGTATATGTCACCACCATATACTATCTTGAGATTCATTTTTGCGGGCATTCACAGTAGAACACAGAAATAAAATAGAATCAATGAAAAACTACACACAAACCAAAACCAATCCTGACAAACAACCAATGTGTGAGAGAGAGAGAGATAGAGATAGAGAGAAAGAGAGAGAGAGAGAGAGATAGAGATAGAAAGAGATAGAAAGAGAGAGAGAGAGAGAGAGAGAAAGAGAGAGAGAGAAAAAGAGAGAGAGAGAGAGAGAGAGAGAGAGAAAGAGAGAGAGAGAGAAAGAGAGAGAGAGAGAAAGAGAGAGAGAAAGAGAGAAAGAGAGAAAGAGAGAAAGAAAGAAAGAGAGAAAGAAAGAAAGAAAGAAAATGAGCTGTAGAATCCTTGAAAGTGAGTCCATAGGTTGTGGAATCAGTTCAGCGATGGGGTGAGTGAAGTAAAGTTATCCACTCTGATACGAAAGCCTCATGTTTGAGAGGTAGTAACTGTTCCTGAGCCCGGTGGTGTGGGACCAAAGAATCCTGTACCTCCTTCTTGATGGCAACATGAAGAAGAGAGCATAGCCTGGATGTTGGGGAGGGTTCATGATAATTAATGTTGCTTTCTTGTGCGGCGCTCCTTGTAGACGTGCTCAATGGTGAGGACGGCTTTGGCTGGGATGGACTGGGCTGTACCCACCACCTTTGCAGTGGTACAGCCCAGTGACAACATAAAGTACCCAATGATGTGATTAATACTTGGTCTTCCTGAGCCACAGATCCGTACAGTTTTTTCAAAGCATCTTGCAGTGTTGTGGCAAAGTGTGGGCAAATCTGCAAGTTCAATAGTTGACTGTCAAAATAATGAAGTTCTAGCAATGGCCTGAAAAGTTGGCATGATACACCGTTTGTAGTGACACACCAGTTTGCAATCCATGAAGTCAAGGATCACACAGCAGGAGAGCAAGTGGTATCTTGTTTCTGTAAGGAACTCCCTAATGGCCAGACGACTGTAGCTAGAGATGCAGACTATGAAAATCCCAGTCCCTACCCTGGTGTTTCAACAAGAAATTCTGCAGAGGTTGAAAACGTTGAACAACCTTGATATCTCCTATGTGCTTGCTGTCTTATATTGATACATGTGCTGGCTATCTTAAATTGATATCTTCAAAGATTCGAAGGATTCAGAGCATATTTATTACCAAAGTATGTGTGCATAGTACTACCCTGAGAGTCATCTTCCCACAGACAGTTTTGGAGACCTGAAAGCATGGAGACCGGGTGCGAGCCCATGATCGACTCCATTTCTTGCCGATTTCACTAATGTCAATATTTTATATGTGCTTTGTGCTGCGTATGACTGTTGGTACTGTGTCTTGCACAGTGGCCCCGGAGTAACACTGTTTTGTCTGGCTGTACTCATGGGCATTCTTGCATAGCTCAGTGACAATTACATTTGAACTTGACCTTGGACAAACACAAAGTTTTGAAGGAACTCAGCAAGTCATGCAAATTCTATGAAGGGGAATAAACAGTCCACATTTTCGGCTGAGACCCTTCATCAGGACTGGAATGGAAGGGGACAGAAGCCAGAATAAGAAGGTGGGGGGAGGGGAAGGAGATGAAGGGTCTCAATCTGCAACATCAACTGTTTATTGCCCTCCACAGATGCTGCCAGACTTGCTGAGTTTCTCCAGCATTTCGTGTGTGATTTTCCAGTTAACGAGGAATGAATACTGGAATGTCTCTACAGACAGTAATGCAAATGTCTGCTCCATAAACAACAGTTAATGACTGGTTAACGTATGCCTGGGCTGCAAGCTGCCTGATTGTACTGAAATCTGCTCCAGCAATATGGAAGGTGACAGTGGGAAAGTAGTACAAGAATAATTTCAACAGGAAGAGCTGACATAGCTTCAAATGGAAAAGGAAACTGCTGCAAGAACTCAGCATATCCGCCATCAATTGTGGAGAACAAAAACCCTGAGTTATGATGTTCAGGTCAATGACCTTTCTTCAGAAGATCATTCATCTGAAATGCTGACTTGCCTTCTCCCTCCCCATGAATGTTGTCTGAATTTCAAATTTCCAGAAACTGGAGTGTTTTGCATCTCACGGTATCAACACAAATTGCTGTGCTCTCTGCCTTCATTCATCTCCTTATTTTTACCCCCTCCCCCACAGAGATCAGCTAGAAATATAGCATTAAGTCAGTAGTTCCATTTCTTACCCTATTTTGATCAAGTGGACATGAAAAAAATCATCATGATATTGTGCTAAATTATCAGTAGATACGGTCATAGAACACAGAATATAGGATATTATTGAACAGTACAGGCCCTTTGGCCCACGATATTATGCCAAGTTTCTAATCCACTTCAAGATCAATCTAACCCTTCCCTCTGACATTGCCCTCCATTTTTCTATCACCTAAAGATATGTTAAAAGTCACTGATGTATCTGCCTCGCCCACCACCCCCAACAGTGCATTTCATGCACTCACTACTGTCTGTGACCTTTGTGTCATCTGCAAACTTGCTAACCCACCCTTCCACTTCCTCATCCAAGTCATTGTAAAATTCATAAAGAGCAGGGGTCCCAGAACAGATCCCTGAGGAGCACCACCGGTCATTGTCCACCACGCAGAATACACTCTGCCTTCGATGGACAAGCCAATTCTGAATCCACAGATCCAAGTGTCCCTGGATCCCAATGTCTCCTGACTTACTGAATGAGCCTACCATGAGGAACCTTATAAGACACCTTAACTTATGGACTAGTTTGCTGAAGTTAGCATTTCTAAGCATGGCACATGCAATAATGATTTTATTTCAATTTCAATCTACGAACATGGGTGTAAATTACCAGTTTAGAAGTAGTGGTCGCCTTCTGACCCATTTTGCTCTGATGGGCCGCTGTGGACTGTGGCTGTTTCTGCTTTGCTCGAGTAGCTCCACTAGATGCAGCCAAGGAACCAGATGTAGTCTTGGACTAAAGAGAAGAAATCAAAGAGCTTAGCAAATTTAAGTGATTCAGATCACAAGAAAATTCACATTTAAGTTTGTCATTTAAGTCTCTCTTCTCTCACGCCTTAAACCCATGCTTCTAATTTAACACTCTCTACCCAGGGAAATAAAGCCTTGGCCAAGGGGTAGCACCTGATTAGCCCCCCAGTCAGGGTCACGTACAGCCATGGGAGCAGGTGGTCGATGGTTGTATGAGCAGCTGGTGCATAGCACAAGTCCTGGTTATGTGACCACTGATGCAAAGCAGACAATTTCTGAAAAGTATTCGCAGCAGCCACTCCAGTGGTGATGTCTGCTATTTGTCAAGTAGGGTGTCGTGCACAATCCTGATTTGATGGGGGATCGGGGGAACATCTGGTGAAACTTCTGAAATGCCTGCTTCGCTGCTGCTGCTACTGTGTGGTTCAGAATCTCCGGAGGAGAAGGCCCCGAGTCCTCGGCTTTGCTTGTTGCTCAGCGGCTGGGGCGGGGTCAAAGCACTCGGCAGACGAAGGTGCTCGGAGAGGCTGTGTCGGAGGGGCTGGTTGGAGGCTGTAAGTTTTCAGACGGACTCAGAGTCCGCTGTGGTCAGGTGCTTCCAACGGTGCTGCACCGGCAAGTCTGCGGCACTTGGAGGTTCATGGCAGGGAGAGTTCCTCCCTTCTGCTGCCTGCGTGAGATGATGAGGCTATCGGGACTTTGAGACTTTTATTTACCGTGCCCGTGGTCTGCTCTTTATCAAATTATGGTATTGGTTTGCACTGTTGTAACTACATAATTATGTGGTTTTGTCAGTCTTAGTCTTGGTTTGTCCTGTGTTTTCTTGTGATATCATTCTGGAGGAACGTTATATCATTTTTTAATGCATGCATTTCTAAATGACAATAAACGAGGACTGAGTGTCCTCATAATCTAATCCAGAATTTATGTGTGCTGTTCAGCGATGAGAAAGAATTGCTTCACCTAAAGAACAGCAAAGATTTAAAGATTCAAGACTCAGGATTCAAGATTGTTTATCGCCAATCTTCAGTAAACAAGCGTCAAGGAGAATGAAAAGATCGTTACTCCGGATCATACAAAACACAAAAAAAATGATAAGCATAAAGAACAGAATAAAAACACAAAAAATATAAAAGCAATCCTATAAAACACAACAAACAAGTAAATGTTATAGACTGACTGACTGCAAGTACATAAAGTGACACTAGGTGATTTGTATGTAGTAATGGGGGTGGGGTGAATGGGTGGAAGTGTTGATCAGCCTGATGGCTTGGGGAAAGTAACTCTTTTTGAGTCTAGCGGCCTTGGTGTGGATGCTGCACAGCCTCTTCCATTATGGGAGTGGAACAGACGGTACATAAGCTAGGTGGGTGGGTCCTCAATGATATTGCTGGCTTTTTCTTGCACCTCTCTGTACATATGTCCTTGGTGGTGGGCGGGCTGGTGTTGAGCAGTTTGAGAGTGTCTACCTGGTGTTGTTGTTGTTCGTCCATCGTACGTCGATGAGGACCTTGACACCATTATGATGGTGTCA
Source organism: Mobula birostris (assembly GCF_030028105.1). Lineage (NCBI taxonomy): Eukaryota > Metazoa > Chordata > Chondrichthyes > Myliobatiformes > Myliobatidae > Mobula > Mobula birostris. Next base: position 15,630,373 of record NC_092386.1, on the reverse strand, counting down.
AGACTAGCGCGTGATTTGGGTTTAAGTGAGGGAGAGTTGTGCAGCGTCAGCCTCACTCTCTCTTCCCAATTCCCATCTGGATCCAGTGGCAAGACAGAGTCTAGACGGCTGGAGATGGGACTAGGCGCAGTGGATGACCAGGTCGTCTTCTGTGTCTTGTCCTGCTCTACATGTTCCACGACGCTTGCAGAGACCGCCTTCTTGACCGTTGGACCTTCCATTGGTCTCGTCCGCTCAATCCACCTGGTGTAGAGCCCTCCTGTCTGCCACAATGCAGTTTCTGTACCACACAGTAATGCAACATGCTAAGATACACTCCACTGCTCATCTGTAGAAGGATGTGAGTATTGGTGTACACAGACCAGCTCATTTCAGCAGGCTGCACAGGTTCAGTCAGCAAAATATTTTTGAATCAAGGTGCTGCAGAAATATTAATTGTGGATTGCAATTACTGCTGAATGTTCTTACCTTGCATGAGTCTGCCGACTTGTGTGTTCCTGCAGATCCTGGCTTTTGCGATGACTAGAATGGAGATAAATGGAGAGTTATTAACTAGGTGGAAGAAAATATTTATATAATTTGGAGAACTGGTGTCTGTGCTTGGCTGAGAAGTTAGCCATGGGATTACGATTGAATGCTGTCAGTCACGATACCACCTAAATGTAACTAGGGTTCCTTGCTCTTGGTAAAAGCAGGAAATGTAGAACAAATTTTAAGGTGTATACTGGAAGGGGAAGTTGAGGCAACATACACCAGTCCTCGTTAAGGGATCAGAGTGAAAAGGGTAAGCACTTTCAAGTCCCTCGGTGTCAATATCTCCATGGATCTATCTTGGGCCCAACATATTGATGCAGCAAAGAAGGAATAACAGTGGCTATATTTTGTTTGGAATTTGAAAAGAATTGGTATATCACCAAAGACACTTGCAAGTCCCTACAGATACAGTGTGGAGAGCATTCTACGTGGTTGCATCACCGTTTGTTATGTGGTGGGGGGGGTGGTGAGGGGCCACTGCACAAGGTAAACTCTGCCAGCTCCATCATGGGGCATTAGCCTCCCCATCATCCAGGACAATTTCAAGCGGTGACGCATCAAAAAAGCACCATCCATCCTTAAGGACCCCCATCACCCAGGACATGGCCTCTTCTCCCCTTTTCTTATTCATACCGTCAAAGACAAGGTGCCGGATCTTGAAAACACACACTCAACGTTTCAGGAACAGCTTCTTCCCCTGTGCCATCAGATTTCTGAATGGACAATGAACCCATGAATACTCCCTCGGTACTTTTCCTCTTGTTTTGCACTAGTTATTAATTTAATTTCTTTATTTTTATATATATACTTATGATAATTTATAAATCCTATCATGTATTGAAATGTACCGCTGTCACATAACAACAAATTTCACAACGTATGCCAGTGATATTAAACCTGATTCCGATTCTGTTAACCATTTAATGTTGACCAGTAACACGAGCTGATTAATCGTTTTTCACATCCACCTGCCAATCCTGGCAATGACCGACCACAACTTCTTACCCAATATCATCATTTCTACTTTTCCTCAAAATGGAAGGCTCGGGAATAACCAGACCTGATTGTACCTCAGTAACACAAGATTTTACAATTTGCCGGTATACATGCTGCAAAGGTGAGGAGCCAATTCAGTACCCCTTCAATCAAAATAAATGTATTCAAAATTATTGAATCCACAGATGGACAGCAGCACTGCAAAAGGTTGCTAAGAACTGAGGAGTCAAAACCAAGTGTGGATCTCCTTGACCAACATGATTGAAGGACTGAGGAGTAATCAGAAGAGGGACTATAAGTGGTGGTGAACCCTATTCACACACATAGATCAAACACTCAGTGGCTACTTAATAAAGTACCCCCTGTACCTAATAATTAGCTACTGAGTGTATGTTCATAGTCTTCTGCTGCTGTAGCCCATCCACTTCAAGGTTTGACGTGCTCTGCGTTCAGAGATGCCCTTCTGCACCCCACTGTTGTAATATTATTTGAGTTACTGTGCCTTCCTGTCAGCTTGAACCAGTCTGGCCATTCTCCTCTGACCCCTCTCATTAACAAGGCTTTTTCACCTACAGAGTTGCCACTCACGTGTTGTGCTTGAAAATCCCAGGGGATCAGTAGTTTCTGAGATACTCAAACCATCCTGTCTTGCGTCATGGTCGAAGTCATTTGGATCACATTTTTTCCTCATTCTGAAGTTTGGTCTGAATAACAACTGAGCCTCTTGATCATGTCTACGTGTTTTTATGCATTGAGTTGCTACCACGTGATTGGTTGATTAGATATTTGCATTAGAGAGCAGGTGTAAAGGTGTACTGAATACCCAGGTGTGTATAGAAATCTACACAAGAGATTAATTACAACCTATACAAAGCAGCTGTGCAGGTTGACTCTGTGGTTAAGAAGGCATACGGTGCATTGGTCTTCATCAATGTCAGTAGTGGCAGTGTTCTTTGACATTGAAAAAGCCTATGATATGATGTGGAAGGAAGGATTATTAATTAAACTGCACAAGATGGGGGTTGGTGGGAGAGTTTTTAATTGGATTAAAGATTTTTTGTTTGGTAGAAAAATTCAAGTTCGGATTGGATCAGAATTATCAAAACAGTACATAGTGGAAAATGGCACACCTCAAGGTAGTGTGATTAGCCCGTTACTTTTCATGATTATGATCAATGATGTCTTCACAAAGGTACCAGTGGATATAGGTAGGTCGCTGTTTGCGGATGATGGGGCCTTGTGGAAAAGAGGCAGGAACATGGACCATATAATCAGGAAACTACAAGAAGCAATTGATGAAGTGGTGGAGTGGGGTTATGATTGGGGATGTAGATTTTCAGTGGACAAAACTCAATCTGTATTTTTTACCAGGAAAAGGGTTGAGGTAGGGAAGAAGTTAAGGATGTATGGGGTTGAATTAGAAAGGGTTGCATCATTTAAATTTCTGGGAGTTATATTTGATTCACGATTAACATGGGCAGACCATATCAGGAAAGTTGAGGAGAAATGTAAAAAAGTAATAAATGTGATGAGATGTTTGACTGGTAGGGAATGGGGAGCAAGTTGTTCAGCTTTGAAGAGAATGTATGTGGCTTTAGTAAGATCTGTATTGGATTATGGAAATATAGTATATGGATCAGCAGCTAGGTCTCTTATAAGGAAACTGGATGTGATTCAGGCTCAGGCCTTGAGAGTGTGCAGTGGGGCTTTTAAAACGTCACCAGTGTCAGCCCTACAGGTAGAAATGGGAATAATGCCTTTGGAACTAAGAAGGATGCAACTGATGGCAAACTACTGGGCTAACTTGCAGGGGCACAATGATTCTCACCCTACTAAAGGAGTGTTGCAGGAGTGCTGGGAAAATGGGAGGTTTCAGAGGGATACCTTTAGTCGGGTAGGGAATGATATCGCGAAAGAATGTGGAGTATTTGATCTGAGGATAAGTCCTTCAGTAGTTTATCCGGTTGTAGCTCCATGGAAGCTTGTATGGCCTGACATAGACTGGCATTTGTTAGAGGTAAAAAGGAAAGAAAGATATAAGACAGATTTGGTAAATGCATTTAACTGTCATGTGATGGAAAAGTATAGCGATTATACTCACATTTATACGGATGGTGAGAAGGAACCTGCAACAGGAGTGACAGGGTTTGGGGTGGTCATACCAGCAAAAGAAATTGGAATCAGCAGAAGAACATCTAATAAGTTAGGAGTGTTTACAGTGGAGATGCTGGCGGTGTTGGTTGCGTTGCAATGGGTGCAGAAAGCCAGACAAGTCAAAGCATTGATATGTTCAGATTCATCCTCAGTTCTAGCTAGTTTAAGGTCTTTTCACACAAACAGTCGGCAAGATGTACTTTATGAAGTCCTTCAGTTAGTTACAAGAATTGCAAATCAGGGAGGTCAGGTAAAATTTCTATGGGTTCCAGCACATGTAGGGGTGAAGGGGAATGAGAGGGTGGATGAGTTGGCAAAGAGGGCGTTAAAGAAAGAAAATGTGGAAATGCACATTAGTATCAGTAAAGCAGAGGTTAAGTGTGTAATCTGGGAAAAAGTCAACCGAATGTGGCAAGAAAGATGGGACAGGGAGGGGAAAGGGACGCATTTATATCAAATACAAAAGAGTGTTGCAATTACTAGGGTAGGTAATGGAAACAGGAGAGAGGAAATTGTGTGGACTAGGTTAAGGCTGGGGCATTGTGCATTAAACAAAACATTGAAAATGATAGGGAAACACCAGACAGGATTGTGTGAGGAATGTCAGGAAGAGGAGTCAGTAGAACATGTAGTTTTGTGTTGCAGGAAGTATGGGATACAGAGAGAGATGATGAGAAATAAATTAAGGGAGTTGGGGATGCAGGAATTCACATTAAAAGGTTTGCTGGGCATGGGTGAGAGAGCACAAGTCCGGGTATTTTTAGCATTTTTAAGGGGTACAGGGGTTTTTTATAGAATATGACGAATAAACAGGAATAGGATACTAGGATGGTCAAAGATGGGAGGGTGAAGTGTGTGTGTGTGTGTGTGTGTGTGTGTGTGTGTCATTCTGGAGCAGAGGGTGGCGGTAATGCACCATTAAGCTGGATGCCAACCGCCGTAAAACAAGATACAGACAGACAGACAGGCCTTCATCAATCGTGGAATTGAATTTAGGAGCCGAGAGGTAATGTTGCAGCTATATAGGACCCTGGTCAGGCCCCATTTGGAGTTCTGTGCTCAGTTCTGGTCACCTCATTACAGGAAAGATATGGAAACTATAGAAAGGGTGCAGAGGAGATTTACAAGGATGTTGCCTGGAAATTGGGGAGCATGCCTTATGAAAACAGGTTGAGTGAACTCAGCCTTTTCTCCTTGGAGCAATGGAGGATGAGAGGTAACCTGTTAGAGGTGTATAAGATAATGAGAGGTATTGATTGTATGGATAGTCAGAGGCTTTTTCCCAGGGCTGAAATGACTGCCACAAGAAGGCACAGGTTTAAGGTGTTTGGGAGTCGGTACAGAGGAGATGTCAGGGGTAAGTTCTTTTACGCAGAGAGTGGTGAGTGCGTGGAATGGGCTGCCGGCAACAGTAGTGGAGGCGGATATGATAGGGTCTTTTAAGAGACTTTTGGATAGGTACATGGAACTTAGAAAAATGGAGGGCTATGGGTAAGCCTAGTAATTCGAAGGTAGGGACATGTTCAGCACAACTTTGTGGGCCGAAAGGCCTGTATTGTGCTGTAGGTTTTCTATGTTTTTATGTTATATATTAGAGAGAAAAGCTGGAGTAAGAGAAAGGAAAAAAGAAAAAGGTAAGAAGAGGTTAAGTTTATTACTTGGCATTTTTAAATGGTCATAAACTTTCAATTTAACACTTTATTGAAAGGGCAAGAGATGTTGATTAATGATTCTCACATCAGTAGAGTACTTTTACCTTAGTAATTACATGAGCTAATGTTCTACTGTGATTCAATGAGTAATTAATGTGCAAAACATATAAATCTCAGGAAGATAAAAGATTGAGGGAGATGTTTTTGCACGATAACAGGCAAGCAGCACTAAGTGGCAGTCTATTTGTGGTGATCACAAGCCAACCCGCTGGCAGCTGTTGGACTGGTTTGTAGAATTGTTATTTTTCTAGTAGTTTGAGTTTCTTATGCCCGTTTGTATTTGAATAGAATTACCCATATACATGTGAACCTTCCAGTAGTCACAGTTACCTCAGTATCTTTCTGGAAACTTCTTTGTTTCAGTGGTGGGTGTCACATGACTTGGATCTGGCTATTTCATTGGTTAACTGCTGTCTGTTGGAATTTCAATGGAATATACTGTTATCAGTAGTCTGGTATAAAACCAGATAACCTTTGTTCTGTCCTTTTGTTCTCTCTTGCCGTTTCTTCTCCCTTTGACTTCTTTGCTCTTGTAACACTTAATAAAACGCTCGTAAGCAACAAGTTTTATGCCTCCTTCTTGATCACAAAGGCATCAGGATCCAACAAGCAAATAAGGAAGTGCATTGGTCACATTATTGTTCAGCAAATTCCGGACCAAAATATGTTGATAACTTAAAATGGTGGCACTCGGGTGAAATAATCTTATTGCATGCTTCAGAAGCTAACTTATGACATTGCTCATGTGGAATTCACTGACATTGGCAGCCGGGCGGGGCGGTGGCCTTAGTCATGGCAAGGACTAGGCCTCAAGCTACGGTGTTGCTTGTTTACAGCCACCCAGGAGAAAGGCGTCAGAGTCAGTGCACTCCGCCAGAGGTGGTGTGGTGCAGCGTCCCAGTGGAATTGGTGTGCACCCCGCCGTGTTCACTCGGTAGAAGACAAGTCGTACTGGTTTCGCTGCAGACTTCTGCAACGTTCATGAACTCAGGATCTCGGGCCATATTTCTTGTGTGACTCTATCTTACTGATATCTTATCGGTGGCTTACTATCTTGTGTGTGCCTTGTGCTGTGGGTGACTGTTCGTAACTGTTCGTACTGTTGGTACTGTGTTTTATACCCTGATCCCAGAGTAACACTGTCTTGCTTGGCTGTATTCATGAGTATTTGTATATGGTTGAATGTGAATTATTTGAACTATTATTGTTGCTCATTGTGGTCCTAATCCTGATTCACGACATGGCCTTTTGTTTTGATCGCTCAATTTCAATTTTTTTTTATTTTCTTCTTCTGATTTGTTTTCCCTCGTACAGTCTTGTATTTTCAATAGTCTAGTATCCTTCATTAAGACTGCTGATCTCTGAAATACTTGGACTGAGGAAGCAAGTGAGCCTATGGATCAAGAACTTGAGACTGGACGGCATAACAAGCAATCAAAATAGGAGGCTGGGTGTGTTAGTGGGCTGCATTCTGGACTGGTAAGCAGTTAAGCAAGATAGACAATGAGCTCTTCGATTGAGTGCAGTAGAGCTAGCTGACTGCAACTACAGGTTGCCTGGTCAAACAAAGCACGAAACGTGCTGTACAGTTATGTCTCCTGATTAGGTAGATCAGAAATCAGTCAAGACTGACAAAAAGGAGAGTAACCTTATCCAACCTTAAGACCACAGATATAGGAGCAGAATTAGGTCATTTGGCCCATTGAGTGTGCTTCCTCACCACTACCTACCCCTCCACTTATCTTCACATCATCCGTAAACTTGGCCACAAAGCCATCAATTCCATCAACCAAATCATTGACATACAACTTAAAAAGAAGTGGTTCCACTTAGAATACCACTAGTCACCAGCAGCCAACCAGAAAAGGCTCCCTTTAATCCACTATCTGCCTCCTGCCAATTAGCTAATGCTCTATCCATGCTAGAATCTTTCCTGTAATACCATAGGCTCTTATTTTGTTAAGCAGTCTCATGTGCGGCACCTTGTCAAAGGCCTTCAGGAAATCCAAGTACACAACATCCACTGATTCTCCTCTGTCTACCCTGCTTGTTACTACTTCAAAGAATTCCAACAGATTTTTTCCTTGGGGAAACTATGCTGACTATAACCTATTTTATCATGTGTCTCCAAGTACCACAAAACCACATCCTTATCAATCGACTCCAACATCTTCCCAACCACTGAGGTCAGACTAACTGCCCTATAGTAACCTTTCTTCTACCCCTCTTCCTTCATGAAGAGTGGAGTGACATTTGCAATTTTCCAGTCTTTCGGAACCATGCCAGAATCTAGTGATTCTTGAAAGATCAATTGAACCATTTGTACCACTTGAAGATCTTGCTGTAGTGGGGTCTCTAGCAAGCTTGCTGACAAGGCTAGTCGTCCCCTTCAGTCACAAGATCAAAATAATCAAACAACTTCTCACTCAATGTCAGCAAGACCAAGAAACTGATGATTGACTTCAGCAGGAGGAAACTGGAGATCCGTGAGCTAGTCCTCATCAGGGGATCAGAGGCTGAGAGGGTCAGTAACTTTAAATTCCTCAGTGTTACCATTTCAGATCTGTCCTGGGCCCAGCACATATGTGCAATTACAAAGAAAGTACAGCACCACCTCTACTTCCTTAGCATTTTGCGAAGATTTGGCATGTCATTTAATACCTTGACAAACTTCTATAGATGTGTGGTGGAGAGTATATTGACTGATTGCATCACAGTCTGGTGTGGAAACACCAAGGCCCTTGAACAGAAACTCCTACGAAACATGATGGATACAGCCCAGACCATCATGGTAAAGTCCTCCCTTCCACTGAGCATATCTACACGGACGACTGTCCATCTTCAGGGACCCCCACCTCTGAGATGATGCACGCTTCTCACTGTTGCTATCAGAACAAAGGTACAGGAGCCTCACGATTCGCACTACCAGGTTCAGTACATGTATGTATTGAATTTTATATATATAATTCAATACATGTATATTCTCTTCTGTATTTGCAGAGTTCGTCATTTTTTACACATTAGTTTGTTCTATTCTTTTGGGCGTGGTCTTTCACTGATTCTGTCACGGTTCTTGGATTTACTGAGCATGCCCGTTACAGAACAAATCTCAGGGTTGTTAATGGTGTCATACTGTATATGTCTGGAGAGGGATGGCTCTGCCAGGTTTCAGATGCCCAAGACATGCCGTACGATGAGCATACCAAAAAGCTTGTCATGACGGCGCCCAGGCAACTCCACCAGGAGTTAAGGGCACACATGCGCACACACACACAACACACTGTAGATGTACTTTGAATTGAAACAAAACTTCTGCAGAAGTGACATCAATGATTAGGTAAGGATTGAGGGTGGATCCGTGATGTTACGAGGTGGGTCAGAGGAAATTGAAATGGGTGATTCAGTGCAGGTTCAAGAAAAGAATGCAAAGAGTAGGTGAGGTCGAGATGGGTAGGGTTGTTAAAGATGGTGCAGGAGTCAGAAGAGCCAGAAGCAAGTTTCAGAAACATTGCACTGGCAGGAAAACAGTACAGTCAAATGTTTTTGTTATGTCATCAATCTCAAAATGGGTATAATAAACTACTTGCTTTGTCTAGACATTTCCTGAACATGGATACCTCGTAGACTAAGCTAAGTAATCATACTTACTTGCTCTTGATGCAAATTAGCAATTTGACAACAGAATTCAAATCTTTCCTTGTAAAAAAAAATTCTCAATCTTTCTACACTCTTTTCAGATTTTGTACAATTCATACATCTTGAACTGATAAAGATTTCTAAATATCTAAAGATTAGCTTTATTTGTCACATGTACATCAAACATCTGAACACACAATGCAATGTGACATTTGTACTGGCAATAACCAACAGTCTGAGTTGCCATGCTTCTGGCATAAACATAGCACACCGACAACTTACTAACCCTAACCCGTACATCTTTGGAATGTTGGAGGAAACTCACGCGGTCATGGGGGGAGCATACAAACTCCTCACAGACCGTGGCACAACTGAACCTGGGTCACTGGTGCTGTAACAGTACTACACTAACTATTATTCTTGTGTGCTGCCTCTGTCTCTGTATTTGCAAGAGCCGATAACTTATTAAGCAACAATAATCAACTGTGCTCAGGAAATGATAAGCTAACAATAAATTTCTCTTATCTACAAACCATTTTAATGAACAAACTTACACAATTTCCAGCAGTGATTTTTTATATATATATTTCTCACTCCAGCGGTAAAGCATATCACGCAATTTACGAGTCACAAGCTGCTTGTCAATTAAATATTTTTACAAACATGCCTGGACAGTAGAAAGTCAGCTTCTACAGCATACCACATCTAGTTACTATGATGACAAACCTCCAATAACATAAGTATGATCCCTCCAGTTGTTTAACTTACCAAACAAGCCTTTTTGATTTGCGATTGGGCAGATCAATTGCCTCAGAATTATTGCTAAGAACAGTAGCCCTGAGATAACTGCAAGAATAACACACACAAAATGCTGGTGGAACTTGGCAGGTCAGGCAGCATCTACAGACAGAAATAAAGAGTCAACCAGAAGGTCCCAGCCCAAAACGTCAACTATTTATTCGTTTCCATAGATGCTACCTGACCTGCTGAGTTCCTCCAGCATTTTGTGTGTGTGTGTTGCTCTGGATTTCCAGCATCTTAAAAATCTCTTGCGTTTATGACTGTATCAGTGATGGGTTTACATCTAGGACTGGCAATTCACCAACTATTTAATATAAAAAATGCATAAGCAGTAGAATATATTCTCTCCAGAGGTAAAGGTCTTGAAATTTAAAGTGAGTATGAAAATTTTTTTAAAAATCTTCCTACCTTTAAGCCTGATATGAATAGCTTCTTTTCCAAACAATAAACCACATACTCCGAGATGATGGGGAATCATTGAATCATAGAACTAGACCCTTTTCGAAAAATAAACCTATTATCCAAAACTATTTGCAGCAGTAACTTCCATATTCTTGGGAGTTCAACTAATGCGCTCAGCCTCCAGACTCAGAAGGTGCCACACCCTGAACCAACAAGTTCTCTGACAGAGCACTTCACACACCACTGATGTTCAACCCCACCTCCTCCTGTTCCACTCACACCCATGCAAACACTTTGATCGTTGTGTTTAATAGTGCACATCCAGGAGATTCTGAGAAATGCCTATAGCTTATGAACAAGCCTGAAGAAGCAATAGATGTTATTGCTTGGCCTATTATTCTATTGTCAAAGGTACAAAAGTCTTTCACAAAAATAATCAAAGATTAATAAAAACAAGCACCATTTTCCCTCTCTCTCAAGTTGGAGGAGCAACATCTCATATTCCAAAGTGTAAAAACAAAATGCTGGAGGAACTCAGCAGGTCAGGCAGCACCATTGGAAATGAATAGACAGTCTACATTTCAGGCCAAGACCTTTCTTCAGGACTGAAAGGAAGGGGGAAGATGACAAAATAAAAAGCCAGGGGGAGGGGAAAGGGTCTAGCTGGAAGGTGACAGGTGAAGCCAGGTGGGTGGGAAAGGAAAAGGGCTGGAGAAGAAGGAATCTGGTAGGAGAGGAGAGTGGAGCATTGGAGAAAGGGAAGGAGCAGGGGACCTGGGGGGGGGGGGGGGCGCAGGGGTTAACTATAAGCAGGTGAGGAGAGGTAAAAGGTCAGAGTGGGGAATAGAAGAAGGGGGTGGAATTTGTTTTCCCTAAGGAGAAATCGATACTCATGCCATGAGGTTGGAGGCTATACAGATGGAATATAAGTTGTTGCTCCTCCACCCTGAGGGTGGCCTCATCTTTGGACAAGAGAAGGCCGTAGACCTCATATTCCATCAATGTAGCCTCCAACTGGCTGGCATAAACATCAGTTTCTCTAACTTCTGGTAATTTCTCCTCCTCTCTCTTCCCTCTTCTTCAATTCCCCACTCTAACCCCTTCTCTTCTCCTCCACGGCCATTCACCTCCAGCAGTGCCCCTCAAACTTCGTTTTCTCCCATGGTCCACTCTCCTGTCACATTCCTTCTTATCCAGATAATCACCTTTTCCACCTACCACCTCACAACTTCTTACCCCATCGCCCCTCCACCACCTACCTGGCTTCACCTATCACCTTCTAAGCAGGTACTCCTTCCCTTTCTCCCAACCTTTTTATTCTGCCATCTTCCCACTTCTTTTCCGGTCCGGAAGAAGGGCCTTGGCCCAAAATAACAGCTGTTCATTCATTTCCATAGATGTTGCCTCCAGCATTCTGTGCGTGTTGCATCAATTCTCCTCTGCCTCTTTATGGAGCGTGCTCCTGGTAGATTTTTTTTTGAGGGGGTGGATGCCAGATATTTAAGAATAATTACAAGAGCAATTCACTTCCTATAAAACAAGCGCAATTTTTCACCCTGTGCACATCTGAATTAGAATCAAATTTCTTATCACTGATGTATGATGTGAAATTTGTTCTTTTGCAGCAGTAGTACAGTGTAAAAACATTTTTTAAAAAATCAAGTAAAAAAAATAAGTAGTACAAAAGAAAAGATTAACGAAGTAGCAATCATGGTTCACGGACTGTTCAGAAACCTAATGGCAGAGGCGAAATAAGCTGTACCTAAATCATTGAGTGTTGATCTTCAGACTCCTGGACTTCCTCCCTGATGAAGTACATGTCTTAGATGACGAAAGACAGCAATGATAAATGCCGACCTCTTATGGCATGGCCTCTTGACGATGACCTCGAATATAGGGAAGGTCGTGCCTCTGAGGCATCTCGCTGAGCCTATAACCCTCTGTAGCCCCTTGTGATCCTGAGCTTTGGAGTCTCCATACCAGGTGGTGATGCAACCAGTCAGAATGCTCTCCACTGCACATTTATAGAAATTCTTAAGAGTCTTTGGTGACGTAGAAATCTCCTCAAACTCCTAATGAAATAGAACTGCTGGTGTGCCTTCTTCATGATTGTATCAATGTTTCTAGCCTAAGATAATCCTTCTGAGAACTTGACACCCATGAGCTTGAAGCTAATCACTCTTTCTACCACTGAGGGGTAGGTAGTGCTGAGGAAGCAATGCAGTTGCAGCAGAACCTCAACAAATTGGAAGAATGGGCAAAAAAAAGTGGCAGATGGAATAGTGTCGGGAAATGTATGATAATCTACTTTGGTAAAAGGAACAAAAGTGCAGACAATTATCTAAATGGGGAGAAGGTCCAAACACCAGAGGTGCAGAGCGACTTGGGTGTAGGACTCCCAGAAGGTCAATTTACAGGTTCAGTCTGTGGTAAAGAAGGCAAATGCAATGTTGGCATTTATTTCAAGAGGAATAGAATATAAAAACAGGGAGATAATACTGAGGCTTTATAAGACACTAGTCAGGCCACACTTAGAGTATTGTCAACAGCTTTGGACCCCGTATCTCAGAAAGGATGTGTTGTTATTGGGGAGAGTACACAGGAAGTTCACAAGGGTGATTTTGGGAATGAAATGGTTAACATCTTAGGAGCATCTGGCAGCTTTGGGCCTGTACTCATTGGAATTTAGATGAATGCGTGAGGTTCTCATTGAAACCTACTGAATGTTCAAAAGACTAGATAGGGTGGATGTGGAGAGGATGTTTCTTATGGTGGGGATATCCAGAACTAGAGGGCACAGCCTCAAAACTGAGGAGTGGCCCTTTAGACTGGAGGTAAGGAGGAATTTTTGTTAGCCAGACTAATGAATCTATGGAATGCTCTGCCACAAACTGTGGTGGAGGCCAAGTCCGTTGGCATATTTAAAGCAGAAGTTGATAGTTTCCTGATCGGTCAGGGCATCAAAGGATATGGCGAGAAGGCACGTATAAGGGGTTGAGTGAGATCTAGGATCAGCCGTAATGAATTGGCGGAGAAGACTCGATGGGCTGAATGGCCTAATTCTGCTCCTGAGTCTATGGTCTGATGTCTCCATATACTATCCTTGAGGTTCACTGTCTTGCGGTCATTCACAGTAGAACAAAGAAATACATTAGAATCAATGGAAAAGCTATACACAAACAAAGACTGACAAACGAAAATGTTCAGTCAAAAAAAGAGACAACTTCCACAGTCAACGGACTGGAAACCTGGCAGATTTGGATTAGCAATTTAAAACGTATTAAAAGGTTGTGGTTATGTGACCATTGATGCCAGGCAGACAATCTCTGAAGAGTATTGATAATGGCTGGGGTCACACATCTTGTAAAGACACTGCCCAGAAGAATGCAATGGCTAACCACTTCAGTAGAAATATTTGCCAAGAACAATCATGGTAATGGAAAGAACATGATCACCTACGTCATGCAACATGGCACATAACAAATGAATAAACAGTAAGCTGGATTTGAAATAACCTGCCTATCACCTCCCTCTGGTACCCTTCTTCCTTCCCTTTCTCCTGTGGTTGAATATATCCAAAATATCTCTTTTACTATTCCCCATTCTGCTTCCCCTCTTACACTTTCTCTTCTCACCTGCCCATCACCTTCCTCAGGTGCCTTTCTCCTTTCCCTTTCTCCAATGGTCCACTCTCCTACCCAGTCAGATTCCTTCTTACTTACCACTTTACCTCTTCCACCTATCACTTCCCAGCTTCTCACTTCAAACCCCTCCCCCCACCCACCAACTTCCCCTTCACCAGGATTCACCCATCACCTGTCAGCTTTTATTAGTTCCCCTCCCCCCTTCTTATTCTGCCTTCTTCCCCTATCCTTTCCAATCCTGAAGAAGGGTCTCGGCCCAAACTGATGACTGTTTATTCCAGTCTATAGATGATGCTTGACCTGCTGCATTCCTCCAGCATTTTGTATGTGTTGCTCTTGATTTGCAGCACCTGCAGACATTAACATCTTCACATATTTCAGTCTTATAAAAACTCTTTTCAACACATTTTAGTTTAGGGAAAGATTTTTGCACCTAATATTTAATATCAACTAAAGGTTAAAAGTTTTATTAATGTACTGATTTTGCTGATGGTTTGGTTAATTAAGGCGACGCAGATTCCTAGCTTTAATATATTTCCCAATGGTATTGGGGGTGTAGCTTACAAAGATTAAAGATTAGCTGTATTTGTCACATGTACATCGAAACATACAGTGAAGTGCATATTTGCGTCAACGACTACCACAGTCCATGGGTGCAGCCTGCAAGTGTCACCACGCTTCCAACGCCAATAAGGCATCCCACAACTTACTAACCCTAACACATACGTCTTTGTTCTTATGGGAACTGAAGAACCACGCAGTCACAGGGAGAACATGCAAGCTCCTTATAGATAGCAGCAGGTATTGAACCTCGATCGGTGATCTCTGGTGCTGTAGAGCATTGAACTAAACGCTATGCTACTGTGCCACTACCCGCTACAACTGAGTAACGTCAAGAGGCACAGCTTTGGTGTCTTGCTGAACCTCAGAAGAAATAACTTTCTATTATGGAGTACAAAATGTAAATAGACGTACAGAAGGAGATGGACAGCCACTAATTATGGACACCCATGGGGAATCTAGCAGTTCTTTATGGTATTTGTTCCTTGGGCAGTTTGCAGAATCAGTGGAAAGGTGTATATAACAAGTCAACTACATTCCTTCAATGCAGCAATGTTTTCAAAAGAAAAAGTCAGATCGAAACAAACAGTATCTGAAATAAAACTTTATTTTCATTTTCTCTATGCCAATGTGTTTAAGAAAAATTAAGACACCCTTTGTGTTAGTGTGCATGTACAAACATGTTTCATTAACCAAGAAAACTAAAGAATATGGTCTGCTGTTTCTGAAGGGTGTGATGTACTGACTTATGATCTCACAGCCACACAAACAACTACTGATCTGATTTGTGTAGAATTCCAGAAATTCTGCCACTGCTGCTTTTTAATGAAGCTTTTCAAGGCAGAGAAAATAAAATCTGCTTATAGTTTAATAATCTCTCCAACTCTATGATCAATCAAAATGGGTAGAGTTAGTACAGAGTGCTCTACTTGTGTGTAAGTATGCAAAAACTATAAACACTTTAAGTACACATAACTTTAGCAACACACACACAAAATGCTGAGGAACTCAGCAGATCACGCAGTATCAATGGCTAAGGCCCTTCTTCAGGACTCGTGTTATCAATACTTTATCTTTATCTATTAAATGGCCACCCCAGCACTAAAGGAGTAAAATCTGTCAAGGAAGAACAATTAGATTAAGTTATAAATTCATAGAGTGCACTACGGTGCACAAACAGGACCTTTGGCCCATTTAGTCAGTGTAGAATTGCCTCGTCCACCAACCTACACCTGGGCGATAGACTCCATACCCTTCCCATCTATGCACAGTACTGATCCAAACTCCTCTTAAATATTGCAATTGAACCCACATCCACTACATCTGTTGGCAGCTCGTTCCACACTCTCACCACCCTCTGAGTGAAGAAGTTCCCTCTCGGATTCCCCTTTCACCCTAAACCCATGACCTCTAGTTCTAGTCTCACCTAATGTCAGTGGGAAAAGCCTGTTTGGATCCACCCTCTATACCCCTCATAATTGTGTATACCTCTATCAAATCTCCCCTCGTTCTCCTACACTCCAGAGATTAAAGTCCTCACCTGTTCAACCTTTCCCTCAAGTCCTGGCAATACCTTGTAAAGTTTCTCTGTACTCTTTCACCATCCTAGCTCCATCTGAGGAATTCTTTTCATTTTTACTTAGACTTTGTGAGCTGGAAAAGATTTCATGAGCTCTGAATGTTTAAATATCCTCACTATATCTATGCAGAGGGCACAGGCTAAAGCAAATTAGGTAAACTACCAATGACCAAAGAATTCAAAAAGAATTAACAGGCTCAATTCTGCAAGGGCTCTCAGTAGTTCTACGTTGGCTAGATGGGCCAAGGGCATGTTCCTCTGTTGCAGGGCTCTATGACTCAGTGACTCTAAACCTAATTGTTCTTCTCTGCACAGATTTTATTTCTTTGGCACTGGGTGGCTATTTAATAGATAAAGAAAATAATTACTTCATTAACTAGTATATTATATCTAACCGTAATGCTTTTGACAGGAAAATTATCGAATATGTAAAAATGCAGTATTGTACAAAAGTCTTTGGTACATTTATATACCGTAGCTAGACCTTTGCAAAGTTCTATAGTAATTTTATGTCTTGCACTTTACTGCTGTCGCAAAAAAAAAATCACTTTTCATGACATATGTGAGTGATGATAAACCTGATTCTGACACGAGTATCTATTGTGGACTGAGAGTAGGAAGGGCAGAGGGAGGGGAGAATCATGGTTGGGAATGGGGGTAAGGAGTGAGGAAGGAGGAGGATGCATGCACCAGGGAGACATTCTGTGGTTATCAATAAGCCAATTGTTTGGAATCAAGTGACCTTGCCCGGTGTCTCAGGGCTGGGTGCGTCTGTACTGGTGCCACCTATCCCTGGCACATTCTCTGCCCCCTCTCCCACACCCTTCCCATGGTGATCCACCCTCATTAATCCCAAAATCTTTTGCTTCCGCAAGATTTACAAACTCACTCTCTGCAATACAGACTAAATATGCATCCTCCTTTAGTCTGGTCCCTTTCAGTTTCCTCATAACTTCTATCCCACCGTCACAGCAGGACTCCTTCGAATCCCCTCACCAAGGGGCTGAAGTCTAACCTCGTCCTTCAACAATGCCCACAACAGATCCTCTGTACAACCTCAACAACTCCGTATCTGAGGTCCCAAACCAAGCTTGGAGATTCCAACCAATCCTTCTTCCACACCCCTGGCTTTCTTTGCCAAGAAACAAAGATTCCACGCCTCCCCTGCCTCCTTTCAGGATTATGCATGGCCTACATTCCGCAACCTCCTCTGTCCAAGGAAGGTCTTGTTTTACTGCACACAGTGCCTTGGGAATGGTGTGATATTTCTGTCTGAAAACTAATGCATCAAAATAAATATTTGAATGCATCTCACAAATGCCATTTCACTGATGATACAACCAGTGATAAAAAACTATGGTAACAATATTAACATTCCTTTCAAAATATATTAGATTTTAAAACACTACAGCTGCTTCCATCTACACCTCATTTAATCACACACGTAACAGTTAATGGAAAGGATATTTATCATTAATGGAGCATTAAACAGGACGAGGAAGGTAACCTCAAAAAAAAACTCTCAACTTTTGTCTTGACATTTTAAACCAAATATCCTTTATAATCCTCTTAAGAGATCAGTCATTAACCAAACACAGTAAAACCCAATAATCAAGCTTTGGTGATGCGAGCTTGACTGATTGTCTGGACTACCGGATATTTCTCCTATTAGTATAATCAACACCCAGTTAATTCTTTTTTCCTGATATTTTACTGTATTATTCCTGTGGCAGAGTGGAGATACATCTCCACCAAAAGAGATGTAAGGCATTTCTTCTCTCTGTTGGCCTGCAGGTCACCCATGGGCAAGGTGTAGCATCTGCTTAGCCCACTGATCAAGGTCACGTGAAGCCAAGGGAGCAGGTGGTGGATGGTCACATGAGCATCTGCAGCATATCAAAGTCCTGGTTATACGACAACTTGTGCTAGGCAAACAACCTCTGAAGAGAATTAGTAATGCTAGGGTCACCTGTCTTGTAAAGACACTGCCCAGAAGGCGGCAATGGCAAACTATTTCCGTAGAAAAATTTGTCACGCACAATCATGGTCATGGAAAGACCATTATCACTTACAGCATTCAACATGGCACATAATGATGATGAATACTGTAGTAAAAAGCTTTTCTTTGGACCTTGGGAGCTCAAAGGGAGGGTGGAAACAGTATTCTGGGTAGTTTAGGGAACAACATGCCAGTAAACTTATAGGGAGCAATACACATGAAATGCTGGAGGAACTCTGCAAATCAAGTAGCATTCATGTATGGAAACAAACAGTTGATATTCGGTCCCATGATCCTCTCGTATCCCCTTTTGCCAATCACCTGTCCAGCTCTTGGCTCCATCCCTCCCCCTCCTGTCTTCTCCTATCATTTTGGATCTCCCCCTCCCCCTCCAACTTTCAAATCCCTTACTCACTCTTCCTTCAGTTAGTCCTGACGAAGGGTCTCGGCCTGAAACGTCGACTGCACCTCTTCCTACAGATGCTGCCTGGCCTGCTGCGTTCACCAGCAACTTTGAAGTGTGTTGCTTGAATTTCCAGCATCTGCAGAATTCCTGTTGTTTGCGTTGATATTTTGAGACCCTTCACCAAGACCTTAAAAGGATTGTGGGGTCAGGCTCCAGCGATGTTAGAATGAAATGGAAATTGAGGCCCAGGGTGTTTAAACTGAGTACGAGAAAAAGGGTCCCAGTGAACTTAAAGATTGTGTGGGAAGTTCGAAGTAAATTTATTAACAAAGTACATATATGTCACCGTATGCAACCCTGATATTCGTTTTCTTGTGGGCATTCACAGTAACATGATAGAATCAATGAAAGACCACGCCCAACGGGACAGAAAACCAATCAGTTTTTGCAAAAGACATCAAACTGTGTAAATACAAAATAAAAATAAGAAGAAATAAATAAGAAAGAAATATCAAGAACACGAGATGAAGAGTCCTTGAAAGTGAATCTATAGGCTGGGGGAACAATTCAGTGATGGGACAAGTGAAGTTGAGTGAAGTTATTCCCACTGGTTCAGGAGCCTGAGGGTTGAGGGCTAATAACTGTTCCGCCTCAACTATAATAACAAGTTAATAATAATAAGTTGAGTTTATTATTGTCATGTATGCAAGTATAGAGAGGTATAGGTACAATGAAAGACAGGTACAGAGAGGTACAGGAACAATGAAGGACAGGTACAGAGAGGTACAGGTACAATGAAAGACAGGTATAGAGAGGTGCAGGAACAATGAAGGACAGGTATAGAGAGGTACAGGTACAATGAAAGACAGATATAGAGAGGTACAGGTACAAAGAAAGACTTTCTTACATCAGCATCACAGGCGTGTAGGTTCAGACAACACACAGAACATGTAGTAATACAAAAGAGCGAAAAGATTTGAAAGACTGGTGCATAAATGGTCAGAGACAAGTCCATGATGGTACAGGAGTTGGTTCAAGGTGTTCCATTGCTTGGGTAAGATTAGGCATGTGCTGGTCCGTTTTAAAAACCTATGGCTGTGAGAAACTAGCTGTCCCTGAACCTGAATGTGGTACCTCAGGGCAGCCGGCATCTTTGATGATAGATTCCGCCCTCTTGCAGCTCCACCTCCTGCAGATGTGTTCAGTGGCTACGCCCGTATGGACCTGGCTATGCCCACGACTCTCTGTAGTCTCTTGTGTTCCTGTGCATTGGAATTGTCACACCCGGATGTGACACAATCAGTGCATCCACACAAATTCATAAGAGTCTTTGGTGACTTGCCAAATCTCCTTAACCTTCCAAGAAAGTAGAGGCACTGGTATGTCTTCATGATTACATCTATGTACTAAGCACGGCGCAGGTAATCTGAGACTAGGAACAGGGGCCATGGTGAGCCAGATGCTGAGCCATCCGGATTTCCAACCAATGGGATTATCAAAGTTTTACCATGCTGTTGTCAGTCAATCCTTGCCACAGCTCTAACGTGAATACTAACAACATAGCTAAACTCACCTTGGTAGTCGAGCTCATTGGTTTAGAACTGTCAACTTTAACAGGTTCACTGGCTTTTGTTTTTCCTTGCTGGGGAGGAAATAAAACAATTTTTAGATCACACATCTAACAATGATATTCAATACTCAAGTTTTTATTTTTTGCTCCAATAAAATAAACCAGCTACATCTATTTTCAAACATAGAACAGTGAACACTCGAGCACAGCGCAGGCCCTTTGGCCCACAATGCTCTGCCAAATGCTTAACCTACTCAAACATCAATCCCTCCCACGTAGCCCTCCATTTTTCTGTCAGCCATGTCTCTCAGGAGTTATTCATTTCCCAATGAAAAACCGTTGATATAAAGCTTTTGTTTTCCCTCTCTCTCTCTCTCTTCAAATGCAGCCAAACCAGCTGAATATTCTTAGTGCTTTCCATTTCTATTTCAAATTTCCTTCAACTGCAGTATTTTGGCTCTGTTTCAATTAAACACATCCGGTTATTAACTAAATGTAAATGAGTCATGTAAATGTGGAAGGGTATTTCTGAAACACCTATAATATGATCAGTACATCGTAAACGAGAATGCTTTGGTTTGCATTTTACACTTGAATGTAGACAGTAGAGCTATTTATTATTCGTGACTTTGGCTTAAGAACGTGCAGATCTATAACAGAGCAATAAGATATAGGAGCAGAATTAGGCCATTCAGCTCATCAAATCAGACTATTTGAAACAAAATAAAGGATTAATAGCTGAAGAATTTAAGAGGTGGGCTTTATGTTTGGATCAAAGCAAATGGAAACGAGGAGGCTTCAGCCTTAAGCCAAGATTTCAGAGTAACCAAAAACATTACTAGCAATGCCAAAAGTAAAAGAGCAAAACCTTTAATGCTGAAAATTTGAAATACAGACTGCAGATCAGGCAGCATCCATACAACTAGGAGTAACATTTAATCTTCTGCCATCAGAGATTATGTGAACATGCGTAATACACTGAATTTACCATTCTCAAATACCTCAATATAGTGATTTTGTTCACCATCAGCTGTTAAAACTCATCAGGCATTTGGCATTGCTGGATTGGGTTACAACCACTGCTCTCCTGTCCAGCCTGCACTTCTCCAACTCAGTCAACTTGAGACCATCAAATAACAGCTGATGATTCACATCTATCGTGATATCCCACTCATCCATCACCTTATTTTAGTTGAATTCTATTTTCAGTTACCCAATGATCCAAGTTATGAAGACTTTTGTTTATTTGACTTTATATCCCTCCCCCATTGCTGTTTGTGACCTTTCTACTTTGCCAACTTTGCCCTTGTATGTGAATCTTTTTTAACCTACCATTGCCAACAACGTCTTCGACTGGTCTGAAAGCTTGGCCTACAGCAAGGGTTCCCAAACTTTTTTATGCCATGGACCAGTACCATTAAACAAGAGGTCTGTAGACCCTAGGTTAGGACCCCCTGGCCTAAAGACATCTCCCTATCTCCCACTCTTCTTTACACCTTCCATTAAACCCCTCCTCTCTGACTAAGATTTCGGTCAATATTTGATAAAGCACGCATCTTTTCTCCCCCATTGCTTCTCTTGTTTTGGAAACATTATTCAAAGCGACGCTATAAGTACAAGCTGTGGTTATTGTTGACACAGCATGGTCACTTAATGGTTAGCAGAACACTTTACCGTGCCAGTGATTACCGAGCTTTTGCTGTCTATAAGGAGTCTGTACATTCTCCCTGTGATCACGCCTCATTTCCTCCCGCATTCCAAAGGCATACAGTGAGAGTTAGTGAGTTGGGGGTTGGCATTGGAAACATGGCAGCTTCCAGCCCAGTTCTCGGATGGTGTTGGCCATTGATGCAAACTTTTTCCCTCTGCTAGCCTTGGGCAAGGTGCAGCAACCACTCAGCCTGTTGAACAGGGTCCCTTTTGTTCCTGGGATCATTCTCCTCTGGACACTCTGCAATGGCTGCATATCCTTTACGTAAAGGGCCTAAAACTGCTCACAATGTTTTAACTGCAGTCAGACCAAGGCCTTATAAAGCCTCAGCATTGGATTCCTTATGATGCTTGTTTATAAAATGTTAAGCCACTTACAGAGTTGAAATCTTTCAAAGCTTAAAGTATCATCCTGCCCCTCTTTTAGATAATATTCTATGATTGCCACCAAATTCGTATCAAGTGTGGGAATACAGGAAGAAAATGTAGAAAAAAGGAACGCAGGGCCAACTGTTGGGCTAAAAATCTAACTTTCAGCATGTATAGAAGCAATTCAGACATACAAAGGATGACATACAGTGGATTACATTATGATCCAAGCCCTTCTTCATCAAATTATATTTAATATCTACAAGAGATGCTGTAAATCCAGAGCAACACACATAAAATGTTGGTGGAATTCAGCAGTTCAGACAGCATCTACGGAGAAAATTGAATAGTTGATGTTTTGGGTTGAGATCCTTAATTAGGACTCAAGGAAGGGGCAGGAAGCCAGAATAAGTTGGTAGGGGGAGGAGAAGGTGCACAAGCTGGTGAGACTCATTTAATATTTCTATGTGAACAAATTAGGGTCATAAAGCTAAGTAAATTAAACAATTGAGAGCAGAGTACAGTCATCAAGAGGGAAGTTGTTTTGGACATTTAGACACAAAAGCAACTCAAATAATGTCCTGGGTCTGATTCACATTGTTGTGTGGCAGTTTCAGCTGTAATAATGACACAAAACACAAGGTTTTATCAAGCAACAGTCATCCCTACTCCTCAATGTACTTGTACGAACAAAACAAACAACAGTTTAAGTTCTAGCAAATTTTATACGATGTGGTCATATTGTGAATCACAAAGCCCGGTCAAGGCAAAACACATTTTTCATTCTGATATGTTGCTAAAGATTGCACAACTCTCTCAATGCAGCCTTGTGCAAAAGCCTCAGGTCCCCTAGGTATACATCTGTGCCTAAGACTTTCACACAGTACTGTATGCTGGGGATTTTAGCCTGGGAGACAGATATCAGCATATCTGAGGGATTTTGTGGAAACAATACTGGTGGTGTCTTCCCAATGCTTGAGGGCCTGCAGTCAGTTGTCTAGCTCTCAGAAGCATAATGAAGAGTAGTGATGACTGTTGCTTGATAAAACCTTGTGCTTTGTGTCAGATCTGAGGTACTGATCCTAGAATGTACTGCATTTCAATCATCCAGAGGCTCTGCTGGTACATTGAAGGTTGGGGTGAATTTCATCATTGATGTCAAACTTTCAAGATAGGGGAAGTGGTGATGTTTTGCAAAATCTCACTGAACTTTTATTGTCAAGAGGACAGTGTGGTGCAGCTGGCGCTGGTGGGGGATGGAGACCTTGATCTTGTGTAAGAGCCATCTGCCCACGTGTTGCAGTGAATGTCAACAAAGCATTGTATCCAATGCTGAGGTCAAGAGGGTTGAGAGCTTCAAGTTTTAGCCTGACCTGGTCCAACCACATCAATGTCACAGTCAAGAAAGTTCACTAGCACTTCTTCCCCAGGATTCTCTCATCAATTTTCGTCAATGCACCACAGAAAGCATCCTATCTGAAAGCATCACGGATTGGTACGGCAACTGACATTAAAAACTAGAGAGTTGTGGACACAGCTCAGCACATCAAGGAAACCAGCTTCCCTTCCATAGACTTTATCCACATTTCTCACTGTGTTGGACAAAACAGCCAAAAGGTAAACAGCCCAACCACCCCAGACATTATCTCTTCTCCCCTCTCCCATTGGGCAGAAGGTACAAAACCCTGAAAACACACACCACTAGGCTCAAGGACAGCTCCTACCCCACTGTTATTAGATGATTGAACAATCTCCTGGTACAATAAAATAGACTTTCGACCTCACAACCTATATCATTATGAACTTGTACAGTGGTGCTAGAAAGTCTGTGAACACTGGTAGAATTTTCTCTATTTTTGCACAAATATGACCTAAATTGTGATCAAATCTTCATGTCAGTCCTAAAACTGGATAACAAGAACCTAATTAAACATTTGTTTATTTATCTATTGAGAAAAATGATCCAATGTTACATGTATTTGTTGCAAATAGTATGTGAACCTCTGGGGTAATGACTTCTACAGAAGTTATTTGGGGTCAAGTGTTCCAATCAATGAGATGACATTGGCGGTATTGGGTTGTAGAGGTGCCCTGCCCTATAAAAAAGACACACAAAATCAGGTTACTGATAGAGCCTGTCCTTCTCAAGAAATATCTCTTCAGGTGAACCATGCCCCAATCAAAACAACTTTCAGAGGACCTTAGAAGAAGAATTGTAGAGATGCATGAAGCTGGAAAAGGCTACAAAAGTATTTCTAAAGACCCGAGTGTTCATCAGTCCGCAGTCAGAGAAATTGTCTACAAATAAAACAAACTCAGTACTGTTGCTACTCTCCCTAGGAGTGGGCATCCTGCAAAGATCACACCGAGAGCACAATGTGCAGTGCTGAAGGAGGTGATAAGGAACCCAAGGGTAACAGCAAAAGACCTGCAAAAACCTCCAGAATTTGCTAAATTCTCTGTTCATGTGTCCGCTATAAGAAAAACACTGAACTAGAATGATGTTTGTGGAAGGACACCACGGAGGAAACCACTGCTCTACAAAAAAAACATTGATGCACTGCTCAAGTTTGCAAAAGACCACCTAGATGTTCTAAGATGCTTCTGGGACAATGTTCTGCGGACAGATGAGACAAAAGTTGAACTTTCAGGCAGAAATGCACACTGCTAAGTTAGGAGGAAAAAGGGCACTGCAAACCAACACCAAAACCTCATCCCAACTGTGAAACATGGTGGAAAGAGCATCACTGTTTGGGGCTGTTTTGCTGCCTCAGGGCCCGGACAACTTGTAATCGTTAAGGGAACAATGAATTCAAAACTGTATCAAGACAATTTACAGGGCAGCGGTCCATCACCTGAAGCTTAATGGAAGTTGGAAAAAGCAACAAGTTGATGATCCAGAAATATTTGGTTGAAATTATTGCTGTGCAAGTGGCGGGGGGGGGGGGGGTCACACCAGTTACTGAAAGCAAACGTTCATATACTTTTTCCAACAAATACATGTAATATTGGACAATTTTTCTCAGTAAATGAACAAGTGTAATGTTTTTTGTGTTATTTATTTAATTGGGTTTTAGCACTTGCATGAAGATCTGATCCCATTTTAAGTCATATTTATGCAGAAAGAGAGAAAATTCTACAGGGTTCACAACTTTCGAGCACCACTGTACCTTATTGTATACGTGCACTGCACTAGGGCGGCATGGTAGCGTAACAGTTAGCACAACGCTATTACAATGCCAACCATCAATATTCAATTCTCTCTGCTGTATGTTAGGAATTTGTACATTCTCTTAGTTTACTACGTTGGCACCAGAATCGTGGTGATACTTGTGTGCTGCCCCCAGTACATATTTGTACTGTGTTGGTCATTGAGGCAAGTGACACATTTCACTCTACCATATGCTTTGATGCCCATGTGAAGAATAAAACTGTCTTTCTCTGTAACTATAATACTTTACTCCACACACTATTGATTTGTCACATACTACTTCAATGCACCATGCAATGATTTGTCTGTATGAACAGTATGCAAAATGAGCTTTTCACTGTATCTCAGTACATGTGACAATAATAAGCCAAGTCCAATTCCGAAAGTTCAGAGTTCAGCCTCCCGGTTTATGCAAACGTGTATCGTCTGCACACTTCAGCTCAACTAATGAGGTCTGGGCAATGTTGATTATGGACTGTAGTTACAATTGGCTGAAAAGCTTCTATTAGTTCTTAGGTTTTGCTACGTAGCCAGATGAAGTTTGTTGGAGGTGAGCTGCAGCATTTCCCCAAGAACAAGTCGTGTTGTTTGTTATCCTAGCACCAGAATCCTGAAACAGTCTACATATGATGTACAGGTATATGACACGGGAATAGACTACAAGGCAGATGAGAAAAAGATTCAAGGATATGGTCAAAGTCTTGATGAAACACTACCACTGATTCATGGGAACTTCCGGCCCAGGATGGTCATGAAAGCCTTCAGTCTATGCACCAGAAGCATAAAAGGAGGAACAACAGCACCGTTTCACAAACTACTCACTTGTTGTTCACCCCATCAACCACCTTCCACTTTGTCCGTGGACAAGACTGCAGTCTCTACATTAGCCTCACTTTGCCTCCTAATTGTCAATCCTGGAGCAATTTCTGAGAAGAGCATTGTTCTGAACATACAGGGGCATATACGTAGCCTCAAAGACTGAGCTTGCTTAGACAGAAAGCAGATTCTGAATAAAACAGTGTTTTTTCACAGATATACAGTACTGTGCAAAAGTCTTAGGCACCCTAGCTATACATGCAGTATCTACCAAAAATTTAGATTAGATTATGAAGACACGTAGTCCTCTTTTATTGTCATTTAGTAATGCATGTATTAAGAAATGATACAATATTTCCTCCCGTGTGATATCACAAAACACAGGACAGACCAAGACTGAAAAAACTAACAAAACCACATAATTATAACATATAGTTACAACAGTGGAACAATACCATAACTTGAAGAAGTCCATGAGCACAGTAAAGTTCAAAGTCTCTCAAATGTCCCACATCTCACGCAGACGGGAGAAGGAAGAAAAACTCTCCCTGCCATGCCGACCACAGTCCGACTCTGAGTCATCCAAAAACTTTGAGCCTCCGACTCAGCTCTCCGACACCGAATATTGAGCGCCATCTCTGTCCGAACGATTCGACCCCAATCTCGGTCGCCAACAGCAGACAAAGCCAGGGATTTTGAGGCCTTCCCTCCGGAAGATTCCCGACCGCGCAGTAACGACAGCAGTGAACGAGCGTTTCAGAAATTTCTCCAGATGTTCCTCTGTGCTTTCGCACCTGTTTTCACATCCGCCTCCATCAAATCAGAATTGTCCACGGCCTCTATTTAACGGATACGATATCATTTTTCACCAGAGGGCTGCGCATGCGTGGCGCGCTGCTCTCTCTCCTCCCACCTTTTGTACAGTATTGCAAGTTCCACTCATGTAAATATGCTAGGGTCATTTAAACATTAATTACTGTACAACATTAACACTAGCTAGGATTGCCACCAGTCCCAACATCTGAAAATTGATTGCCCCATGTGATATTGATAAAGAATCTATTCTTTGAAAAATTCACTAAACTTCGTGTTTTCATACAAACTATGCCACACACTGGAGAAGGAAAGAGGAATTGCCTAGGAGAATGCAGAGTCAAAAGCAAAAAGAGCTGGGAATTGGATGAGATGGGAAAGCAAGACACAAAGTGCAAAGACAAGGAAAGAATTTCCTTTGAGCTACCTCACTCAACCACTAATGCATGGATGGCTAAAATGACACAGCATAAGAAAGGATGACAGACAGAATGGCTTGGTCTTTGAACACCAGAACAGCCTTTGTTTTTATTCATGGATATGATATAATTCTCCACCACCCCCCCCTCCAACAGATAGCAAATACATAATCAGATAATCTAATTCAGCGGTCCCCTACCACCAGGCCGTGAGGAAATGATACAAGTCAGCTGCACCTTTCCTCATTCTCTGTCATGCACTGTTGAACTTGAACATAGGGTTGCCAACTGTCCCGTACTTGCCGGGACATCCCGTATATTGGGCTAAATTGGTTTGTCCCATACGGGACCGCCCTTGTTCTGTATTTCCCCTGCTAAGGTAGAGCGTTCCCATGAAACCATTCATGCCGAAATAGAGTAAAGCGAAGAAGCAATTACCATTAATTTATATGGGAAACATTTCTGAGCATCCCCAGACCCAAAAAAATAACCCACCAAATCATACCAAATAACACATAAAACCTGAAATAACAGTAACATATAGTAAAAGCAGAAATGATATGATAAATACACAGCCTATATAAAGTAAAAATAATGTATGTCCTGTACAGTGTAGTCCGGAAGATGAAGGCAAAGCCGATTTGTGGGGGGAAAAAAATCGGCATGTACGTGCATGCGCACACAGGTGCCCGTGCAAGGCTTCTTGGTCATTGTAGTCTTTCCTGGGGTAAAGTGTCCCGGGATTTGACTACTCTTGTCCCTTATTTGGGAGTGAGGAAGTTGGCAACCCTAACTGTAAAAGACATGTTGAGGTGAGTTTAACCCTACTTGAACACCCCACCCCACCGTCGGTCTGCAAGAATATTGTCAATATTAGACCGGTCCGCTGTGCAAAAAAGGTTGGGAACCCCCGATCTAACCTACACTCAGTGCCACTTTATTAGGTTCACCTGAACACCTGTTTGTTATCACATCAGCCAATCATGTCGCATCTACTCAATGCATAAAAACATGCAGACATGGTCGAGAGATTCAGGAGTTGTTCAGACCAAACATCAGAATGGGGAAGAACTGTGATCTAAGTGACTTTGACTGTGGAATGACGGTTGGCGCCGGATAGGTTGGTTTGAATATCTCAGAAACTGCTGATCTGGGATTTTCACACACAACAATCTCTCGAGTTTAGAGAATGGTGTGAAAACCAGAAAGCATCCAGTAGGCAGTAGTTCTGTGGCAAAAATGCCTTTGTTAATGAGAGAGGTCAGATAAGAATGGGCATTCTGGTTCAAGCTGACAGGAAGGCAACAGTAACTCACATAACCGCACATTACGACAGTGGTATGCAGAAGAGCATCTCTGAACGTGCAACACATCGAACCTTGAAGTGGATGGGCTACAGCAGCAGCAGACCATGAATAAACACTGAGTGGCCATGTTATTAGATACAGGAGGCACATAATAAAGTAGCTACTGAGTGAAGGCTAATAGAGAAGTATTGCTGTCTCAGTCATCAGTGATCTCAAAGGTTTTCCTGTGCAGTATCATATCTATCCACATCAACAGGCAAATAATTTTCTCTCTGGTGTTTTAAAGTCTCTCTCTAGTTTCACCTCCTATCCACAATCTACATCATCCCAGTCATCTTTTCTAGCCCTGTAGATCTCCAATTCAACTACACTTTTCCAGTTTTGGGCTCTTGTCAGCCCCAAATTTAATTCTTGCAAACAGTGGTTTGCCAGTCAGAGTTAAGACACCTCAACATATCACTGAACCTCAACAAAAAATCTGTACTTACTAGGTGTGGTTGCTCTGTGGGAGCCTGTGAAAGAAGCTATCCCAATCCTCAGCAGTCAGGTCCGAGGCAGTATCAGGGTTTTCTGTGATGTAAATCACATAGTGAGGAGCACTGCAGTGAGGTGAGGGGTG
Organism: Mobula birostris; assembly: GCF_030028105.1. Lineage (NCBI taxonomy): Eukaryota > Metazoa > Chordata > Chondrichthyes > Myliobatiformes > Myliobatidae > Mobula > Mobula birostris. The sequence continues at coordinate 15,601,115 of NC_092386.1, read as the reverse complement.
CAGGATGGGGTGTGTGCTTAGCCCACTGCTCTACTCTCTCTACACCCATGACTGTGTGGCTTGGCATAGCTCAAATACCATCTATAAATTTGCTGACAATACGACCATCTCAGATAGAGACCAGAGGGCGTACAGGAGTGAGATACACCAGCTAGTGGAGTGGTGTCACAGCAACAAACTTGCACTCAATGTCAGTAAGACAAAAGAGCTGACTGTGGATTTCAGGAAGGGTAAGACGTAGGAACACATGCCAACCCTCATAGAGGGATCAGAAGTGGAGAGAGTGAGCAGCTTCAAGTGCCTGGGTATCAAGATCTCTGAGGACCTAACCCGGTCCCAACATAGAAAGACAGCGACTATAATTCATTGAAGAGATTTGGCATGTCAACAAATACACTTGAAAACTTCTATAGTTGTACGGTGGAGAGCATTCTGACAGGCTGCATCACTGTCTGGTATGGGGGGGAGGGGCGTGGGGGGGGTCTACTGCACAGGACAAAAGACGCTGCAGAGGGCTGTAAATTTAGTCAGCTTCATCTTGGGTATTAGCCTACAATGTACTCAGGACATCTTCAAGGAGCAGTGACACAGAAAGGCAGCGTCCATTATTAAGGACCTCCAGCACCCGGGGCATGCCCTTTTCTCATTGTTACCATCAGGAAGGAGGTACAGAAGCCTAAAGGCACACACTCAGTGATTCAGGAACAGCTTCTTCCCCTCTGCCATCTGATTCCTAAATGGACATTGAACCTGTGAGCACTACCTCACTTTTTTAACATATATTATTACTGTTTTTGCATGATTTTTAACCTATTCAATATAAATATACTGAAATTTATTTATTTATTCTTCTATATCATGTATTGCATAAAACTACTGCTGCTAAGTTAACAAATTTCACGACACATGCCCGTGATAATAAATCTGATTCTGATTCTGGCTTTATGTTCGGGAGATCAATTCTCACAAAGCAGACTGAGCTTTTTTTGGGGAGTTAACAAAAATGATAGAGGATGCTGACAACATAGACTTCAGTAAAGTATATGGGAAGGTCCCTCATAGTGAAGATGAAGTCCATGGAATGTACATGGTGACTAGGTAGGTTAGACTCAAAATTGGCTGGCTTTAGAAAAAATGAGGACCATGGTGGAGGGATGCTTTTCCCACTGGAGATCCATAACCTATGGTGTTCCACAGGGATTTGCGCCAGGACTTCTGCTTTTTGCGATACTTATATAAATAATTTAGACAGAGTGAATAGTAGCTCACGGACAAATGGTCATATGGTGGAATTGCGAACAGTGAAGAAGATTGTCAAAGGATTTAGCAGGATATAATCAGTTGGAACTTTGGGTGGAGAAATGGCGTTTGATCTGTCCAAGTATGAGATGTTGCATTTTGGAGTTCAGATCTAAGAGGAAAGTATGTAGTAAATGGCAGGACCATTGAGAGCAGTGGCATACAGAGTGACCTAGAGGTCCAGGTCCATAGCTCATTGAAAGCAGCAACATGTGTCGATAGTCCTGAGAAGAAGACAAGTGGTATGCATGCCTTCATTGCTTCCGGCACTCACAGCACAATTTGGCAAGTCATTTTGGCAAGCTGTAAAAACTTTGGTTAGGCCACATCCAGTTAAGGACGGTGCAAAAGCGTTGGAGAGGATGCAGAAGAAGCTTACCAGGAATTTACCTGGATTGGAGTTATTAGTTACAGGAGAGGTTAGACACACCTGGTTGTTTTTCACTTGCATGTCAGAAGCTGAGGGGTGAGTGACTGATTTATACAAATTTATGGCAAGTGCAGGCAGGTGAGGTGGTCAGAGTCTTTACCTCGGATAGAAATAACAAATACTAAAGAGCACAGATTTACAGTAAGTGGGGGAAAGTTTAAAGACTTACAAGGAAAGTGTTATTTTGTTTAATCAGAGAGTAGTAGGTGCCTGCAACACGCTGCCAGGAGAGGAGATGGAAGCAGATACAATAGCAACATTTTAGAAGCAGGGATTAGATCATGTGCAAGTTAGTGGACTTAGTTTAGATTGACATCTTATTTGGCACAGATATGTTTGGCTGAGGGAGTGTTGTTCAGGCAATTTTTATTCCTGTTGATACTAAGTTACCTCACTGAATATCGTTCACGGGCTGATCCCGTGATCTGATTAATTTTACTCAATGAAATAAAAATCCTCCTTGATTACAGCTGTAATATCACAAAATAGCATTCAGCTAAAACTAGTTTAAACAATGATTTTCTTTCTAAAGTTGTACGGGGAGAGAGTCCAAGACCAGAGTGCCCTGCCTCAGAAGAGAAGGATGTCACTTTAGGACAGAGATGAGAGGAAATTCTTTAGCCAAAGGGTGGTGGAATTCATTGGCACAGATGGCTGTGAAGGCCAAATCATTGGATATATTTAAAGCAGGGTTGATAGGTTCTTGATTAGTCAGGGCATCAAATGTTATGGGGAGAAGGCAGAAAAATGGGGTTGAGAGGGATAATAAATCAGCCATGATAGAATAACAAATCAGACTCGATGGGCCTAATTCTGCTCCAATGTCTTATGGTCTTATAAGTAGATTTGTGTGGAGAACTCGGAAGTTTGATATTCACTCCACCGAAATCTGATTGTATGTGTAATCATGAAAGGAGTTAAAATTGAGGAAAACAAGCCTGCCACACCAATGTTGGGAGTGAACCAGTAAGCCCCACCTATCAACAACTTTAATTTACATAAGTGGTTTGACTACATTCAAACCAAAGACTAAAAATAGCTCTGGAAATCTACAATGAACTGAGAAAGATAGTTAGATTACCAACTACAGAATATGCAAGTAATAAAAGCGCAGATGCTGGAAAACTGAAATAAAAACAGGACGTTTTGGAAATAGCAGATTGAGTTGCATACGTGGAAAGGGAGATAGGAGAGGATACAGCAAAACCAGTTTTGGTATACATTGCAGAGGTTAAATAAGGTTGGATAGAACAAAGGGGAATCTCTCTGAGAAGATGAAGCTAGTGTTGTCATGGGGATAAACTGAAGGTGTAGTCATCTCATTGATATGTTAACAAGGTAGATAAGAGATAAAGAGAAGAGAGAGCAAGACAGGCTGAGCTGACACAAAGAAACACAATAGCAGAGTGACAATTGAGCTGTAATGGAGGATAATTAAAAATACACCCAATGGCCACTTTATTAGGCTGCTCCTGTAGCTAATAATGTGGCAACTGAGTGCATGCTTGTGGTCTTCTGATGCTGCATCACTTCCACTTCAAGGTTTGGTGTATCGTGCATTCAGAGATGTTCTTCTGCACACCACTGTTGCAATGCATGGTTACTTGAGTGACTGTCACCTTCCTGTCAGCTTGATCCAGTCTGGCCATTCTCCTCCGACCTCTCTCACTAATAAGGTGTTTTCGCCCTCAGAACTGCTGTTCACTGAATGTTCATTGTTTTTCACATCATTCTCAGTAAGCTCTAGCAACTGCTGTGGGTGAAAATCCCAGGAGATCAGCAGATTCTGAGATACTCAAACCACCCTGTCTGGCGCCAAAAGTCGTTCCTCAGTCAGTCACTTAGATCGCATCTCTTCCCCATTCTGATGTTTGGTCTGAACAACAACTGAACCTCTTGACCATGTCTGCATGCTTTTAGGCACTGAGTTGCTGCCACATGATTGGCTGATTAGATATTGGCATTAACAACCAGGTGTAGAACTGTACTGAACAAAATGGCCACTGAATGTAGTTCCCTACTATAATAAGATGAATTCTTGACATTACAATCTACCTCATTATGATATTTACCTTAATGTCTACCTGCACTGCAGTTACCCAGGAGCTGTTAAACTTTATTCACCATTCTGTTATTGTTTTACCTGGTTTTACCTCAATGTGCAGTGTAATATTCTGATGTGGATGAGGAGTGTTTAAGATAGGCTTTTCACTGTACGTGTGACAATAATAAACCATTTCAAAAGTGAGGCAATATAGACAGATGACTAACCAAACACAACCAGTTTTGATGTAAAGAGAAAAAGTAGAGTATATTCCCTCAGTTTTTATCCGTCAGTGGCACAACTTAACCTACTGAGCATTTAGAAGAACTCGCTCTCTTTCCCCCTGCCTTGGCTCTCCTTCTTTGTCACCTGTCCCACACCCCTCCCACGGCGTTCCACTCTTGCCGTTCCCAACATCCTTTACTCCTGCCAGATTTACAAACTCACTTTCCACTCCATGTTGACAAATACAGTACTGTGCAAAAGTCTTAAGGACTCTCGCTACCTGTATGTGCCCAAAACAGCATGGAAACAGATCATTTGGCCCATCTAGTGTAAGCCGAACTATTATTCAGCCTAGTCCCTTCGACCAGCTCCTGAACCACATCCCTCTATACTCCTACCATCCATGTAGCGGCCCAAATTTGGTAAGAGGAAAGCTGATTCAGTAGGGTCCCACGGGACTCTATTCTACCATTAGCTTTTAGTTATACATGCTAATGAAGTGGGGGTTGTAAATAAAGACATGTGGCTCAGAATTCTGCCAAAATTCCATGGCACTGATCAAAATATTGCTGGATTTAGAAAAAGACAAGAGAGGAATGAAGACTCCGAATTGGAATAATACTGATTTTATTGAACGGAGAAGCAAAAAGGAACTGGAGAAAATCTGAAACCATATGATAGAATTCTGAAAGAAGCACTACAAAGTGAAGCCGTGTCAATAAGTGGTCAAACTAGACTGAAAAAAAATTTAAAATGATTTGTTTTTTGAAAGCCAAGCAGTTGAATCATCATTAACACGGTAATGTTTAAAGTCAGCAAGGAATACTCCTAACAGTACTGTTAATAAAATAACCTCAATTACTTGGAACAATACAACTGTTCTGCTGCTGCAGTGTAACCACCCCTGCCTTCAGACTACTTCTATCATGTAGGAATTTGGAGAAACAAGAAATTAACTTTTATTTAATATAATGCGTTTAATTGCATAACAGTGCTGACACTTTCCAATAGTTCAACTAAGCTAAAAATGATTTTTGTTGATGATTTTTGTTTGTATTCCGTGTCTGAGGTTTCTTGCTCAAGTGTCCAACAATAATCAGCCAGAATCAGACAGATTCCAGTTGCCCTGGTAACGTTTCTCCACGACCACAACGTCCAGGTGAAACCTTTCACATGCTCATCACTGACAGCACCAAGATTTGCAGGGAAGAAGTCTAAATGTGAACGTAGAAAATGGACCTTTGGTGACACGTTGCACTTCATGGTTTTGTATGCATGAAGCATAGTGTCAACCAGCTGCACGTAGTTTGGTGCTCTGCAGTAGCCACGAGACTTAAGAGCTTCAAAAGATTTGGTAGGTCACCAAAGAGACTCGAGCAAATTTCTACAAATGTACTGTGGAGAACATTGAAACTGGTTGCATCACTATCTAGTATGGGGGGGCGGGGGTACTGTACAGGACTGGAAAAAGCTGCAGAGGGCTGCAAACTGTGTCAGCCCCATCATGGGCACTAGCCTCTCCAGCACCTAGGACATCTTCAAAAGGCAATAACTCAAAAGGGTTGTATCCGTCATTAACGACACCGATCACCCAGGACATGTTCTCTTCTTATTACTACCATCAATCATAATAACTACTATCAGGAGGTACAGGAAACTAAAGGCACACACACTCAAGATTTTAGCAACAGCTTCTTCCCCTCAGCCATTAGATTTCTGAACAGACAATGAACCAACCAATCAACCTTATGCTCTTTCTTTGCACTACTATATAATGCATATGTATATATAGTATACTTATATAACTTACAGTATTGCATTGTAATGCTGCCGCAAAACAACAAATTTCATGACATACTGTATGTCAGAGATATTAAAGCTGATTCTGATTTCTTAACGACAGGACAGTGAATCTTTGGAATTTTCTACCAAAGAGGTCTAGAGTTCAAAGTAAATTTATTATTAAAGTACATTTATATCACCATATACAACCCTGAGGCTCATTTTCTTGCGGCATACACAGTAAATCCTTTCTTTTTCTTTTTCAATCTTTTTATTAATTTCATAGAATGAAAACATAACATAGCAATAATACAAATAGTAGATACATTGTTACACTTAAAATGAGTAATTGTAAGACCAAATAGTATGAATTGACAAAGCTCCCAGTCGTGTAGAATAACAATGAATAATACAGAGCAAAAAAAAACTGATGAAAAATCATGAAAAAGAAAAAAAAATAGAAAAAAAAACCCCATCCCAAAAAAAAACTAAACGAAACAGAATTAGTCAACTAAACTAAAAGACTTGGGCAATACTAACAACTTAAAAATGGGAAAGAAGAAAACCTTAGTGTCAATGACTCCATTCCTCTCAACCAACAGCACAGAGAAATAAAACAAGTTTGGAAATGGTCAAATCACATCAGATGAAAATGCTTAATGAATAGCCTCCAAGTTTTTTCAAACTTAATGGAAGGGTCATAAACCGCACTTCTAATATCTTCCAAACTCAAACACACCATAGTTTGTGAAAACCAATGAAATACAGCAGGAGGGTTAATCTCTTTCCAATTCAGCAAAATGGATCTTCTAGCCATTAGAGTAAGAAATACAATCATCCTACATGCTGAAGAGGTTAAATAATTTGAATCTATCATTGGTAATCCAAAGATAGCAGTAATTGGATGAGGTCGTAAGTCTATATTCAAAACCGTTGAAATAATGTCAAAAATATCTTTCCAATATTTTTCCAACAAAGGACATGACCAAAACATGTGAGTGAAAGAAGCTATCTCGCAATGACATCTATCACATTTTGGATTAATATAAGAATAATAACGAGATAGTTTATCTTTGGACATATGAGCCCTGTGCACTACTTTAAACTGTATCAACACATGTTTAGCACATATAGAGGATAAATTAACCAATTGAAGAATTTTTTCCATTTTTCACTCGGTATAATAATCTTAAGTTCTCTTTCCCAGTCAGCTTTAATTTTATTGGAAACATCAGGACATAAATTCATAATTATATTATATATAATTGCTACAACACTTTTCTGAGAAAGATTTAAATCTAAAATTTTTTCCAAAGTGTCCATTGGATATGGGTGTGGAAAATTAGGAGAAACAGAAATTAAAAAGTTTCTAATCTGTAGATATCTAAAAAAGTGAGATCTGGGTAAGTTATATTTATTAGAACGTTGATCAAAAGACATGAAACAATTATCCATAAATAAATCACGAAAACGTATTATACCTTTGGTTTTCCAATCAAAGTAAGCTTGATCCAACAATAATCAACCAGAATCAGACAGATTCCAGTTGCCCTGGTAACGTTTCTCCACGACCACAATGTCCTGGTGAAACCTTTCACATGCTCATCACTGACAACACCAAGATTTGCAGGGAAGAAGTCTAAATGTGAACGTAGAAAATGGACCTTTGGTGACACGTTGCACTTCATGGTTTTGTATGCATGAAGCACAGTGTCAACCAGCTGCACGTAGTTTGGTGCTCTGCAGTAGCCATGAAACTTAGGAGCTTCAAAAGATTTGGTAGGTCACCAAAGAGACTCGAGCAAATTTCTACTAATGTACTGTGGAGAACATTCCAACTGGTTGCATCACTATCTAGTATGGGGGGGAGGGGGGTACTGTACAGGACTGGAAAAAGCTGCAGAGGGCTGCAAACTGTGTCAGCCCCATCATGGGCACTAGCCTCTCCAGCACCTAGGACATCTTCAAAAGGCAATAACTCAAAAGGGTTGTATCCGTCATTAACGACACTGATCACCCAGGACATGTTCTCTTCTTATTACTACCATCAATCATAATAACTACTATCAGGAGGTACAGGAAACTAAAGGCACACACACTCAAGATTTTAGCAACAGCTTCTTCCCCTCAGCCATTAGATTTCTGAACAGACAATGAACCAATCAATCAACCTTATGCTCTTTCTTTGCACTACTATATAATGCATATGTATATATAGTATACTTATATAACTTACAGTATTGCATTGTAATGCTGCCGCAAAACAACAAATTTCATGACATACTGTATGTCAGAGATATTAAAGCTGATTCTGATTTCTTAACGACAGGACAGTGAATCTTTGGAATTTTCTACCAAAGAGGTCTAGAGTTCAAAGTAAATTTATTATTAAAGTACATTTATATCACCATATACAACCCTGAGGCTCATTTTCTTGCAGCATGCACAGTAAATCCAAAAAACAATAGAATCAGTGAAAGACCATGTCCAACAAGACAGAAAACCAGCCAGTACGCAAAAGCCAACAAACTGTGCAAATACAAAAGAAAAAAACAATAATAAATAAACAAACAAACAATATGTATCAGGAAAATGATATGAAGAATTCTTACAGTCAGTCCATAGTTTGTGAGAACAGTTCAGTGATAGGGCAAGCAAAGTTGAGTGACATTACTTCCTCTGGTTCAAGAGTCTGATAGTTGAGGGGTAATAACTGTTCCCAAACCTAGTGGTATGAGTCCTGAGGTTTCTGTACCTTCTTCCTGATGGTAGCAGCAAGAGGAGACCATAGCCTGGGTGGTGGGTCCTTGATTTGCACACTGCTTTCCTGCAAGAACACTTCGTGTAGATGTGTTCAATAGTGGGAAGGGCTTTATCCATGATGGACTGGGCTGTATCTCCTACTTTTTGTAGAATTTTCTGTTCGAGGACGTCCATACCAGGCCATGATGCAACCAGTCAATATATTTTCTACCACACAGCTATAGAAGTTTGTCAAGTTTTAGTTGTCATGTCAAATCTTCACAACTTCTAAGTAGAGATGCTGTCATGCTTTCTTTGTAATTACACTTATGTGCTGGGCCCAGGACAGATCCTCTGAAATGATAATAACCGAGAAATTTCAAGTTGCTGACCCTCTCCAGCTCTGATCCCCCGATGAGGACCAGCTCATGGACTTCTGATTTCCTCCTCCTGAAGTTAATGATCAGCTAACAATGCTGACATTGAGTGAGGTGTTGTTGTTGTTGTGGCACCACCCAACCAGTCTGCCTACTATGTGCAGATTCGTCACCATCTTTGATTCGCCCGGTGCCAGTGGTGTCCTCAGCAAACTTAAATATGGCATTGGAGCTGTACTTAGCCTCACATTCAACAGCGTAACGCGAGTAGAGCAGGGCCTTGTGGTGTACTTGAGCTGATGGAGATTGTGCAGGTGTTGTTGCCAATCCGAACTGACTGGGATCTACAAGTGAGGAAATTGATGATTCAATTGCACAAGGAGGTATTGAGGCCGAGGTCTTGATTAGATTTGAGAGGATGATGCTATTAAATGCTGGGCTGTAGTCAATGAAGAGCATCCTGATGATTGCACCTTTGCAGTCCAGATGTTCCAGGGTTGAGTGATGAGCCGACAAAATAGCATCTGCTATGGACCTGTTCAGCCAGGAGGCAAATTGGACCGGATCCAAGTCATTTCTCAGGCAGGAGTTGATGTGTTTCATCACCAACCTCTCAAAGCACTTCATCACTGGGGATGTAAATGCTATTGAGGCATATTACCACATTCTCCTTAAGTTCGTGGAGCTTCAGTACATTTGAGAATTGAAGAGAAATAAAGAACAGGAAAGCGGTCATGGTAAGTGGTAAAACTTCAGCTATGACCTGACTGACCATTAATGGCAGTCTTCTGTTTATGCTAATTTATTGTTTTTGTATTGTTGCAACTATCATTAATCTTCTAGCTGAACACAATGAGATCTTCCAGCACCATTTAGTGATCTACGTACATAACATTATAAATCACACTGTCGATTGTGATAACATGCTGAAATTTTACTGTCAATTAGCATTTACAAGTTTCTTCACCTTGGCCTTGTATTGAATAAATAAATCTGCTTCTAGACTCCCTTGTTAAATTCTTACACAATTTGAGACAAGTTGTCTCAACAGTGAACTGCCCACATTATCTGGCAATGTGTCATGAACAATAAAGAAATCACAATGAGTCATATTAATTAAAGGCACAACCCATTCCACATTTTTCACTTTGGAATGAAGTTTATTAAACAATCTTCAGTAACACACAGAATGGGATCGTGTTTCTGTTATGTATTTGAGATTTTATCAATAGCACAGAAGCAAGCTGACAATTACATAAAGCAGTTTACTGAGTAAATATTGTGCTTTTGAGAAGTGTGGCAGACATTTTGTACATTTCAGTGGTATCACTGGAATCATTCCTCAACTCAACAGATTCAGCTAAATACTCGAATAAATCCAAATTTAACCAAGAGTAGAAAAATAAGATGGAAGATGGAAAGTATCAAAGAGAGAGATCCCAGTGCTGAAGAATAAGCAATTCTGATGAATAACATAATCAACGTAATTACATTTTGCTCGGGCATCTCCACCAAACCACCCTCTGGTATAAAACTGAGGCATCAACGTCCTCACGCAAAGAGCAACCACCGACACATCAGCTTGCAGGAACTCTCATCGTCTTCTGCAAATGCCAGTTAGACCTTGTTCCGTTCCTACCAGCAAATTCATGGTATCAATTTTCATCATTTGTTTAGGATAAACCTCTTCCACCAAATACAAAAATACAACAACATTTATTGAAAAATCTATTGGAATGTCGTTTGTGTTTCAATATTTTCCAGAGAAAGCTTTTCAACTCAAAACTCCCCCTCTCCTACCCAAGCACATACCTTCCCTTTCACCTGGCTTCACCTATCACCTTTTAGCTTGTACTCCTTCCCTACTCCCAACCTGCTTATTCTTGCTTCTTCCCCCTTCCTTTCCAATCAGGATGAAGGGTCTCGGCCTGAAACGTCAACTGTTTATTCCTCTCCGTAGATCTGCTGAGTTCCTTCGGCATTTTGTGTGTGTTACTCTGGATTTCCAGCATCTGCAAAATCTCTCATGTTAATGGAATATGTAATTGGCATTCAGTTCATAAGATTTCCCCTAAGTCAGTCACAACTCAATAGGTGGGCAGATGTGATGCACACAAATCTTACAAGGTGTATTATTCAACGTAAATTGCTATGCTCACTTTAATAAATAGAAACTAAATGTCATGTTACTATTTGTACCTTCCTGCCATGAAGGCAGCTCATTTCTATGCCTTCTATCTTTCCAGTCTTTACCACAGGTAAAACAAACACATCAAATACTTTACAGAAAATAAATACTTTATTGCTTCACAAAAACCTCCACAAATTAATACAAAATATAAATGCATAAGCTAGCCGGTGATGTGGTAGCATCCTCACCGGATTTCGAGGCGAGTGGCCCTGGGTTCAAATCCAGCCAGCTCCTTGCATGCTTTCCATCCGTGCTAGGTTGAGCGCCGAGCTAGCACCTCGGCCTTGTAAGAAACAGACGCTAAAGAGATGACAAGATTGCTGCCATATATACCACAAGGTGTGGAAAGTAATAACGATAAAATGTATAAAGTAACATTATAACAAATGGTTTAAAGTGGCCAATAAAACATGCTTACATCCTGGTCAATTGATGCCAAATTCATTAACCCTATTAACGAGTAGAAATATTAGGATTACTGGAGCTGCACAGTAGCCTAATGGTTAGTGTAACAGTTTACAATGTTCGCGGTCCGGGTTCCATTCCCACCACTGTCTGTAAGGAAATTTTACGTTCTCCCCGTGACCACAAGGATTACCTAACTGAGTGTACAACACTTTTCAACAGATATCCACAATGGTTCGCACGAAGTTTGTCTGTAGCTACAAACTATAAATTCAAAAGTCCTTCCCTAAATCAAAAATAAAATTGTAGCAGATCGGTGTACAAAAACCCAAACAACTCAGCGGAAAACCTGCAGATGTACTCTACTCTATTAATGAAATGGTATAAATCCTTAATTGTTGGAGCACTGAATGAAATAATTATTGGGAGTTCTTAAAATACGTAATGTTGGGTGGAGTTTCAATATTCAAACAATACAGATGTCAGATCAGCTGGCAAATCTGGAAGGTCCCCTCATTCAAAGAAATGCACACGTCCTGCAGCAGTGATCAAAGCCTTAGCAACAGAAAGTCACAGTCAAAAAATCTCAATTAACATCAACACTAAATAGAAAACTGCACGCAAGCAGAACAATGCCACCCTCCCTAGCAGACTACGCCCATGTATTTTCCAAAATCCTGCACCCCGAATAAAGGTCATAGAGCACTACTGCACAGAAACAAGCTCTTCAGTCCTTCTAGTGCCAAACTATTATTCTGCAGAGTCCAACTGACCTGGACCTGGACAATAGCTCTCCTTACACCACCCATCCACGTACTTATCCAAACTTCGAATCCACATCCACCACATCTGCTGGCAGCTCATTCCACACTCTCACCCCCCCCCCCCCGAGTGAAGGAGCTCCCCCTCATTGTCTCCTTAAACATTTCACCCTTCACTCTAAACCCATGACCTCTAGTTCTGGTCTCAGCCGACCTCAGTGGAAAAAGCCTCCGTGCATTTACCCTATCACCTCATAATTTTGTATACCGAATAGTTCTGCAAATCTAAAAATCACAAACTTTACATACAAAATCGAGTCCTGATGAAGGGTCTCAGGCCGAAGTGTCAGCTGTTTACTCTTTTCCATAGATGCTGCCTGGCCTGCTGAGTTCCTCCAGCATTTTGCGTGTGTTCTATTCTATTCCTTTATGTCTCAGCTGAGATGTTTTTGTTGTTTTGGGAATTTACCCAGCTTGATGCACATCCTTGGACACAACTTTGACCAGCAAATCTCGTAAAAACTAGTCGCAATACAAGATATGTCCTGGGTCACTGCAACACAGTGACAATTTCCTGCCGTGGCTGAGCAAAAGGAATGTGAACATAAGAACATAAGAAATAGGAGCAGGAGTAGGCCAACCGGCCCATCGAGCCTGCCCCGCCATTCAATAAGATCATGGCTGATCTGTAAACTCAGCTCCATCTACCTGCCTTTTCCCCATAACCCTTAATTCCCTTACTATGTAAAAACTTATCTAACTGTATCTTAAACATATTTAGTGAACAAGCCTCAACTGCTTCCCTGAGCAGAGAATTCCACAGATGCACCACTCTCTGGGAAAAACAGTTTCTCCTCATCTCCGTCCTAAATCTTCTCCCTGAATCTTGAGGTAATGTCCCCGAGTTCTAGTCTCACCTACCAATGGAAATAACTTTCCTACTTCTATCTTATCTATCCCTTTCAAAATTTTGTATGTTCCTATAAGATCCCCTCTCATTCTTCTGAACTCCAGAGTATAGTCCCAGGCAACTCAATCTCTCCTCATAGTTTAACCCCTTCATCCCTGGAATCAACTTGGTGAACCTCCTCTGCACTGCCTCCAAAGCCAGTATATCCTTTCTTAAGTATGGAGCCCAGAACTGCACACAGTACTCCAGGTGTGGCCTCACCAGTACCCTGTATAGTTGCAGCATGACCTCCCTGTTCTTCAATTCACTCCCTCTAGCAATGAAGGCCAATTCCGTTTTCCTTCTTAATAACCTGTTGTACCTGCAAGTCAACTTATTGCGAATCATGAACAAGCACTCCCAAGTCCCTCTGAAGAACAGCATGCTGCAATCTTTCACCTGTCTGTCTGTCTAGGTACCATATCTGATGCGGACTTCGGTGACCATGGTTTTCCATATAGATCTATCCTTCGTTTTTTGGATGACTTCCATTTCCTCGATGTGTAGCCACCTGGTTATGCTTCTGATGTACATAAGCCGAGGTCTTCCTCTAGGTTTGCTCCCCTCGATCTTTCCAGAGAGTATGAGTTTTTCTAGTTCACCTTTCCGCATGATGTGTCCTAGGAATCTGAGTTGTCTTTCTCTTATCGTTGGTATGAGTGATCGAACTGCTTGGGCTCTTCTGAGAACTTCTTCATTTGATGCGTGTGTGGTCAATCTTTCACCATTTAAATAATAATCTGCTCTTCTATTATTCCTTCCAAAGTGGATGATCTCGCATTTACCCATGTTGTATTTCATCTGCCAGACCTTGGCCCACTCACTTAACCTATCTATATCCCTCTGTAGACTCTCCACATCCTCCGTACAATTTGCTTTTCCACTCAGTTTAGTGTCATCAGCAAATTTTGCTACGCTATGCTCAGTCCCCTCTTCCAAATCATCAATGTAAATGGTAAACAGTTGCGGGCCCAGCACCGACCCCTGCGGCACCCCACTCACCACAGACCGCCAACCAGAGAAACACCCATTTATACCAATTCTCTGCCTTCTGTAGGTTAACCAATCCACTATCCACGCCAATACACTTCCTCCAACTCCATGCATCCGTATCTTATTTATAAGTCTCTTGTGCGGCACCTCATCTAACGCCTGTGTGTAAACTAAAGCTGATCTCTCAGGAGATCATGAACCTTGAAGTCCAGAGCTTGGCAATTCCAGAAGTAGAAACACGATGGTTGAAGCCTGCTGGATTGGTTTGTCCGGGGGCCCAGAGGCCACCTATCCTAGGTGAGAGTGAGAGTGAGACAGAAAGCATGAGAGAAAGCAAGAGGGTGGACAGGAGGGAGGGAAAGGACCTTGTTTTGTTTCCCTCTCCTATCTTTTAATTCTGGTCCATCTCCCACCTTTTTATCCTGGCTTCTTCCCCCTTTCCTTTCCAACCCTGAAGAAGGGTCTTGTCCCCAAACATCAACTGTTTATTCATTTCCATTGACCTGCTGAGTTCCTCCAGCATTTTGTGTGTGTTGTTGTTGTTGCTGCTGTTGTTGCTAGTGTTGGTCTGCTGAACGCTGCAGGCACACCCTGTTGGTGCGAAGATGTATGGCGACACTTGCAGGCTGCCACCAGCTCTTCCTCAGGTGTGTTGGTTGCTAATGCAGGGGATTTCTCTCTAAGTTTAGATGCACAGGCAAGAAACAAATCTCAATCCGAATTTAATTCTACATTTTTCATATTTATCTAGAATCGTTCCCCTGAAATCAAATCACATCGAGCTAAGTTAAATGTTGCACGACTTTAAAAACTGAAAAAGTAAATAAAGACGTAATGCTCCTTCACTGGAATTAATTTGAAATAAATATTTCATCATTTTTGGAACGAATCATCACAATGTCATTAATCCATTAAGTGCTAAGTGCATTAACAATCTCTCACCAAAGTTCAGCACTGCAGTTGACACCGAAAATGCTCAAAATTCAGAATATTCTGAAAAGAATAGTAGTGAAGATTTTAAAAAAGCTCTTTCACTGAAATTAATTTTAGTAAATATTTCATAACTCAGGAGTTCAGAGCCAGAGCCCCTAAATGTTCCTTTTATGTTAACCCTTTCATTCCTGGGGTCATTCTTGTGAACCTCTTCTGCACCCTCTCCAATGGCAACACATCCTTTCTTAAATAAAGGTCCAAAACTCCTCACAATACTAAGTGCGGCCTGACAAGTGCCTTATAAAGTCTCCACAAGGCATCCTTGCTTTTATATTCCAGTCCTCTTGACATATGAATGCTAACATTGCACCTGCCTTCCTTACCACCAATTCAACCTGCAAGTTCATCTTCGGGGAATCCTGGCCCCTCCCAAGTCCCTTTGCACCTTGGATTTCTGAATTTCCTCCCTGTTTAGGAAATAGTCTACGCTTTTACCTCTTCTACCAAAGTATAAACACTTCCCAACACTATATTTCATCTGTCACTTTTGTGCCATTTCTCCTAATCCGTCTACAAGTCCTTCTGAAGACTCCCTGCTTCCCAACACTACCTACCACTGCCACATATCTTTGTATGACGGACATGGACCATATGCACATAGAAGGGATTAGCTTGATGAGGTGTCATAGGCTGAAGGGCTTGGTTTTTTAGTGTGCTGTTCTACATTCTAATCAAATCTCTCTGAGCCTAGTGCCAATGTTCATTGTCAAACTCCAACTGAAAGAATACCTCCACCAGGCAGACTGCAATGGATGGAGAAAGAAGCTTCTCAGGGCCAATCAGAGAGACACAATGAAATGCGATCATTACCACTGATGCCCACATCCTCTAAATTGTTTACTACAAAATCACTGATGCTAATGGGAACACAAAATATAACACATGGTTGCATAGCGGCCTATTCCTAATGATGCCTTACACATTGTTCAGAGAATGAAATAGGTTTGTGTCTACATACAACAATACTGAGGTTTTATGGAAACAATTTGCCCCACAGCTGGGAAGGAGGTGATTGTCTGGGAAGTTGTGTTCTGCTTCCATCACTTGCTCCTATTTCAGAGACTTCTTTTCTTCAGTGCCTAAATAAGACACTTTCGCTCCATTTTTGGATGCCCATAGGCTGAGGATTTCCATGAGTCAGTGAAGACTTAAGAAGGTTATTTTTACAAACGTTGTTGAACCACTTTCAGAATTTTGGAAAATATCCCCAAGATGGAGCTCGGAGTAGAGCTTCTGTTTCAGTGTCAGACTGGCCACTTGTCTAATACATTAGAGGCAACTGACTATCATCGGAGTTTCAGTTGGTATGCAGATGTAGGTCTTGGAAAGCACTTATCCTACCATGGATTGGGAGAATTTTGTAGATACAGCGCTGATGGTATCTCACAGAATAAATCAGGGCAAACTGCCCATATTTTTGAGCATCTGCCAATGTTGTAATATATTGGAATAGCTTGGCTACAACCATAACTAATTCTGGTAAGTAGTTCCTGTTAGTACAGCCCAGATACTATAGCCATTGCTGTATCCCGTGCTCTCAGCTGTTTCTTCGTATCATGTAGAAAAAAACTGGCTCAAAACTGACTTTGATAATTGTCAGGGTCTTAGGTTTTGATTAGAATTTCCATTATATGGGTGGCAAGTCTCTACTAAAGGAGGGATAAGGCACTCCTTCCCTCCACTAACTTGCAGGTCACCCTTGGGCAAGTGGTAGCCCCTGCTTACCCCACCCCCCCAATCAGGGTCATGTGAAGCCAAGGGAGCAGGTGGTGGATGCTCGTTTGAACAGCTGGTGCAGGCCACAAGTCCTGGCTATGCGACCACTGACGCCAGGCAGACAATCTCTGAAGAGTTTTGATAATGACTGGGGTCACCTGTCTTGCAAAGACACTGACCAAAAGAAGACAATGGCAAACCACTTCTGTAGAAAAATTTGCCAAGAACAAACAAGGTCACAGAAAGACCCTGATTGCCTACATTGTACAATATGGCACATAACAAACAAACGAATGAATAGATAGAAGAGAGTGGGGGTGGAGACTTGTTCTGGAGCTGCTCTGGCCTATGGTCAGGCCACACCTAGATCCCCTCCAGTTCGCCTACTAGCCCCGACTAGGAGCTGAGGATAACATCGTCTACCTGCTGAACCACGTCTATGCCCACCTGGACAAGCCAGCGAGCACTGTGAGGGTCATGTTTTCTGACTTCTCCAGTGCGTTCAACACCATCCGCCCTGCTCTTCTGAGGGAGAAGCTGACAGCGATGCAGGTGGATGCTTCCCTGGTATCATGGATTCTTGATTACCTGACTGGCAGACCACAGTATGTGTGCTTGCAACACTGTGTGTCTGACAGAGTGATCAGCAGCACTGGGGCTCCACAGGGGACTGTCTTGTCTCCCTTTCTCTTCACCATTTACACCTCAGACTTCAACTACTGCACAGAGTCTTGTCATCTTCAGAAGTTTTCGGATGACTCTGCCATAGTTGGATGCATCAGCAAGGGAGATGAGGCTGAATACAGGGCTACGGTAGGAAACTTTGTCACATGGTGTGAACAGAATTATCTGCAGCTTAATGTGAAAAAGACTAAGGAGCTGGTGGTAGACCTGAGGAGAGCTAAGGTACAGGTGACCCCTGTTTCCATCCGGGGGTCAGTGTGGACATGGTGGAGGATTACAAATACCTGGGGATACGAATTGACAATAAACTCGACTGGTCTAAGAACACTGAGGCTGTCTACAAGAACACTGAGGCTGTCTACAAGAAGGGTCAGAGCTGTCTCTATTTCTTGAGGAGACTGAGGTCCTTTAACATCTGCCAGACGATGCAGAGGATGTTCTATGAGTCTGTGGTGGCCAGTGCTATCATGTTTGCTGTTGTGTGCTGGGGCAGCAGGCTGAGGGTAGCAGACACCAACAGAATCAACAAACTCATTCGTAAGGCCAGTGATGTTGTAGGAATGGAACTGGACTCTCTCACGGCGGTGTCTGAAAAGAGAATGCTGTCTAAGTTGCATGCCATCTTGGACAATGTCTCCCATCCACTACATAATGTACTGGGTGGGCACAGGAGTACATTCAGCCAGAGACTCATTCCTCCGAGATGCAGCACAGAGTGTCATAGGAAGTCATTCCTGCCTATGGCCATCAAACTTTACAACTCCTCCCTTGGAGTGTCAGACACCCTGAGTCAATAGGCTGGTCCTGGACTTATTTCCTGGCATAATTTACATATTACTATTTAACTATTTATGGTTTTATTACTATTTATTATTTATGGTGCAACTGTAATGAAAACCAATTTCGCCCGGGATCAATAAAGTATGACTATGACTATAACTAGGTTGATTCATCAGATTAACTGCCTGAGGGAAGAAACTTCTAAAATGGTGTGAGATTTTTGTTTCAATAGCTCTGTAGTGCTTTCCAGAAGGGAGACTTTGAAAGAAATAGTTTGCAGGGTGGGGTAGTGTCCACAATGATTTTGCCTGCCCACTACTTTGTCCGAGACGCATAATAGCCCTGTAATGACAGGAGACTGCAAGCAATTACCTTGTTCTTCACATGTTGAGTTCTGATATGATTGGCTCATTGCCAATATTTTCAGATTTGACGAATGATTTCATGTTGCGGCCATCCACAGTGTTGTGCAAAAGTCTTAGGCACATGTATATGGCTGTGGTACCTAAGACTTTTGCACAGTACTGTATTTGTCAACACGGAACCGAGAGAAAGTCTGTAAATCTGGTGGGAGCAAAGGATGTTAGGAATGGCGGTGGTGGAATGCTACAGGAGGGGTGTGGGACAAGTGGCAGAGAAGGAGTGCCAGGGACAGGGGAGCAGCATGGGTGTAGACACACCCAGCCTGGAGCTCCGGGCAAGGTCATTTGATTCAAACAATTGTTTTATTGATCATTACAGAATGTCTCTCTGATGTTTCCCACTCCCCTCCCCCTTCCCCTTTATTAAACCACGATTCCCCTCTCCCTGCCCCCTTCCCACTCTCAGTCAAAATAAAGACCCATGTCAGAATCAGGTTTATCAGCACTCACATATGTCACGAAGTTTGTTTTTTTTTAGCGGCAGCAGTACAGTGCAATACATAAAATTATTACAGTGCAGTGCAAAAGTCTTTGGCATCCTAGATATGTATACTGTATACATGCCTCAGACTTTTGCACTGTACTGTGTAAAAAGTTTTTACAGGTCACACCCAAGCAATCAGATATCACAGCAGTTTCTCATATAATCCACACGGAGTATTGATGCAAAAAAGCAACTGCACTGAACAAGGAAAGGACAGAGTACCAGCAGAGAGAGAAACTGGCACAGGAGGGAAACAGAAGCTGACTGGCTGAGGTTGAGGCTGGGAGGGGCAAAGTGAAATAAATAAGGTGGGAGTTGGGGAAGACTGAGGGAAACCCAGCAGTGGTGAGGTGATAGTGGGGGGGGGGGGGGGGGGGGGGAGGTGTTTAGTGTACTGTTGGTTGGCCAGAGGGAAAAAAACAGCGATAATGACGGGGTAGTTGAGTGGCAAAAAAACAGGAGTGAGAGGAGGGAAACCAATGTGGAGTGGGTGGGAGAGCGTGAATGAAATGAGTTTTAACATTTAGTATGAAAGCAAGAGTTTCCAGTCTGGATTTTGCAATTCTTCTCCACCAACCCTTGATTTTCAATTATCATTGCCCAGAAATGGAAAATATTCCCCTTGTTGAATCCCGGCCATCTATCCACTTTTTTTCAAATGAAACATGAATAAATGTATTTTTGTTGTAAATGTATACTTTTAATGATTATGGCTAAATTTGCAATCAATTTTTAGCTGGCTGGGGTCAGCAATCCTTCAGAATACTTTGCTTTCCTTGTTCTGCTTTCACTGCAGATTTTAAACCCTGTCTTTAAGCTGTGTGTTATGTATCACAGCCAGCACTTGACAGCAGTGTGGCCTCAATCCATAGTCCCTACTGATTACTGAGTCATTAGGTCTGTATTTTTCCACAGAACGGTTTTTCTTAAGTGTAAAAAGCAACTCATGGCTACTCCATACTGTATGAAACATCCAAATGCTGCCTACAATCCCCACTCTTGCCCCTCCCAAACCACCTCACCTTCCAACCTGCCACCACAAGCCCCACCCAACCCAACCCTGACATGGCCAGCATTATCCATTCTAGCGTTCAGACCTTCACAATTGTTTGGGCCACCCACATTATGGAAGTAAATTTGCTTTATCACAGTGATATACTCCCCTGTTGCAGTGCAGAAGGTGGCCATTCAGCCCATATAGACGGGTTAGCTCCTAGAGCATGGCTTCCCAACCTTTTTATATGATGGACCCTTAACATTAACTGAGGGGTCTGTGGACCCCAGATTGGGAACCCTGATCTGGAGGGATCTAGTTAACCTATCAACACATCTTCAGGGTCTGGGAGGCATCTGGTGCAACCAGAAACCCACAGGGTCATAGGGAGACCCTAACAGATCACTGGACTTTATGCATTACAAAATATAAAGTCTATTTTCCTGTTTGGCCCTCTTCAGCTTTGATCACCGCACCATGGAAAGCATCTTGTCCCGGTGCATCACAGCTTGGGATGGCAACTGCTCGGCCTATGAACGCAAGAAACGGGAGCGAGTTGTGGGCAGAGCTCAGCTCATTACAGAATCCAGCCTCTTCCTAAGGAACGCTGCCTACACTTCTCACTATGTTGATAAAGGGATAACTACACTCACTCGCCCATGCATTGAGATGTTCCCACAGCCAGTGATCTCACTTTAAGGACTCTTTACCTCGTTATTTCAGGTTCTTGTTTTTTATTGTTATTCATTTATATTTGCATTTACACATTTTGTGGTCTTCTGCACTCTGGTTGATGTTTCATTGATCCTGTTACAGGTAGATAGACAGATAGATAGATACTTTATTGACCCCAAAGAAAATTACGACACAGTGACATTGCAAGTGCACAGATATGCAAATATACAAATATTAGAAGAGAAATAAGAAAGTATAAAAATTAAGTTACCTCAAACAGTCTAACGGGGGGGGGGGGGGTGTCACTTCTCCGGCAATAGGTTGACTCATTATAAAGCCTAATGGCTGAGGGTAAGGATGATCTCATATAGCGCTCTTTGACGCAGCGTAGTTGTCTTGGTCTATTACTAAAAGTGCTCCTCTGTTCAGCCAAGGTGGCATGCAGAAGGTGAGAAACATTGTCTAGAGTTGCTAGGATTTTCAACAGGGCCCTTTCTTCTACCACAGCCTCCAGTGTGTCCAGTTTGCCCCCTATAACAGAACCAGCCTTTCTAATCAGTTTATTGAGCCTGTTGGCATCACGCAAGTTGACGCCCTTGTCCCAGCACATCACCACATAGAAGATTGTACTGGCGACAACAGACTGGTAGAACATGTGAAGGAGAGGCCTGCATACTCCAAAGGACCTCAGTCTCCTCAGGAAGTAGAGGCAACTCTGGCCCTTCTTGTACACAGCCTCTGTGTTGGTGCTCCACTCAAGTCTGTCAACTAGGTGCGCCCCAGGTACTTGTAGATCCTCACCACATCCACATCCTCACCATCAATAGTAACAGGGAGCAGTGCAGGCTTAGTTTTCCTAAAGTCCATCACCATCTCCTTTGTTTTACTGATGTTGAGCTGCAGATGATTCAATTTGCACCATCTGACAAAGTCCTCCACCAGGGCCTGTATTCACTCTCCCATCCTCCCTTTATATACCCAGCTATTGCTGAGTCATCAGATAATTTCAGCAGATGACATGACTCAGTGTTGTATCTAAAGTCCGAGGTTATACAGGGTAAACAGCAAGGGAGCCAATACCGTCCTCTGTGGGGCCCCAGTGCTCTTTAAAGCCATGTCTGTCACACAGCTCTGAAGCGACACAAACTGTGGTCTGCCAGTCAGGTAGTCCATTATCCAGGATACAATGGAAGTGCCAGCTTGCACTGAACGGAGCTTTTCCCTAACAATGAGGGATCTATGGTATTGAAGGCACTTGAGAGATCAAAAAGCAAGATCCTCACAGTGCTGCTCTGCTTATCCAAATGGCAGTAGGCTCTATTCAGCAAGTGGATGACAACATCGTCGACACCAAACTGCAGATTAGATTAGATTATGAGGACACGCAGTCCTCTTTTATTGTCATTTAGTGATGCATGCAATAAGAAATGATACAATTTGTTCCTCCAGAATGATATCACAGAAACACAAGACAAACCAAGACGAAAAAAAACTGACAAAAACCACATAATTATAAAATATAGTTACAACAGTGCAAAGCAATACTGTAATTTGATGAAGAACAGACTATGGGCATGGTAAAAAAAAGTCTCAAAGTCTCTCGAAAGTCCCATCATCTCACGCAGATGGTTGAAGGAAGAAAACTCTCCCTGCCATGAGCTTCCAGCGCCGCAAACTTGCCGATGCAGCACTCTGGAAGCACCTGACCACAGTCCGACTCTGAGTCCGTCCGAAAACTTTGAGCCTCCGACCAGCCCTCCAACACCGAGCACCATCTCTGCAGAGTGCTTCGAGCCCAGCCCCGGCAATAGGCAAAGCCAAGGATCTGGGGCCGTCCCCTCCGGAGATTCTCGATCGCACGGTAGCAGCGGCAGCGAAGCAGGCATTTCAGAAGTTTCTCCAGATGTTCCTCCGTGCTTCTCACGTCTGTCTCCATCAAATCAGGATTGTGAACAAATACGATATCAATTCGGAGCAGCCGCGCGTGCTGCGTCATGTCGCCATCTTCTCCTACCCTCCTCTCGAGGGCTGATCTGACCAGGGGACGGAGGTGAACCAGGACCAGCTTCTCTAGGGTCTTCATGATGTGTGAGGTCAGGGCCACTGGACAGTCGTCATTCAAGACTTTTGGTTGGCCCTTCCTGGGTACTGCGACCACACCTGATGTTTCCCACACGGTCGGGACCCTTTCCAGTCTGAGGCTCAGACTGAAAACGTGCTGGAGAACTCCACACACCTGCTCAGCACACTCCTTCAGGACCTTGGGGTTCACACCATCTGGTCCCAGTGCTTTGCTGATTGTGAGTTTCCCCAGAGCCCTTCTCACCTGCTCAGTACTGAAGGTGAATCCGAAATGACTGGGGAGTTGGTGGAAGGAGGGGGCTGCGAGAGGTGAAGATCAGGAAGATAGTTGGTATGTGGAGGTATGGATGGTAGGTGCAGGGAAAGGAGGGGATGTAGACAGTGATAGCCTGTTTTGTTCATCCACATGTGAACTGGAGGGGGGAGGAGGCAGAAAGGGGGGCATTGGTACTGAGGGAGCATTGGGTCCCTCAGCAACTGAATTGGTATGCTGAGGGGGGTGTGAACAGGAGGACAATTGTTAAATCTGTTGAAGAATTGATTTAACTCATTAGTCCATTCACGACTGCATTCTAAGGCTCTACAGCTAGGCTGATTGAAGCTAGTAATGTTCTTCATGCCTCTCCACACCTCCGGTGTGCTACTCTGCCCAAGCTGCTCTCCAACTCTCTCCTGTATTCCTCTTTAGCCACCCTGATCTTCTCCTTGAGCTATTCTATAGACTTGCTGAGTATGCCTGTAGGAAAATGAATCACAGGGCTGTACGTGGTGACATATAGGTACTTTGGTAATAAAATTTACTCTGAACTATAAAGCAGTCAGCATTACCAAAGACCTCACCTACACCAGACATTCGCTCTTCTCCCCCCTTCCATCAGGCAGAGGAAACAACAGCCAGAAAGCACAATCATCAGGCTCAAAGACAACTTATTTCCCATCGTTAAGACTATTAAATAGTTCCCTAGTATGACAGATAGATAGATACTCTTTTGATCCCAAAGGAAATTGCATTACAAGTGCACAGATATACAAATAGTAGAAGAGAAGTAAGAAAGAATAAAAATAAGTTACCTTAAAAATAGGATGTTCAAGATTTATAAATCGAAGATTGAAAGATCACTTCCCCGGCTCTAGGCTGACTCATTTTACAGCCAGATACCAGAGGGTAAGAATGACCTCATGTAATGCCGTTTGGAGCAGCGCAGTTGTCAAGATGGACTCTTGTCCTCACAATCTAACTTATCATGAACTTGCAACTTATTGTCTCCCTGCATTATATCTGTAATTGCAATACTTTATTTTGCATTGTGCTACCCATGCTATTGTAAAATGAATTCATCTCTCTTCTGCTTCTCAAAGATTCAGAATGATCCGCTGTACATTTCCAACATCTCCTGCTTTTTTCATTTTAGCTGCCTTTTATTTTCAATGTATTTAATGGTGCTGCTAAAAGTCTGAAGGTTAAAATACATTTAACCCAACATAAACAGATTTTTTTAAATTTCTCAATACAGTTAAAGAAAGGACACACACATAGAGCATTCCTCTCATGATATCAAAGTCACTTTGGATTGCCTCAATGGAAATGAAATACCTTCTCACGCAAACTTGTTGTAGACTGTATCACTGGTGGCACATCAGATAAAGAGATTAGCTTTATTGTCACATTTATATCAGGTATACAGTGATGCATCCTTTTGTGCCAACAACCAACACAATCCAAGGATTGTGCTGGGAACGAGTGTTGTCAAGCTTCCAGCACCACAGAGCATGCCCACAACTTACTAACCTAAACCTAAAGTGAGAGGGAACCGGAGGGAACTCGAGGGAACCCATACAGTCACAGGGAGAGGTACCAACTGGAACTGTACACTGACTGGTGATCGCCAATGCTGTGAGGCGATTGTGCTAACCTCTATGCTGCCGGTGTTAACTTTAAGTTATCCAGTCAAGTCTTAATTCCTGGATCTTCATCAATCCATCTGATGTCTCCTAAAGAGTTACTGAGAATCACTCTTCCTCAAAGCTCGACTATTTTTGATGAGACAGTCTTTAATATTTTAAATGCGTAATGCTACAGGGACACCCTCTCGTCACAAAAAGTACATAACCTCTTTTCACAAACTGGACCAGACACGTTTAGTAGAACGTGTGCACGTGCATCATTAAGATAACAAATGCACATGCATCATTAATATCAAAGTAATCACTTTAAAAAATTACTCAACCACACTTGCAAAATTAAACTACTTTCTCCAAACAATGATAGACAGTTTTTTTTAAACAGATTTCAAACATTTCAGAGTCTCAATACAGAATAAAAACTTCAAATTTTATAAGATCATGTTAAATAAGTACTTTGCATTTCAATCACACGAAAACAAAGTATAAAGGGTTCTGAAATAAAAACAGAACATGGAAAAAAGGTCATACTAGGTACTAGGTCAGTGGAGAGAGAAGGAGAGCCGATATTTCTCATCAATTCTACTCTTTCAGTGATCACCAAATTTAAACATTAACCACATTTTCTCTCCCCCACACACGCTGACTGAACAGTTGAGTACTTCCAGTGCATCAAATTTTATTTCAGTCCAGCTGGTTCCCCACTCTGTGCATGAAACACTGGGAACCTGAACACTCACCTTCTGGTGTTTCAGTAAAACATTTTGCCTTCACTTCCTAGTATATCTGCTAGAGAGAGACAGAGTACTACAGCACAGAAACAGGCTCTTGGGCCCATCTGGTCCATGCCAAGCTCGTTTCCTGCCTAATCTCATCTACCCGGATCTGGACCAGAGCTCTCCATACTCCTCTCATCGATGTACCTATCCAAACTTCTCTGAGATGCTGCAACTAAACCCACATCCGCCGCTTCTGCTTAGTCCACACTCACACTGCTTCCCACCGCTGCCTGCAAGGAGTCTGCACGTTCCCCATGTGATCATGTGGCTTTCCTCCAGGTGCTCGGTTTCTCCCCCCCCCCCCCCCCCAAAGTCCAAAGGCGCACTGGCTGGTAGGTTAATTGGTCATTGTAAACTGCCTGTGAACAGGTCGGGGTTAAATCAGAGGTTTCTGGGTGGCATACTTCGAAGGACCAGAAGGGCCTATTCCATGCTGTATCTCAATAAATAAAAAATCTCTGAGTGAAGAAATTGCCCCTTAGTTTCTCCTTAAATTTCTCCCCTTAAACTATGACCTCTAGTTCTAATCTCACCCAACCTCAGGGAAAAAAGCCTGCTTGTATTTACCCTATCTATACCCCTCAATTGTGTCTCCCTTCATTCTCCTGCACTCCAGGGAATAAAACCCCCACCTATTCAACTTTTCCCTACAACACAGGTCCTCAAGACACAGCAACGTCCCCAGAGATCTTCCCTGCACTCCTTCAATCTTATTGATATCCTTCCTGTAGGTAGCTGACTTGAACTGCACACAGTACTCCGAATTCGGCCTCACCAACATCGTATGCAACTTCAACACAAAATCCCACTCCTGTGTTCAGTGCTCTGATTTATGACAGTCAATATGCCAAAATCTCTCCTTGCAATCCCATCCCTCTGTGTCGCAGGACTCTAAAGTTTATTGGTTCCCTTACCTCAGATGATCGCGTGGTCATGCTGGCTCCTGGTTTTGATTTAGCCGAATCAGACTTAGTTCCCTCCTTTTGGAAAAACAAACCATAAAGTTCAAAGTAAATTTATTATCTAAGTACATATGTGCTCACAATATACAACTCAAGAAATTTGTTTTATAGCCTTCAAAATAATTCTTTAAAAACATAGATTAAATTATACAAATAATTGAAAAGGAAAAGTATACAGGTCTATAGAAAAAGGATTTTATTTATTTATTTAGAGATACAGCGTGGAGTAGCCCTTTCAGCCCTTTGAGCTCTGCCACCAGCAACCCCTGATATAATCCCAGCCTAATTACTAGATAATTTACAATGACCAATTAACCTACCAACCGGTACATCTGTGAACTGGGAAGGAAACTGTAGCACCCAGAGGAAACCCACATATCCCACAGGGATAATGTGCTGTACAAACTCCCTTGGGAGGATCCTGGGATTGATCTCTACACTCCACTGTAAGAGTGCTGTGCCAATCGCTATGCTACCGTGACTTAATCGAGGACTAGAACTTGTCTCTCCAGGAGTTGGCATAATACTTTTTGCCCGTGTTGCTTAATTTAGTGATTTTCGATACAGAGGAATTTGGGATATGAGATTTCATTTCACCTCACAAGGCCTTTTAAATCTTTACACCAGTCAGGAGTCTTGATGCTGTGTGAAGTTCTGTTTTGCATTGTGCTAGGAACGTTCTTTTTGGAGTGAGGAAGGATGAGAGTTGGCTTGATAGAGAGGTACAAGGTGATGAGGCATAGATCGAGTGGACAGCCAGAGACTTTTTCCCAGACTGGAAATGGCTAACGTGATGGGCTATCATTTTAAGGTGATTGGAGGAAAGTATGGGGGCGGGGGGTGGATATCAGAGGTAAGATTTTTTAGACAGTAAGTGGTAAGAGTGTAGAACGTGCTGTCAGGGTTGGTGATAGAGGCAGATACACTAGGAACATTGAAGAAACTCATAAATAGGCACATGAATGACAGAAAATGGAAGGCTGTGTGGGAGGGAGACACATGATTTTAGAGTGACTTTAAAGGTTGACACATCATTGTGAGCTAAAGGGGCTATACTGTGCTGTAATGTTCTACGTTCAAAATGGTGTACTGAAGAATTATCATCACCTTCAATACCAGGGGTCCCAACACACTCGACCACAATTAAGAATGCCTAGCATTCAATGTCTAGACTGCATTTCAGGAAATCTCATCACTTGGCTGTACTTCTCCTAACTGCATACAGGCAGAGGCTAAAGGGCAAGGCTCCAGAGATAAGGACAACAAAGAGGTGCTCATGGGAGGAAGAGGAGCTTCTACTGAATTGCTTTAAGTCTGTAAACTGGGACGTGTTCAACGAGTCATCAGAAGATCTGAACGAATACACCATGGTTGTCATGGGGACAATCACAGAGGAGTGTGTCCCACAAAATCATTCAGAGTCTTCCCCAACCAGAAGCCCTAGTTGAACCATGAGATCCACAATCAGCCGAGGGCCAAATCAGTGTCATTTGGGTCTGGTGACCATGTTAAATACAGGATCTCCAGAAAAGCAATCACATGTGCAAAGTGGCAATTCCAGACCAAACTTGAACCTCCGAGGGATGCTCAACGACTACGGCAGGGCTTGAATGCTATCACCTCTTACAAAGTAAAACCAAGCGATATACAGTGCCTATAAAAAGTATTCACCACCCTTGGAAGTTTTCATGTTTTAATGTTTTACAACATTGAAT
The DNA here is from genome assembly GCF_030028105.1 of Mobula birostris. Lineage (NCBI taxonomy): Eukaryota > Metazoa > Chordata > Chondrichthyes > Myliobatiformes > Myliobatidae > Mobula > Mobula birostris. The sequence continues at coordinate 15,572,729 of NC_092386.1, read as the reverse complement.
CACAGTGGATTTAATTTGGACACTTTCGTGTCAAAGTGGAAACAAATCTGTACAAATTGTTCTAAATTTCTTACAAATATTAAACACAAAATAATTGATTGCATAATTATGCACCCCCTTCAAGTCAATATTTAGTAGATGCACCTTTGGTAGCAATTACAGCCTCAAGTCTGTGTGGATAGGTCTCTATCAGCTTTGCACATTTGGACACTGCAATTTTTCCCTATTCTTCTTTACAAAACTGCTCAAGCTCTGTCAGATTGCATGGGGATCATGAGTGAACAGACCTTTTCAAATCCAGCCACAAATTCTCAATAGGATTGAGATCTAGACTCTAACTTGGCAAGTCCAGAACATTAACTTTGTTTTTAAGCCATTCCTGCATAGCTTTGCTTTATGCTTGGAGTCATTGTCTTGCTGGAAAACAAATCTTCTCCCAAGTCGCAGTTCTCTTGCAGACTGCATCAGGTTTTCCTAAAGATTTCCCTGTATTTTGCTGAATTCATTTTACCCTCTACCTTCACAAGCCTTCCAGGTCTGCTGCAGTGAAGCATCCCCACAGCATGATGCAGCCACCACCATGCTTCACTGTAGGGATGGTGTGTTTTTGCTGATGTGCGGTGTTAGGCTTTCACCAAACACAGCATTTAGTCTGATGGTCAAAAAGCTCAATTTTGGTTTCAGCAGACTGTAGAACCTTCTAGCTAAATTCAGAGTCTCCCACAAGCCTTCTGACAAACTCTAGCCAAGATTTCATGTGGGTTTTTTTTTCCAAAAGTAACTTTCCCTTTGCCACTCTCCCGTAAAGCTAACGACTGGTGAAGCACCCAGGCAACAGTTGTTGTATGTGCAGTCTCTCTCATCTCAGCAACTGAAGCTTGTAACTCCTCCAAATTTGTGTTAGGTCTCTTGGTGGCCTCCCGCAATAGTCTCCTTCTTGTATGGTCATTCAGTTTTTGAGGATGGCCTGCTCTAGGCAGATTTACAGAGGTGCCGTTTCCTTTCCATTTCTTGATGATTGACTTAAGTGTACTCCAAGGGATATTCAGTGACTTGGAAGTTTTCTTGTATCCATCTCCTGACTTGTGCTTTTCAATAAGTTGCTTGGAGTGTTCTTTCATCTTCATGGTGTAGTTTTTGCCAGGATACTGACTCACCAGCAGTTGGACCTTCTAGATACAGGTGTATTTTTACTACAATCAGTTGAAACACCTCGACTGTACACAGATGATCTCCATTTAACTAATTATATGACTTCAAAAACCAATTGGCTGCACCAGTGATAATATGGTGTGTCATTGTAAAGAGGGTGAATACTTATGCAATCAATTATTCTGTGTTTTATATTTGTAATTAATTTAGATCACTTTGTAGAGATCTATTTTCACTTTACATGAAAGTCTTTTTTTTCCTCTGTTGATCGGTGTCAAAAGAGCCAAATTAAATCCATCGTGATTCAATGTTGTAAAATAGTACAATATGAAAACTTCCAAGGGGGTGAATACTTTTTATAGGCACTGTATGTGACAAAAGGCTTCCCTCTCAGATGAGCACAATGCCTTCTATGCTTGCTTTGACTGTCAAAACAGGGAGGCACCTTCACACCTTCACAAGCTCCCACAGCCCCCAGTGACTCTGTAATTTCAGTCTTGGAGGCTGACGTCAGAGCACTCTTCAGAAGGGTGAACCCAAGGAAAGGATGCGGCCAAAATGGGGTACCTCACCAAGTACTAAAGACCCATGCTGATCAACTGGCTGTAGTATTCACTAATATCTTTAACCTCTCACTTTGGCAGTCTGAGGTACCCACCTGCTTCAAGCAGGCTTCAGTTATACCGGTGCCTAAGAAGAATGTGGTAACCTGCCTCAATGACGATCATCCAGTCACCCTTACATCCACAGTGATGTATTACTTTGAGAAGCTGCTGATGAAACATATCAACTCCTTTCTGAGAAGTGACTTGGATCTGCTCCAATTTGCCTAGCAGAGCAACAGGTCCGCAACAGATGCTATCTCACTGGCTCTTTACTCAACCTTCGAACATCGGGGCAGTAAAGATGCATACATCAGGATGCTTTTCATTGACTATATTTCTGCATTCAACAGTATCATCTCCTCAAAACTAATCAATAAGCTTCAAGACCTTGGCCCCAATACCTCTTTATATAATTTGATCTTAATTTCCAAACTTGTGGACACTATCAGTGAACACCTCCATTACAATCTCCATCAGCACAGGTGCACCACAAACCTGAGCGCTTAACCGCCCTGCTCTACTCAGTTTACACTTACGACTGTGTGGCTAAGCACAGCTCCAATGCCATATTCAAGTTTGCTGACGTCATTGGCTGAATTAAAGGTGATGATGAATCAGCAGATAGGAGAGATATTGAAAATCCGGCTACGGGGTGCCACAACAATAACCTTTTACTCAATGTCAGCAAGACAAGGAGCTGACTATTGATTATTTTTCAGAAGCGGGAAACCAGATGTCCATGGGCCAGTCCTCATCATAAGATCTGAGGTGGAGGGGGTCAGCAACTTTAAATTCCTTGGTGTCATTGCTTCAGAGCACCTGTCCTGTGCCCAGCACTTAAGTGCAATTATGAAGAAAGGCAGTGCCTTAAATTCCTTAGTAGTTTGCAAAGATTCAGCATGACATTTAAAACTTTGACAAACTTCTATAGGTGTGTGGTGGAGGGTGGCTGCATCACAGCCTGGTATGGAAGCACCAATGCCCTTGAACAGAAAATCCGACAAAATGTAGTGGATACGGCCCAGTCCATCACGGGTGTAGCCCTTAGCACCAATCAGCACATCTACATGAATACAACACCCATCATCAGGGGCCACCACCACTCAGGCCATGCCCTCTTCCCGTTGTTGCCACCAGGAAGAAGCCTCAGGACTCACGCCACCAGGTTCAGGAGCAGTTACTACCCCTCAACCATCAGGCTCTTGAACCAGAGGGGATAACTTAACTTGACTTGTCCTGTTATTGAACTGTTTTCACAACCTAGAAACTCACTTTCAAAGACTCTTCATCTCTTCCTCAATACTTATTGCCTGTTTATTGTTATTTATTTACTCTTTATTTTTTTCTCTCAACTCAAGTTTGTAAAACCTAAGCTATGGGCATAGCCAAGCAGACTCATTTGTCAATTGCTAGGAACTTTCCATAAGAAAATAAGACCATAAGATCAGAATTAGGCCATTCAGTCCATCGAGGCTGATACCAGATCCCACTCAACCTCACATACCTGCCTTCTCACCATAAGCTTTGATGCTATTACCAATCAAGAAACTACCAAATTCCTCTTTAACTATACCCATGAACTTGGCCTCAACTGCAGTCTGTGGCATAACATTCCAAAGATTCACCATCTTCTAGCTAAAAAAATCTTCCTTATCTCTGTTCTAAAAGGTCGCCTCTCAATTTTGAAGCTGTGCCCTCTAGTTCTGGATGCCTCCACCACAGGAAGCATCCTCTCTGCATCCACCTTATCTAGTCCTTTCAACATTAGATCGGTTTCAATGAGATCCCCACATTCTTCTAAATTCCAGTAAGTACAGGCCCAAAGTTGCCAAACTCTCCTCATATGTTAACCCTTTCATTCCCAGAATCATCCTCGCAATCCTCCTCTGGACTTTCTAAAATGTCAATACACCCTTTATGAGATATGGGGCCCAAAACTGTTGGCAATACTCCAAGTGCAGCCTGACTAGTGTCTTATAAAGCCTCAGCATTATCTCCTTGCTTTTATATTCTTTTTCCCTTGAAATAAATGCCAATGTTGCATTTGCCTTCTTCACCATAGCCTCAACCTGTGAATTAACCTTCTGGGAGGATTACACGAGGACTCCTAAATCCCTCTGCAACTCTGATGTTTGAATTTTCTCCCCAGTCTGCACTATTGTTCCTTTTTACCAAAATGCATTATCATACACTGTATTCCATCTGGCACGGTTTTGCCCATTCTTCCAAATTGTCTAAGTCTCGCTGAAATCGCATTGCTTCCTCAGCACTACCTACCCCTCCACCTACCTTCGTATAATCCACAAACTTATAATATTCGTATAATACTGATCCCTGTGGAACACCACTAGTCACCGGCAGCCAACCAGAAAAGGCCCCCTTTATTCCCACTCGTTGCCTCCGGCCTGTCAGCCATTTCTCTATCTGTGCCAGTATCTTTTCTGTAACACCATAGGATTTTACCTTGTTCAGCAGCCTCATGTGTGGCATCTTATTTGCACATTTACACAACACCTAATCTAAGATGGCCTTTCCCCTAGCAGGCTCAAGCACAAGCTGCTCCAAAATGCCAACTCGCAGACATTCAATAAATTCCCGCTCTTGCAGTCCAACACCAACCTGACTTCTCCTATTCCCTTGTGTTCTGAAATCCCCCATTACAATTGTGACATTACCCTTATTACATACCCTATCCAGCTCCCTTTGCAAACTCACCCACACATCTTGCCTACTATTTGGGATATGATTCCCATAACGGTTTTGCAGTTTGTTAACTCCACCCACAAAGATTCAACACTCTCTGACTTTATGTCACCACTTTCTAAAGATGTAATTCCATCTCTTATCAACAGAGCCACACCAATGCCTATGCCTCCCTGCCTGTCCTTTCGATACAAAACATATCCTTTGATTTTAAGTTACCAACTATGGCCTTTTTTCAGCCATGACTCAGTGATGCCCACAATGTCATACTGACCAATCTCTAACTGTACCACAAGTCTGTCCACCTTATTCCGAATGCTACCCACATTTAAATACAGCACCTTCAATCCTGCATTCTTCGCCCTTCTGAATTTTGCCTCTGTGGTACAATTTATCTCTTTGCTCTGTCTGCATTTATACCCAATCATTGGTTTGTCCTTCCTTACATTCATGTTACACCCATTATCTACTAGTAAACCTGCTGGCTCATCCTCAGCTCTATCATACTGGTTCCCATCATAGTTCTTCCAGAGGATTCTAGTGGAGTTTAGTACTGTGGCTTTCTGAAGATTTGCATAGATATTACTCTCTAGCCCTAATTGTTTAATGCTATTGTGCAGTGCCTCCGGGATAACACCATTTGTACATGCTACAATTGGGACAACGTATACCCTGGTCATGTTACAAAGTCTTTCAATTTCCTCTTTTAATTCAACATATTTCTGGTGTTTTTCATTTACTGGTTTCAAAAAGTTATGTGTGTTTGCAAAGGCTATATCTATTAAATAAGCTGTTCTTGCTTGATTATCTGATATTCCATCCATGTGGTTATCCTATCTGTAATAACAGATCATTCATAATATAATTTGTGGTATTCTGACTCTAAAACTGGATCAGGCTTACATTTACAGTAAGGTGTGTTTTCATTTATGAGATTGTATTTTAAAGCATGCTTTAGATCAATGATTTTTAAAAATTCATTTAAGGGATGTGGGCGTTGCCAGTTAAGTCAGCATTTATTACCCACCCCTAGCTGCCCTTGTGAAAGTGGGGATCAGCTGCCTTCTTGAACCGCTGCAGTCCCTGAGGTGTACACACACCCACAGTGCTGTTAGGGAGGGACACTTGATTGTGCCTGTGCAAGTAATCAGATTGTGTGAAATGCTACAGGATCCTGTAATGTGTTGGACTGGTTCTGGTTTTTCTCAGCACTTTCTGCATTTGTCTTCTTGAATTTTTTGGCTCTTATTCTGTATTTTTGACCGTTTTTTGTGTTCACCGCCTGGTCATGTATTGCCACAAGGAACCCGTCTGTTTCCGGGAAGAGATTTCCAACTCTGAGCCAGGTGTTCGATGCTTCCTTGTCAACATTTAAGTCTGCACCTTTCTTTATGTTTAATGTTCTGCATTCGTCCAGTCCACGGTTTATGTTTATATCTTTTGAAAATAGTTCTACTATTTGAATTAATTGCTTTAGCATAACTGATGAAGGAGCATATAATTTCAAATCATCCAAGTATAAGAGGTGTGTTCAGGTATAGCTGATTTTACTGTTTCTGAATTGATACCCAAATGTCATCCAATTCAGTAAATTAGAGAATGGGTTTAAAGCTAGATGGAACCGCACTGGACTTAGAGTCACCTTGAAAAATGCTCAGAAAAAAATCAAAAAAAATTTTGATAATGCTAGTTGTTCTTTTTTGGTGGTTAACAGATAGGGTGATTACAGTATGCCAGTGCTTCATTAGATGTTGCAGGAATTTCACAAGTATTGGGTGTAGTATATATATATATACACATATTAAGAACTTCTAATAACCATGAGTATGGGAGTCACATTCCTTTTGCAGTCAATATAGCAACATGAAAGATTTCTGCTTTTCCGCCGGGTTTGATTTAGAATTATGGAATCTATTACCAGTTGTTCTTTACACCCTTTCACACTTTTGCAGCATCCTTTCTGCTCTTCTGTAAGTATATTGTGGTTATCTAAGTGAGTGGTGATCAGCTGCAAGATACCTGATGTTACGATTTTATATATAGTTTGTACACAATAGGATGATACTTTGATGGATCTTTTTTGATTTCCCTTTAGATAAAAGATATGTTTTACCTTCTATCAAAAATTCAGGCACTTTTTCAGGCTTTTTAAGAAAATTGTTGATATGCAATAGGTACGATGAAGACAAGTAACTTTTTATACCAATAATTATGAATATTATCACTTCCAGTACTTTTTCCAGTTGTGGGTATTTTTATAACCTCTTTCAGCATATCCATTGTAACTTCAGGTATCTGCATCTTGTCAATCATGTGTGTGCGTTCTTTTTCTTCCCTAATCCAGCTTGCTTCTTGATTGTGCGTCACCCTGTTTGTCCAGTTATTAGTTCAAAAGTTCATTATCTCTGTGTTTGTTGGTAATTCTGTGCTGAGGTTGGTGACATTTTGGTACCGGGGTCAGCAACCTTTTTGCCTCTGTGGGCCGGATCGCGTATTAATGAGCGGACGGTGGGCCAGATAAATGCCATAAAAACTTGAAATATGGGAATTATCCATTTAAATACATCTAGTTATATTTTGCCTCAAATTAATGAATAACGCATGCTAGAAAATCATTTGTGCTTAAGGTTGCCTACCCCTGTATTTGATGTGTCAAATTTGGTTTCCATTGTTTCTGAACTGATAATTCTATTTTGTCCTAGTTGGTGCATTTCATCCATCTACTTAGTCTGACTATGTATTATTTTTTACTTTCTCTTTGTATTTGCAGTTTGTTGTCTTTTGCGCACTGGTTTTATGCTCAGATGGTGTAGTCTTCCGTTGATCCTTTTATGATTATTGGATTTACTGAGCATGCCCACAGGAAAATGATTCTCAGGGTACATGGTGGCATTTATGTACTTAAATAATAAATTTATTTTGAACTTTGAGCCACGCCACCCCAACAACCCCAATTAACTAAAAGGAGAAGATGGCGACGCGATGCAGTGCGCAGCGGCCACTCCAGTGAAATGATATCTGTTATCTGTCAAGTAGGGTGCCGTGCACAATCCTGATTTGATGGAGACAGACGTGAGAGCATGGAGGAACATCTAGAGAAACTTCTGAAATGTCTTCTTCGCTGCCGCTGCTACTGTGTGATCCAGAATCTCCAGCGGGGAAGGCCCCGAGTCCTTGGCTTTGCTTGTCGCTCGGTGGCCGGGGCGAGGTTGAAGCGCTCGGCAGACGATGGCGCTCGGTGTTGGAGGCTTGAAGTTTTCAGACGGACTCAGAGTCGGCTGTGGTCGGGTGCTTCCAATGCATCTGCGGTTGTCGGCACCTGGAGGTTTATGGCAGGGAGAGTTTCTCCCTTTTGGTGCCTGCTATCCGGACTATCGGGAGTCGATCCGAACTTTGAGACTTTTTTTTAACTGTGCCCATGGTCTGCTCTTTATCAAATTATAGTATTGCTTTGTACTGCTGTAACTATAAGTTATAATTATGTGGTCTTGTCAGTGTTAGTCTTTGGTTTGTCCTGTTTTTTTTTGTGATATCACTCTGGAGGAACGTTGTATCATTTCTTAATGCATGCACTTCTAAATGATAATCTAATCTAACCCTAATCATGGAACAATTTACAATGACCAATTATTCTACCCCATATGTCTTAGGACTGTGGGAGGAAATCAGAGCACCCAGGAAAAACACGCACACCCCCCGGGGAGGACATACAGATACTCCTTACAGATGGCACCAGAATTGAACTCTGAACTCTGATGCCTCGAGCTGTAATTGCAGGGCATCGGGGTTCGGAGTACAAGGGCCGAGCAGGGTTGGGTACAGTTTCTCACAGGCAATGGCTTAACTGATACAAAACAACAGAATTCACCCAAGTGATAGGGATGATCTCAATGAACTTTGTAGGTTACAAACAGTTGCTAGACTGCTGTGGAGGCCAAGTCAATGAATATATTTAAAACGGAGGTTGATAGATTCTTGATTAGTCAGGGCGTCAAAGGCTAAAGGGAGATTGCAGGAGAATGGGGTTGAGAGGGATAATAAATCAGCCATGATGAAATGGTGGAGCAGACTTGATGGGTCAAATGGTCTAATTCTGCTCCTATTGTCTTATGGTCTAAAAACTACACACAGAGACTGACAAGCAACCAATGTGCAAAAGGCAAACTGCAAATATAAAAAATAAATAATACTGAGAACATGAGTTGTCGAGTCCTTGAAAGTTAGTCCATCATCTGTGTTTGGCAATCAGCTGAGTGCTGTGGGTGAGCAAAGCTATCCACACTGGTTAAAATTTGACAATTAAAATTCCTCTCTATTAATAAGAGGAAGTAGTCCAAAAACTACCCACTAGCCTTGGATTTTAAGATCTCCTTTCCATCCTCCTATCCTCTCGTCACACATCTCCCTCAGTGTATCTGATAAAAGCAGATGACCTTTAAAACACGGCCACAAACACCTGATGTTTGTATCCTTGCACTGCATGGTCCATAAATATGCCAGACATTTCCTCTTGCATTTCAGAACTTGGAAAAAGTTCCAAGTTCAGGATAAATTTATTATCAAAGTACGTATATATTACTATAGCAACACACATAAAAAATTGCTGGTGAACGCAGCAGGCCTAGGGAGAAAGAAAGGGGGAGGGGAGAAGCCCAGAGGATGGGCAAGGAGTATAGTGAAAGGGACAGAGAGAGAAAAAATAAATATATATTTCTTTCTCCCTAGGCCTCCCACTCGTCCCATGATCCTCTCATATCCCTTTTGCCAATCAACTTTCCAGCTCTTAGCTCCATCCCTTCCCCCTCCTGTCTTCTCCTATCATTTCGGATCTCCCCCTCCCCCTCCCACTTTCAAATCTCTTCTTTCAGTTAATCCTGACGAAGGGTCTCGGCCCGAAACGTCGACAGTACCTCTTCCTATAGATGCTGCCTGACCTGCTGCGTTCACCAGCAGTTTTTATGTGTGTTGCTTGAAATTCCAGGATCTACAGATTTCCTCATGTTTGCGTATATATTACTACATACTACTTTGTTGGGTGGCAAGGTAGACATATATCTCTGGCAAAGGAGGTGTAAGGCACTCCTTCCCTCCGCTAGTCTGCTGGTCACCCTTGTGCAAGGTGTAGCACCTGCTTAGCATCAGGATCACATGAAGCCACAGGAGCAGGTGGTGGATGTTCGTATGAGCAGCTGGTACACACCACAAGTCCTGGTTATCCAACCACTGACACCAAGAAGACAATCTCTGAAGTATTGCTAATGACTGGGGGGGGGGGGGGTCACCTGTCTTGTAAAGGCACTTCCCAGAAGGCGGCAAATCACTTCTGTAGAAAAATTTGCCAAGAACAATCATGGTCATAAAGACCACAATCGACAACTTCGTCGACACGGCACGCAATGATAGTGATGATGATACTAGCTCGAGGTTTATTTTCTTGCTGGCATTTACAGCAGAATAAAATAATACAATAGAATCTTGTAACACTATACATGAAAAAGCCTGGCAAACAACCAAAGTGTAAATGAAGACAAACAAATAAAAAATAATATTGAGAAAATGAGTTGTAAGAAGTCTTTGAAAGTGAGTTCTGAGTTGTGGGGAGTGAAGTTATCCACACCAGGTCCAGAACATGATGGTTGTAGGGTCAACATTGCTCTTGAACCTGGTGGCCGTGTACCTCCTGACTGATGGGAGTCACCTTTTCCCTTGCTGGTAAAGATGATTAACAGTAGCATTGTCTTTAGAATAGGCATTCCCAAACTGGGGTCCATGGATTCCTTGCTTAATGGTATTGGTCCAAGGCATGAAAACGACTGTGAAGAAAGCTCTGAAATTATCTCCTTGAGAGGCCGTATTGTCTGGCTTATGCACCCAAGGTAAATTCCAACAGCTGCTGGACATGTCTTCATGAAGGTTTTATTGACTCACCCCGAGGTAGTGACAGTTAGTTAAACTTCACTGCTAGTCAGGATTACAGAAATTAACCTTCTAAAAAGATTATCAAATTTATTTCCCACTCCAAAGAGAGAATGGAATATAAATTTGAAAGCTTTTAAAACTCCAAAAGAAAATAAAAAATGAAGAGTAACCAATTCAGAATAAAGTGAGAGGTTTATGTATTGAATCTCCAGCCTGTGTGTTTAAGAGATTAGTCTTATTTGTCACAAGTACATCGAAACATGCAGTGAAATGCGTCGTTTTGTGTCAAATCAAACCAACAAGTATTCTGATGGGGGCATCCCACAAGTGTCGCCATGCTTCCGGTACCAACATAGTATGCCTACAACTCGGTAATAATTGCACGTCTTTGAAATGTGAGAGGAAGCCAAAGAACCCAGAGGATACCCATGCAGGCACATAAACTCCATACGGGCAGGTGCAGGAATCGAACCCCAGTCTTACAGCTGGCTACGATAAAGCAACCACTATGCTTATTTGACACAGCAGGCCAAGGTTATGCCAATGGCATAAAGGAAGTCTTGCGCTGAAGCTCCAAGTCACACTACAGGATGTTTCCCATGACAAATACTGTATACTTACACAAGCATCAGTCGTTCTCCAGTGCAAAACTCTGGCAGGGATTCTCTACCCCCTCCAAGACTGGAATGAAACACAACTGCATGCCACTTTGCTAACACTCTTTTCAGATATCAGCTCTAATGAAAATGAAAATCAAAACAAAAACTGCAGATGTTGGAAATCTGAAATAAAAATGGAAAATGCAATAAAACCGCTTGTGTTTCAACGTATCCTTTGCTCCATCTATCACCCTTCACCTCCTTCGCTACATCCTGGACTAAATTGTTTCTTTTTCAATTCTTGTGGTGAATCTGTGAAATTCATTGCCACCGACGGCTGTGGAGGCCCACTGGGTATATTTGAAGCAGAGGTTGACAGGTTCTTGATTAGTGAGGGCACAAAGGTTACAAGGAGAAGGCAAGAGGATAGAGTTGAGGGAGATAATAAATCAGCCATGATAGAAAGGTGGCAAAGACTCGATGGGCCGAAAAGGTTAATTCTGCTCCCATGTCGTATGGTCTTCTGAAACATTAACAAGACTTAAGACATTAACTGTTCCTCATTTCCTTTCCACAGATGCTATCTGATTTGCTGAGTTTCTCGAGTATTTTCCCTTTTCATGGCAGCAGTCTGACACCGGGAATGCACACTGATCACTGACTGCTCACTGGCTAATTTTCTGACGATTATGTAACAAACTGAAATAAAATCCATCCTCGCAATTTTCAAGCCATTTTCTCTTAGCCGCTCCTGCCCTGAAGACATGGATTCTTAAGGGTCTTGCTGGCAATTCTCAATACCTTGCAAAGTTTCTTTGTCTTCAAGTCAGAGCAGTTGAAGTGATTTCAAAGTTCAAAGTACAAAGTAAATTTATTTTTGATGTATACAATATACTGTAACTCTGACATGGATGGCTCCAAGCCCAGCTGGGGTGAGCATGGGGTTTGCAACACATTGCATCAAAACCCAGAGCTACAGAAATGCCAGAAGCTCCAAAGACATCATCCCTGGGAGAGGAAGGAGCTTCGAAGAGGAGCTACACCTGGGGACAACGTGAAAGACTGGCCGACTGGCCCAGAATAGATAACTCTGGCAAGCCGCTGTCAGCGGCCTATGTCCCAGTAGAGGGTAATGGGCTGAGAATACAACCTTGACATTGATCCTGCAGGCACCCGCAAAACAAAGAAACAAAAGAGTCCATGAAAAGCCACACACAACAAAGACCAACAAACATCCAATGTGCAAAAGAGGACAGATCACGGAAATAATTCAAAATATTTAGAATATTCAAATCAGGTTTAATATCATCATGTCATGAAATTTGTTGTTTCCTTGGCAGCAATACAATGCAATACAGTAAATAGATATACTGTACATATATTAAATAGATAAATGAAATAAGTAGTGCAAAAAAGTAGAGAGGTAGTGTTGATGGTTCAATGCCAATTGAGAAATCGGACAGCAGAGGGGAAGAAGCTGTGTCTGAATCGCTGATTATATGCCTTCAGTGCCCTGTACCTCCTTCCTGATGGTAGCAATAAGAAGAGGGCATGTTCTAGGGGATGGGGATCCTTAATGATGGATGCTGCCTTTTTGAGGCATTGCTCCTCGAAGATGTCCAGGATGCTATGGAAGCTAGTGCCCATGATGGAGCTGACTGAATTCACAGCTGTCTGCAGCTTCTTTCGATCCTGTGCAGTAGCCTCCCCGCCCCCCCCCGACCACCACGCCAAATGGTGATGCAGCCAGTTACAATGCTCTCCATAGTGCATCTGTAGAAATTTGCCAGTGTCTTTAACTACTACATAGAACATGAACTACAGAGTCCCAGAAAGAGTCGCAGAGCACAATAGATTTTAAAACAGGGCAGCAAGCAAGGGCGTCGTGCCCACGTCCGGATCTATCCTTACATGTTACTTTCCAACAGAAGTCACTGCTTTAGAATCAGGAATAAGAGCGAAGTTGATCTGTTCCTCCTCTGCATTATTTTGACAGAATACAACCTTGAATTGTTCACTTTTTATCTTTTGGCAAATGCAACAAACTTTGATATCCTTAATAGACAAAGTAAACTGGCAATGACAATATTTGAGATGGCACATTTAGAATTGCTTTATAGTTCAGTTTCACATATCTGGATTTATTCCAAGCAATGCAATCACATCACTAATTAATAGACTCTGACAAGTGCCTATAAGTGAATGTTTATTCACCTGATACTCTCTGCAAAACATCTGCATTTTGAAAGCTGAATTCATGGAACAAAATGAATGGTTTACATTATAACCCAATGGCAAGCTGGAGCTTTTTTCAAGTATAAAAAGCTTTTTTAAAAAAAATAGCTTTGTGGGAGTTACTTTCAGTATAAACCAAAAAATTCAATGCTTCAGTAAAACTAACATTGAAACAAAATTTGCTAATGTATTTCAGATTTGAGATCGTTTTTTGTGTTTGTATTGAGGGCTAAAAGTGACAACCCCCCCCCCCAATTATGTTTCTATTATTACGATAATCTTCCCAAGCACAGGCAAAGAAGCTTTCTAACATTCTGTAAGAGATAGGTTTCAAAAGAAATTGATTAGAAGACCAAAAAGAAAGAATTCTATTTTACTTAAAACTTTTGCTCCACTTTTCAAACTGGAATATTTCTTGGACAGAAAGGGCATCAAGGACATACTGTACGCTTTTCCAGCAAATATGACTCAGAGGTCAAGAACAATCTGGAATTAGTACAGGGTCAGGATTCTATTCTGAGCATTTTCACTGAAGCTCATTTAAATATAACAGAGACACTGCCTTAGAAAATACAACAATACATTATCTAATTACCTCTCTCTTTTGTACAAAGAATCAATCATTGCAAATTCAGCTTTTTGCAGGTAAAATCTACAATGAAAGATTATTGAATCTATTGGACTTTAATGATTTGATTGTCTGGAAGACCATGGAATGGTGCCTGGAGAAACAGCAGCTGTAGAGTCCAATCATCTGCCTCCCTTTCAAACGGATTTTTGAAAAAAATATGTATTTAATTTGTAGTTGCCAAGAAAAATGAATGGTTCAATAGTTAGAGTTAGCCTCTTGTTTTGGGGGGACAAAACCATGAATGCCTTTGAATTCGAGTCATAGAGTCAGAACACAACCGCACAGAAACAGGCCATTCAGCCCATCTAGCACATGCTAAACCATTAATCTGCAGAGTCCCATCGACTTGCACCCAGACCATAGCCCTCCATACCCATCCCATCCACGTATCTAATCAAAGGCAACATCCACTGCTTTGTCTTCAAGATTCCTTGTAACTTCCTCAAAAAACTCTACAAGATTGGTCAGACATGCCTTACCAAGTACAAAGCCATGTTGACTATCTCTAATCAGTCTGTGTTTATCCAAATACTTATATATCCAGTCCTATAACTTTCCCACTACTGATGTCAAGCTCATCAGCCTATAATTTCCCAGTTTACTTTTAGAGCCTTTCTTCAGCAACAGAACATTAGCTATCTTCCAATCCTCCAGCATCTCACCAGTGGAAAAAAGATGCTTTAAATATTTCTGCTAGGGTCCCTGAAATTTCTGCACCAGCTTCCCACAGGGTCTGAAGGAACACCTTGTCAGGTCCTGCGGATTTATCCACCCTAATTTTCCTCAGGACAGCAAACACCTCCTCCTCTGCCAGCTGCATAAAGTCGATGAATGCTGATGCCACTTTGCCTCACTTCTTTTGACTCCGTGTCCATCTCCCGAGTAAATAGACACAAAAAATCCATTTCAGATCTTCCCCATCTCTTTCAAATCCACACATAGATTACAACTCTGATCTTCCAGAAGACCAATTTTGTCCCTTGCAATCCTTTTGCTCTTGATATATCTGTAGCAGCCCTTGGGATTCTCCTTCACCTTGTCTGTTAGAGCAACCTCCAGACCTCTTGATTTCCTTCTCAAGTGTTCTCTTGTATTTCTTATATTCAAGTACCTCACCTGTTCCTATCTGCCTATGCCTACTACATACCACCTTTTTATTAACCAGGTCCTCAATCTCTTTCAAAAAAAAGTTCCCTAAACCCATTATTCTTGCCTTTTATTCTATTCTATTTATAGTATGTTTATTACCAAAGAATGTATAAATTATACAACATGAGGTCTGCTTGCTCACGGGTAGCCACAAAGCAAGTAACCTGAAAGAACCCAACTTAAAGAAAAAGAAGAATAAAAATAAAAAGACCAACAGCCAATGTGCAAGAGAAGAAAAAAAAAGCAAGTCACGCAAACAAATTAATTGAACAACATCTCGAACCAAAAATGGGTCCCCAGATCCAAACGCCAGAAGAGGCTCAAAGTCTGGCTTATCAGTTCATCATACTAGAGGGCCCGGACCACAGCATCCCGGGCAGTCTTCAAAGCCATCACGGAGAACGAGTGAAATCAGCTCTCAAACCGACTGACACCCTGTCTTTTCACTCCATCATGGCCAGCATTTAAATGGACCTGATGGAACGATGAAAGGCTCCACACCCTGGAGAGAGGTGTGAAGATCGCGAAGAGCAAGTGAAATCGGCTCTCGCCTCCGATCTGGGCCAGCGTTCAAATTGTCTAACCAGCGCATGGTACCTCGCACTATGACCCAGGCACCAAGTTTACTTGGAAGTTTAACTACGTCTTTCTTTTCACGACACTCCTTAACAAAATTTTTGATCTTCCAAACAAATACTTTTATAGTGGCTTAGGGTTAAATGCTGTTTGATAACATTCCTATTATTCATTTTAACGTTGCTTCTTTGGCTTAGAGATATAGAAATCCATATGATTGTTGTTGCAAACCAGCTGATAGTGCATCACAACAATGAGGGATGACTGCACTGTCAGAGACATGCACTGAATACTGAAAATGACAGGAAGAGAAATGATTAGATTACTAGTCTTGGTTGAAGAATGTACAACGTCTTAGATGTGAGAACTCTCCTGCCCTCGTTCATACTGTGCCACAGCACTCAAGTTTAATATCCCCAAAGTTTGAAACATTCAATCTTCAGGATGCCCTTCTAATTTTCTTATTTATTATTCTTTATTTTTGCATTTGCACAGTCTTTTGCACACTGGTTGTTTGTCTGTTCCACTGGGTGCGGCCTTTCATTGATTCTATTGTGCTTCAGAATCAGAATCAGATGTATTGTCAGCATGTGTCATGAAATTTGTTAACTTAGCCGCAGCAGTTCAATGTAATAAATGATAATACAGAAAGATGAAAAATAAGGGTTCAATGTCCATTTAGGAATCGGAAGGAGCTGTTCCTGAATCACTGAGTTGTACCTTCAGGCTTCTGTACCTCCTACCTGACAGTAAGAATGTGAAGAGGGCATGTCCTGGGTGATGAGGGTCCTTAATAATGGACACCACCTTTCTGAAGCATTGCTCCTTCAAGATGTCTTGGAGGCTAATACCCATGATGGTGTTGACTAATTTTACAACTTTCTGTAGCTTCTTTCAATCCTGTGCAGTAGCACATCCCTTCCCCATACCAGACAGTGATGCAGCCAGACAGAATGCTCTCCACGGTACATAGATAGACATTTTCAAGTGTTTAAGGTGACAAACCAAATCTGTGAAGTCTGGTTCGTGTTCCCTCATCTGACCCTTCCTGAAGTCTACATTCAGCTCTTTTGTCTTACTGACATCGAGTGCAAGGTTGTTGTTGTGACACCACTCTAATAGCTGGTATATCTCGCTCCTGTACACTCTCTAATCTCCATCTGAGATTCTACCAACAATGGTTGCATCATCAGCAAATTTATATATAGTATTTGAGCTATGCCTAGCCACACAGTCATGGGTGTAGAGAGAGCAGAGCAGTGGGCTAAGCACACACCCCTGAGAGGCACCAGCATTGATCGTCAGCGAGGAGGAGATATTATTACCAATCACCACAGACTGCGATCTTCTGGTTAGGAAGTTAAGGATCCAACTTCAGACAGAGGCACAGAGGCACAGAGGCCCAGGTTCTGTAGCTACCAGTCAAGACTGTGGGAATGATGGTGTTAGATGCTGAGCTATGGTCAACGAACAGCATCCTGACATAGGTCCAGGTGATCTGGTGTGAAGAGCCATTGAGATTGCATCTGCCATAGATCTATTGTGGTGATCAGCAAATTGCAGTGGGTCCAGGTCCTTGCTGAGGCAGGTGTTGATTCTAGCTGTGACCAATCTCTCAAAGTGTTTCATCACCATAGCTGTGAGTGCTGGACAATAGTCCCTTTTCACCTATGACTGCGTTCCTGTACATGGTTCCATCTCCATAATCAAGTTCGCAGACGACACCACGGTGGTTGGCCTGATCAGAGGGGACGACGAGACGGTCTACAGGGACAAGGTCCAGCACCTGGCCGCGTGGTGTGCCGACAACAACCTAGCACTTAACACCCAGAAGGCCAAGGAAAAACAGTCCAACATCAGAGATCACAGGGTTACCAGGTGCAGCAGGGGTCTTTGAGGAACCCGGCAAGAAGTACGGACACAATCGGCATTGCTTCCGTTAGTTTTAAGCAGAGATTCTTTATTCAACTGCTTAAGACATTTTTTATTAACTGTACAGACCTTGGAAGCAGTTGTGATTCTCAGCTGTATCAGGTTCAAACAGAAATATTTAATTGTCTCCATCAAGCTATGCTGCACAAGATCGCTGACTTCAAGACACCCTGGAAGTAAATTTACTGATATTGCCAACAAGAAAGTGAACCACAGGATTGTACATTTTGATATATTGTACTTTGATAATAAATTTACTTTGAACTTTTTAAAATTTTGAATCTTAACCATGAAGGAAGTAACAGAGGAAAGCTACAGGTACAAGTTTTGCCTTGTGTTTTTGCCACAAAGACACAAATGTTGAACATTATGAGAAGATAAACTGGTTGAAGAGGAAAAAAAACAGCAAAAACAACGAAGTCTGACAATCTCCCTAAATACAAATCTAGATTTATCCAAAATAACTTTATCCAACATAGCAATAAATCTAATTAGATTATGGTGGAAATATTTATCTGAGTAACAGCATCTATGGAGACAAAACCAGAAGTGATGTTTCAATTTGAGTACCTTTCATCCAAACTTGGAAAACATTAAAGGTGTTTAATAGTAAACATCAGGAAGTGTCTGCAGATGCTCGTAATCCAAAGCAACACACACAAAATGCTGAATGAACTCAGCAAGTCAGACAGCATCCACGGAAATGTATAGACAGTCGACATTTCGGGCTAAGACCCTTCACCGGGACTGAGAAGGAAGGGGGAAGGTGCCAGAATAAAAAGGTGGGAGGAGGGGAAAGAGGCTAGCTAGGTGGTGATAGGTGAAGCCAAATGGGTGGGAAAGGAATAGGTGTTGCTCCTCCACCCTGAGGGTGGCCTCATCTTGGCACAAGAGAAGGCCAGAGCTTGACATGTTAGAATAGCAATGGGAATCCAAATTAAAATGTTTGGCCAATGGGAAGTTCCACTTTTTGCGGACAGAGTAGAGGCGCTCAATGAAGCGGTCCCCCAGTTTACAGCAGGTGCTCCAGGAGCACTGGACACAATGGCTAACCCCAGCAGATTCGCAGGTGAAGCGTTGTCTCACCTGGAAGGATCTGCCTGGGGCCCTGTCCAAGAGAAGAGAGAGGAATGGAAACAAAAAAAGAGACTGTTTGTTCATGGGTTGAATGCAAAAGAGACTAAGTGACAAGCGATGATGGTTGCAGATCGCAGAAGGGAGTGAACATATGTTAATTACCACCGGTGTCTGGGGAGAATGGGATGGGCTGCCTTCTGAAAAAAGGTTGTGTCAGCTAGGCTGGTTTAGAAAAGCGAGAGAGGTTCTGGAATGTAGTCCATCGGGTCCAGGTGACCTATCCACCTTAAGACCTCTCAGTTTGCCTGGCACTTTTTCCTTTGTAATAGCAATGGCACTCACTCCTGCTCCCTGACACACACGGACTGCAGGCATACAACTTGTATCTTCCACAGTAAAGCCTGAAGCAAAGTTCATTTCCCATTTCGTTGTCCCCCATTACTACACAGTATCAATTTCTAGTGGTCCAATATCATCTCTCACCTCCCTTTTACTCTTTATATAATGAAAAAACTTTTAGTATCCTGCTTTATATTATCAGCTAGTTTGCCCTCACATTTCACCTTTTCCCTTCTTAAAGCTTTCTAAGTTGCCTTTTGTTGGATTTTAAAAGCTTCCCAATCATCCAAATTCTACTCACTTTTGCTACCTTATGTGCCCTTTCCTTGGCTTTTATGCAGTCCTTAACTCCCCTTGTCAGCCACAGTTGCCTAATCCTGTCATTTGAGAACTTCTTCTATGGGACATATCTATGCTGCAGCTTGTGAGCTATTCCCAGAAATTTCAGCCACCTTTTTTCTGTGGTCATCCCAGCCAGTATCCTCTTCCAATCTACCTGGGCAAACTCCTCTTTCATGCCTTTGTAATTCCCTTTATTCCATTACGATATTGATACATGTTACTTATGCTCAAATTCCAGTGTGCATTCAATCATATTATGATCACTGTTTCCTAAGGGTTCTTTTACGTTAAGCTCCCTAATAAGATCTGGGTTATTACACAACGCCCAATCTAAGATAGCCTTTCCCCAAGCAGGCTTAAGCACAAGCTGCTCTAAATGGCCATCTCGTAGGCATTCAACAAATTCCCTCTCCTACAATCCGACACCGACCTGATTTTCCCAATCCCCTTACATATTGAAGTCCACCATTACAATTGTGACATTACCCTTATTACATGCCTTTTCCAGCTCCCTTTGCAATCTCAACTCCACATCTTGGCTACTATTTGGAGGCCTATATATGATTCTCATAATGGATTTTTAACCCTGTAGTTTGTTAACTCCGCCCACAAAGATTCAACGTTTTCTGACCTTGTGTCACCTCTTTCTAAGGACTGATTTATGCTTGTGTGTTAAATATACACCGTAAGTACAGCGTAGCTGCGAGCCCTATGCAGTATCTACACTGAACCCTACGCCATAGCTTAACACGCACCTCTCCCAAAATGCAGACCGCAACAACTGTGATTGGTCCGCTTGGTAGCACCGCATTTCCTCCTACGCTGCAATAGCTTGCCACTGGGTGACTGAAGGGCAGGGAGGGAACTCTGGCTGCAATGCTTTCCATAAAGCTTTACAGCCCTCCGAAATTATGGAGGACCCTGTGCTTGACGCCAGTTTGTAGCTAGCTGCTACAGCCTGTTGACTTCCACCTGAAGCTAAAATTTGAATGGTGATTGCCAGTCTCTGAGCATACTGTGCGTACACTGATGCAAAATAAATGGTTGGAGACGATGAACCAAATCATCAAATCTACCTGCCGACATCCGAAAATATTTGAAGTGCATTTTCTCGTCCATGTCTATCAGTGGCCGGACAAGCACAGAAAATTCACCCTCCTTCAGTTTCAGTTGCCATTGTTTGAAGTTTGAGTTTCTTTGTGTTGAGTTTCAACAAGAAGAAACTCAACACAGTGGCATACAAACCCCACCGCCAGCTAGCGTTTTGGCAGTGAATTGCAGAGCGACGCAGACACACCAACGCACAAGTATAAGTGCTCACAATGGCGTAGCCCACTTGCGTAGGCTGCTGCGTAAGCTAGTATGCACAAGTATAAATCAGCCTTAAAGATGTAATTCCATCTCTTACCAACAAAGCCACACCACCACCTATGCCTTCCTGCCTGTCCTTTCCATACAAAATACATCCTTTGATGTTAAGCTCCCACCTATGACCTTTTTTAGGCCACGACTCAGTGATCCCCAGCTATACCGGCCAATCTCTATTGCACCACGAGTTTGTCCATCTTATTGCGAATGCTACATGCATTTAAGTACGGCATCTTCAGTCTTGCTTTCTTCACCCTTATGAATTTTGCCTCTGTGGTACAACTTAACTCTTTGCTCTGTCAGCAGTTGCACCCAATCATTGGCTTGTACTTCCATACCTTCATATGACATATTATATCATCTACCTGCAAACCTGCTGGCTTATCCTCAGCTCTAACACACTGGTTCCCTTCTTGACCAACCTCCCTCCCATGCTGGACCTTGTCAAATATCTTGTTAACGCCTGTGTAGACAACATCCATTGCCTTGCCTTCATCCACTTTCCAGGTAACTTCCTCAAAAAGCTCTAAGATTGGTTAGACATGACCTACTATGCACAAATCCACGCTGACTATCTACCTTGAATGCCGACTGATCGATGGCGTGGTATACATACTCCAATCTAAGTGGTAAAATATGCTACAATTATCAACTGTTGTCGTATTGAATTGTTTATAGAATTACTTTTTCAAATGTGAGGCCCAATCGCTAAAGCTTCACTGTGTTTGAATAAATTCAGCGGTAACAGAGCTCAGCTTTCACTTTTCAATGACATATCTGGTACACTGTCATCAGCTCAGCAAAATTAATTCAAGAATTTTAAAATTATTTCTGATTTGCCATTTGAGTGCTGCTAGAATTCCTTGTGGGTATTCTAGAACAAAACACAGAAAAGAAAAGCTGATATTACTAATAGGGTAGGAAGTAGAGCTGTAAATTATTGAAAACAGATTCAGGGATCTCAAGCAATTCTACTACAGGCCTGAAACTTCCCCTACTATTAGGTAACATTAAAATAGAAAGAGTCAGAGGCCAGAAAATGTTGATGAAAATAATAGGATCTCTTTCATGAAGTAGCATATTGAACAAGTGTCATATATTCACATTATTTGCTTATTTCTTGTATTTCCAAAGGCAAATTGTGTACTTGCCTTTTGAGCAGTCTGTCTAAATAGTATAACAAAGATGTCACATCAGAAAATACTTCCTTGACAATACAGCCCTTCTTTAATATTACACAGGTATATTAGCCTATATGCATGCCTGTGCAGTGGATTATGAGTTTAAAACCTTTTTAAACTGGACACAAGCAAGCTACCCCAGATCAGCATCATACAATACACTCACCAGGATTCTGCAAACAGAAACTATTGCCATTAGCAATAAGAGCAGAACTAAAAATGCTTCAACTTTTGATTTACTCTGGAATGTAGAATAAGCATCAATAACTGACCACATTTTAAGAGTCACAGAGTCAGACAGCATTGAAACAAGCAGTTTGGCCCAAATCATCCATGTTGTCCAGCAAACTAGTCCTATCTGCCTGTGTTCAGCCTGTAGCCCTCCAAACCTCGCATTCCCATGTACTTATCAATTGTGGCAGTTAAATATTACGAACATGCCAACTCAACCACTGTATCAATAAATCATTTCAAATATGCACCCCACCCGATGCATGAATACGCTGTTCTTGACTGTCCTTTCTAAATCTTTCAGCTCTCAAACTGAACTTCTGCCCTCTCGTTTTAGCACCATCCCTAGGGAAAATACTGAGTGTTTTCACCCTGTCTCTGTCCCTCGTGCTCACATATACCTCTCTCAGGTCACCCTCTCCAACTCCAACACTTCAGAGAATAAAGTTCTATGCAACCTCTCCTTGTAACTCAGGCCCACAAGTCCAGGCAACATCCTGGTAAATGTTCTCTGCACCCTTTCTAGTTTAATAACATCTCTTTCTATAACAGGGTGACCAAAACTGTCACAGTACTTCAAGTGAGGCCTCCCCAACCTCAAATATAACTGGAATATAACTTCCCAACTCTTGTAGTCAGTGCCTGACTACTGAAGGCCAGCATGCTGAACAGCTTCTTCACCATCTTAACTACCTGTGTCAGCACTTTCAGCACACTTACATTCCTAGATCCCTCTTTTCCACACGCTCCCTCAGCCCAAACAAGTACTATATTGGTTTCATCTGCCAGAAAGCAACACACATTTATCTGGATTGAAATCTAATTGCCAGTTCCCAACCCACATACTTTTACCTATTCCACCCCCCAATGACCTTTTCATAACCTTTTTATTTACTTATTGAGAAACACACAGAGTAACCCCTCCCGCCCTTTGAGCCACACCACCCGGCGACCCCCCCCCACCCCCCAATTTAGCCGTCACCTAATCATGGGCCAATTTACAATGTCTAATCAGCCTTCCGACCGGTATGTCTCAGAAGGTCATGCAGTCACGGGGAGAATGTAGAAAACCCTTTCCAGGCGGTGGCAGGAATTGAGCCTAGGTTGCTGGTACTGTAAAGTGTTGTGCTAAACATACACTACCCTACCATCCCCTTCACAGCATCTACACCACCACCTATTTTAGGCATCATCCACAAACTTACGAACACTGGCTTATATAACTAATTTGGATGTGAATATACAAGTTACATACAACAAGGGTCCCAGCCCCAATCCTTCTGGCACACCAACTGGACACAGACCCCCTGCCCGAGAAGCAGCTTTCAACCATCACCCTCTGCTCCCTACCACTAAGCGAATTAAGAATCCAATCCACTCTCTGCCCCAGGCCCCATGCAATCTAACCTTTCAGATTAAGCTGTCATGAGGGACCTTGTCAAAGCCCTTGCTGAAGTCCACATAGACAACATCCACTGCCCTACCCTTATCTACCTTCTTGGTTTCCTCCTCATTTCTAAGATACTACTTCCTATCAAACTACAATCACAAATGATTCTGCTGTGTTCATCTTTCCCTGTGTCTGGGTGGTGGGGTGGAGATACATCTCTACCAAAGGCAGACAATCTCTGAAGGGTATAACAGTGGCTGGAGTCACCAATCTTGTAAAGGCACTGCCCAGAAGTCAATGGCAAAATTTGCCAAGGGCTATCATGGTGATGGACGAAGACCACGATCGCACATTTCACACAACACAGCACTGTTTAAACTGGAAATAATAGTGAAGTAAATTCCAGCTGCACTCTGCTTTTAGATTGGAACAGAACCCATGTTATACATGAAAGCTGGAATTCTACACTGAATGACTTGGTATTTATTCTCCTACCTAAGTGGTAACATGTACTAGAAATATCAATTGGTGACCTATTTAAGTTGCTCATATATTTATTTTGAGGTGCAATCACTTAGGGCTTTTACGGTGCATGAATAAATTATGAAGTAAGAGAGCTTGGGGTTTACTCTTCAATGGCGTGCCTGGTACAGTGCCATTAGACTAATCGTGTCCAACTTTGCAAAGTTCATCCTCAATTAACTTCTAACGTAAACCAATTGTTGAAAAGAACAGATGAAAATCGAGTCATTTGGACAGCCTATTAAAGATACAAGGACAAAACAGACATAAAGTAGTGTGGTGTGCAGATTTCAATGCTCATAGCACAATATGGGGGGATCAGATTACAGATCCAAATGGAAAGGTAATTGAAGATTTGATGGAAGAAAGGGATTTGGTGTGTATGAATGATGGTAGCGGCACAAAGATAGATATAACAATAGGAACTGAGTCAGTGTTAGATATTACGTTAGTGTCTAATACCTCGGCTGGCATTAGTAACTGGGGAGTTTGGACTGCTTCAACAGTAGGCAGTGATCACTACCCAGTTTTGTGTTCAGTGGGTGAAAGAGTTGAAGTAAGACCAGGTGGCGGAACCCCAAAGTGGGTGTTTGAAAAAGCTGATTGGGGTAAGTTCCAGAAGTTGAGTGAAGAAGGGTTGACAAAGATTGATATTTCTGGAAATGTAGATGAATTAAACAGTCAGGTGACTTCAGCAATTATCATGGCAGCAGAAGGATCTATACCTAGGAGTAAAAATAGGATGAATAGAAAACTGGTACCATAGTGGACAGAGGAATGTTGTCAGGCTGTAAAAAACAGAAATAGAGCATTCAGGCTAGTTAAAAGAACCCATAATATGCAGCATTTGGCTCAATATAAGAAAGCACAGGCAGTGGTGAGGAGAACTATATGTCAAGCTAAAAGGGCAAGTTGGAGGAGTTTTTGTGACAAGATAGGAAGAACAACACCTGTGGGAGAGATATGGGGAATGATTAAGAGGATGGGAGGAGATAGAAGGGAATGGGAATATCCAGTAATGATATCTGAGGAGGAAACTGCAGTCTCCAGTAGGGATAAGGCTGAGGTCATGGCCAAGTCATTTGTACTGATACACAGTTCAGAAAATTTGTCTGAAGAAGGGAGAAGAAGAAGGGAAAGAATAATGAGCCAACACCCAGGTGTGTTAAGCAGGAGGGAAGGAACAGATGATATAATTGATGATCAAATTACATTAGCAGAAATGGTGAGAACAATAAAGAGATCGAGACCAACCTCCACAGGGAAAGATCTGATATGCTCTGTGATGCTAAAAAATCTAGGAGAAGGAGCGCTCTTGAAGTTGCTGCATTTTTATAACAGAGTGTGGGAGGAGGGAAGATTACCAAGTGCATGGAAAGAAGCAGTAGTAATTCCAATAAGGAAGCCTGGCAAGGATCTGTCAAAACCCACTAGCTACAGACCAATTGCATTAACATCAAGTATATGTAAGATAATGGAAAGGATGATAACAGAAAGGTTATCATATGAGCTTGAGAAAAGAGGAATGCTGGCAAGTTATCAGAGTGGTTTTATAAAGGGAAGGAATTCCATGGACTCAGTGATTATGCCCAGGCAAATAGAGAGTCAGTAGTGGCAGTGTTCTTTGACATTGAAAAAGCCTATGATATGATGTGGAAGGAAGGATTATTAATTAAACTGCACAAGATGGGGGTTGGTGGGAGAGTTTTTAATTGGATTAAAGATTTTTTGTTTGGTAGAAAAATTCAAGTTCGGATTGGATCAGAATTATCAAAACAGTACATAGTGGAAAATGGCACACCTCAAGGTAGTGTGATTAGCCTGTTACTTTTCATCATTATGATCAATGATGTCTTCACAAAGGTACCAGTGGATATAGGTAGGTCACTGTTTGCGGATGATGGGGCCTTGTGGAAAAGAGGCAGGAACATGGACCATATAATTAGGAAACTACAAGAAGCAATTGATGAAGTGGTGGAGTGGGGTTATGATTGGGGATGTAGATTTTCAGTAGACAAAACTCAATCTGTATTTTTTACCAGGAAAAGGGTTGAGGTAGGGAAGAAGTTAAGGATGTATGGGGTTGAATTAGAAAGGGTTGCATCATTTAAATTTCTGGGAGTTATATTTGATTCACGATTAACATGGGCAGACCATATCAGGAAAGTTGAGGAGAAATGTAAAATAGTAATAAATGTGATGAGATGTTTGACTGGTAGGGAATGGGGAGCAAGTTGTTCAGCTTTGAAGAGAATGTATGTGGCTTTAGTAAGATCTGTATTGGATTACGGAAATATAGTATATGGATCAGCAGCTAGGTCTCTTATAAGGAAACTGGATGTGATTCAGGCTCAGGCCTTGAGAGTGTGCAGTGGGGCTTTTAAAACGTCACCAGTGTCAGCCCTACAGGTAGAAATGGGAATAATACCTTTGGAACTAAGAAGGATGCAACTGATGGCAAACTACTGGGCTAACTTGCAGGGGCACAATGATTCTCACCCTACTAAAGGAGTGTTGCAGGAGTGCTGGGAAAATGGGAGGTTTCAGAGGGATACCTTTAGTCGGGTAGGGAATGATATCGCGAAAGAATGTGGAGTATTTGATCTGAGGATAAGTCCTTCAGTAGTTTATCCGGTTGTAGCTCCATGGAAGCTTGTATGGCCTGACATAGACTGGCATTTGTTAGAGGTAAAAAAGAAAGAAAGATATAAAACAGATTTGGTAAATGCATTTAACTATCATGTGATGGAAAAGTATAGCGATTATACTCACATTTATACGGATGGTGAGAAGGAACCTGCAACAGGAGTGACAGGGTTTGGGGTGGTCATACCAGCAAAAGAAATTGGAATCAGCAGAAGAACATCTAATAAGTTAGGAGTGTTTACAGTGGAGATGCTGGCGGTGTTGGTTGCGTTGCAATGGGTGCAGAAAGCCAGACAAGTCAAAGCATTGATATGTTCAGATTCATCCTCCGTTCTAGCAAGTTTAAAGTCTTTTCACACAAACAGTCAGCAAGATGTCCTTTATGAAGTCCTTCAGTCAGTTACAAGGATTGCAAATCAGGGAGGTCAGGTAAAATTTCTATGGGTTCCAGCACATGTAGGGGTGAAGGGGAATGAGAGGGTGGATGAGTTGGCAAAGAGGGTGTTAAAGAAAGAAAATGTGGAAATGCACATTAGTATCAGTAAAGCAGAGGTTAAGTGTGTAATCTGGGAAAAAGTCAACCGAATGTGGCAAGAAAGATGGGACAGGGAGGGGAAAGGGAGGCATTTATATCAAATACAAAAGAGTGTTGCAGTTACTAGGCTAGGTAATGGAAACAGAAGAGAGGAAATTGTGTGGACTAGGTTAAGGCTGGGGCATTGTGCATTAAACAAAACATTGAAAATGATAGGGAAACACCAGACAGGATTGTGTGAGGAATGTCAGGAAGAGGAGTCAGTAGAACATGTAGTTCTGAGTTGCAGGAAGTATGGGATACAGAGAGAGATGATGAGAAATAAATTAAGGGAGTTGGGGATGCAGGAATTCACATTAAAAGGGTTGCTGGGCATGGGTGAGAGAGCACAAGTCCGGGTAATTTTAGCATTTTTAAGGGGTACAGGGGTTTTTTTTATAGAATATGACGAATAAACAGGAATAGGATACTAGGATGGTCAAAGATGGGAGGGTGAAGTGTGTGTGTGTGTGTGTGTGTGTGATTGGGTGAAGGGATTTAGAATGTATGGCTAGTGCACATTCCGGAGCAGAGGGTGGCGGTAATGCACCATTAAGCTGGATGCCAACCGCCGTAAAACAAGATACAAACAGACAGACAGAGTCCTTGCTTGCGGAGCTTGATCTGGTAACGGGAGACTGGGGTGACTAACGACGGGGCTGATGTCAAAATACACGCCGTGCCTCTACAGGAAGGAACACAGCACGAAGTTGTTGATCGAATCACGCTCGAAACCAATGGCAGCGAACCAACGCGCTTGGAAGCGATCGGCTCAAAGCAGTGGGCCGAAAGGGCGAGACAACGCGGCGGAAGCATTTCGCAGCGAGTTAAAACAAAAATGACACACTCAGCTGTTGCCGGCGGAGGAGCGGGGGTTCTGTCTAGTCTGCCGGACAGGGGAGGGGAGCTGCGGTTACCCGGTGTGGCAAAGGTCCTGGGTGCGTGTCTCCACCCCCACCCCCCCACCCCCCTCTCCTCTCTCTGCCCCGCAACTAGATTTAAGAGTCGCCTCGGCCTCGATTACCTGGGGTAGAAGTTGCTACTCGGTCTTCACAGGAGGGCGGCGGTGGCGCAGTGAACGCCCCGGGAGGGGTCACTCCGTCACCCACACCCGCCGCATCAGTCAGCTGCCCTGGGCGGGGGCGCTGCCCTATGCCGAGCGCACAACTGCGCTGGGCGACTTGAGGCAATGGGGAAGCGCCCACCATCGGAGATAAGCGGGAAAGAAAAGCCTGACGATTCCGCCAACGGGGGTTCGGTTAGACCGAGACCGGGCGGGTTTAATCAAACGGAGGGCGCCCCGACCCCGTCGCCTTTACCTTTCTGGGCTCTTTGGGTTTTCTCCTGTGCGGCTGCGACATGTTTCGGGGTTGGCGCTGGAACTGGACTGCTTGCTCGCAAGGGCAAACCCAGACTAAACTTACGCCAGAGTTACTGGCTCTTTCCTTTCCAAACTTGTTGCAGTGGATTCGAGTCGAGGGCGTGTCCCCTTTCACTCCCTCTGCGTTTTTGGGTTCTGAAACACCCAGTAACAGGTTAAACTGCCTTTAAGGCGATCTCGCTGCTGTTCAGATTAGCAAGCACACCACATTCGTAACCGCAATAAGAATATCTCAGACTTCCTCAGAATGTAAACAAAAGCCATTTGGCCCGTCGAGCCTATGCCAATGCAATCCTATTACACGTCTGTTTCCTAGCAGCCTCGTCTCTTTCGCGGGCCCATTAACTCTCCGATTCTCTGAGAATCAGCTGAGATGTGGGAGGACTGCCCTTGCTGCATCCAGCGGAATCCCGAAGGGAGAAGAGGCATATTCCACACAGACAGTGCCCCGAGTCGGATCAAACCCAGGTTTCCGAGGCTGTGGATCATGGGGACAGCCTGCTATTTACTGTGTCGCCCCTTTTCTATTAATCACCCCTTACAGTATCTTTTCTGGAAAAAAAACTTCATCGGCCTCCAAAATGATTTTCTTCTAGCTTCTGCTTCTCTAGAGTAACACAGACCAGAAATTGAAACTTGAGCCACTGTTCCGAAGTACTGCAGAATCATTACTCTGATTGTCCGAACATTGCGACAATCCATCCAGATATTCTACCCCGCTTTCTAAAAGTTTTTCCCTAACCTCAACCAGGCAAGTGAGTAAATAACGTGCAGTAATGGTACCTGTGCGAATCAAATTAATCGGCAAGAAGTTGTACTCAAATGGTTAAACACCTGAGGGTGTTTCCCGGAGCATTATGTCTCAAACCCACATCAAGAAGTATCAAGGCAAAGAACACACTCGAAGGTATTTCTAAAAGGAGAACTAGGGAAGGTGATCTAGGACCTAGGGCATAGATAGCTGAAGGCCATTTACTGTTGACTGAGAAACAATGAGAATCAGAAGACATGCAGATCAGGGAAAGTTGCAAATAAGATATAGGAGCAGAATTAGGCTATTTGGCCCATTGAGTCTGCTCTGCCATTTCATGGCTGATCCAATTTTCCTTTCAGCTCCAGTCTCTTGCCTTCTCCCCATATCCAGTCATACCCTGACCAATCAAGTATCTATCAACCTCTACATTAAATATACATTAAGACTTGGCCTCCACAGATTTCTTTGCCCATTCTCCTATTGTAGCCTCTCTACTTCCTCAAAACTATCTGGCCCTCCATCTTTCTTCATACTACCTGCAAACTTTGCAACAAAGCCTTCAATTCCATCATCCAAATCATTGACATATAACAAAAAGAATCATTCCCAACAAAGACCCCTGTGGAACATCACTGGCAGCCAACCAAAAAAGGCTCCCTTTATTCCCACTCTTTGCCTCCTGCCAATCAGCCACTGTTTTATCCATGCTAGAATCTTTCCTGTAACGCCATGGGCTCGTAGCTTGTGAAGCAGCCTCGTGTGGTACCTTGTCAAAGACCTTCTGAAAATCCAAGCAGACAACATCAGTTGGTTCTCCTTTGTTGATCCTGCTTGTTATTTCTTCAAAGAATTCCAACAGATATGTCAGGCAAGATTTTTCCTTGAGGAAACCATGCTGACAATGGCCTATTTTTTCATGTGCCTCCAAGTATCCCGAGACCTCATCCTTATTAATCAACTCCAATATCTTCCCAACCACTGATAATATACTAACCAGCCTATGGTTTCCTTTCATCTACCTCTCTCCCTTCTTGAAGAGTGGAGTGACATTTGCAATTTTCCGGTCTTCAGGAACCATCCAGAATCTAGAGATTCTTGAACAATCATTACTAATTCCTCCACAATCTCTTTAGCCACCTCTTTCAGAATCCTGGGGTGTATGCCATCTGATCCATGTAACTTAGCTACTTTTCAGTTCCCCAAGAATCTTCTGTCTAGTTATGATAACTTTATGCACTTCATGCCCCTTGATACCTGGAACTTCCACCAAACTGCTAGTGTCTTCCACAGTGAAGACTGATGCAAAATATTTATTCAGTTCATCTACCATTTTCTTGTCCCCAATTACTACCTCTCCAGCATTGTTTTCCAGCAGTCCAATATCCACTCTCACCTCCATTTTACACTTAGTGTATCTAAAGAAACTTTTGTTATCCTCTTTAATATTATTGACTAACTTAGTTTCATATTGACTTTACCTTTATGACTTTTTTAGTTGCTTTCCTTTGGATTTTAAAAGTTTCCCAATTCTCTAACTTCCCACTAATAATTTCTCTATTATATGTCCTCTCTTTGGCTGTTATGTTGGTTTTGACTTCATTTGATACCCAAGGTTGTGTCATCTTTCCTTTGAAATATTTCTTCCTCTTTAGGATGTACAAACATATATATCCTGTGCCTTCTGAAATGGCTTCAGAAATTCCAGTCATTGCTGCTCTCGTCATCCCTGTCAGTGTTCTTTTCCAATCAGTTCTGGTCGACTCCTCTCTCATGCCTCTGTAATTCCCTTTACTCCACTGTAATACTGATACATCTGTCTTTAGCTTGTCCTTCTCAAATTTCAGGGTGAATTTGATCATGTTTTGACCACCACCCCTAAGGGGTCCTTTACCTTAAGCTCTCTAATCAGTTCTGGTTCATTGCACAACACCCTATCCAGAATAGCTGATCCCCTTGTAGGCTCAACCATGAGCTGCTCTAAAAAACCATTTCGTAGGCACTCTAAAATCTCCCCCTCCTGGAACCCAGCACCAAATAAAAACAGAAAAAAAAATTCTGCAAACACTTGCAAGACAGGTGACTTCAATGGAAAGAGAGAGTTAACATTTCATGAATGGGACTCTTTGCTGAGAGAGAAACATGTTAGTACAGGTAACAGAGAAAATGGGGAGGGCAATGGGTAGAACAAAGGCAATTGCTCTATTGGGGTGAAACAATGGGCAATTATGGAGAAAATTAAGATCAGATTAAGTTCCTTTGGTCTCAGAAATATGTATGAACCTGGACCAGTAAGACTGTCCCCCAGGGTTCTGAAAGAGGTAGCTGAAGAGATTGTGGAGATATTAGTAGTGGTCTTTCAAGAATCACTAGATTCTCAAATGGTTCTGGAGAATGGAAAATAGCAAATGTCACTCCACTTTTCAAGAAGAAAAGAAAAACAGGGGAAAAAGAAAAAAAGTTATAGGCCAGTTAGCCTGACTTCAGTAGTTGGAAAAATGTTGTCCGATGTTACAGATAAGGTTTTGGGGTACTTGGAGGCAGACTATAAAATAGGCCAAAATCAGCCTTAATTCCTTCAGGGGAAACTTGCCTGACAAGTCTGTTAAAAGGTTCAAAGGTCAAATTTAATGTCAGAGTAATGTATACAATATACATCCTGAAATGCTTTTGGATTTCTTTGATGCAAGATACGCAAAGGAGAGTCAGTGGATGTTGTTTACTTGGATTTTCAGAAGGCCTTTGACAAGGTGCCACACATGAGGCTGCTTAATAAAATAAGAGCCCATGGATTACAGAAAAGATACCAGCATGGATAGAAGATAATGGACTCCAATACCTTCCCACCCACTGAAGTTAGGCTAACTGGTCTTTATTTTCTTTTGTCTCCCTCCCTTCTTAAAAAGTGGAGTGACATTTGCAATTTTCCAGTGCTTCTGAACCATTCCAGTCTAGTGATTTTTGTAAGTTCATTAATAATGCCCATACAATCTCTTCAGCTACCTCTTTCAGAAACCTGAGGTGTAGTCCATCCAGTCAAGTTGATTTATCTACCTTTAGCTTCACAATCACCTTATCCTTAGTAATAGCAACAACACTCACTTATGCCCTGTGACACTCCTGAATTTCTGGTATACTGCTAGTGTCTTCCATAGTGAAGATTGATGTAAAATACTTATTAAGTTCAACTGCCATTTTCTTGTCTCCAGCATCATTCTGCAGCAGTCCAATATCAACTCTCACTTCTCTTTTACTTTTTATATATTTGGAAAAACTTTTGGCATCCTCTCTTATATTATTGGCTACTTTTCCCTTCATATTTCATCTTTTCTCTCCTTATGGTTTTTTTCATTGCCTTCTTTGGTTTTTAACAGCTTCCCAATGCTCTATCTTCCCACCTTTAATTGCTGTACTATATGCCCTCCCCTTTGCTTTTATGCTGTCTTTGACTTCCCTTGTCAGCCATAGTTGCCTCATCCTCCTTTTAGAATTCTTCTTCATCTTTGGGATGCATCTATCCAGCGCCTTCCGAATTGGCCTCAGAAATCCAGCTATTGTTGTTCTGCTGTCATCCCTGCTGGTGTCTCCTTCCAATCAATTTTGGCCAGCTCGCCTTTCATGTCTCTGTAATTCCCCTTACTCCCCCATAACACTGATTCATCTAACTTTATCTTCTTGCTCTCAAACTACAGAGTTAATGCTATCATATTACGATCACTGCCTCCTAAGGGTTTCTTCACCTTAAGCACCGTAATTGCATCTGGTTCATTACCAAACACCCAATCCAGAATTGACTATCCCCTACTGGGCTTAAATACAAGCTGCACACATCAAGCTGCAGTGTGCTTTTGCCTTAGTCCATTGCCAGAGAGACAGGGATTGAGTTAGAAATAGAAAATTCTGCTCATCCAGCTTTGGACATTGATAGATCAATGAAAGTGCAGGAAATGGAAGGATTGTATAGGCAGAAAGGATTGGTCTAGTTGTCCATTTGATTAATATAATTAGTTTGGCACAACGCTGTGGGCTGAAAAGCTTGTTCCTGCACAGTGCTGTTCTATAACAGCCAGGGTGGCTCAGCTGTTTAGCGAGGACAATGTCAAATGAAGTAGGAGGTAGGTTGCTTTGACTTGGCGTGGGATGTGACATGTTGGGTGGGTGTGCGAAGGTGAAATAAGAGAGAAACTTGGCATGAGGATGCACGTATATAAGAAAGTGGAACAGAATTAGGTCCTCAGCACTTCGAGCCTGCTTCACGGTGGATTTTCCATCTTAGTGCCATTTTCCAGCACTCTTCCCATACCTGCTGATTCCTATAATGCCCAAAAAGTCCAGGTGGAGGCCGATGGGAGAAGACAGTTTAAATGGTTCAGCATGAACTAGATGGGCCAAAGGGCCTGTTTCTGTGCTGTACTTTTCTATGACTTTATGATGAGATTTTCCTCAGTGAATTGGCCCTGGTATTTTTACCAGGAATGGTAAACTGGGTGGAAATTCTTGCTCATGATGGAGAATTGGCTCCACTTTCTGCAATTCTGGGATCGTCAGACCACAGCATCACAAGCCTCGGGAAGAGTATTCCTTGCATTGACAAGAGCTACGTATAATAGCTGTTTTCCCAGCACCTTGCTATGTTTATTTCCTCATACAAGGATGCAGAATCAAGAAACCAAAGTCAAAATGAGGTGTAAGCCACTCCTTCCCTCCGCTGGCCTGCAGGTCACCCTTGGGCGAGGTGTAACACCTGCTTAGTTCCTCCCCCCCAACCCCAACCCCAACTCTGATCAGGATCACATGAAGCCATGGGAGCAGGTGGTGGATGGTTGTATGAGCAACTGGTGTATATCACAAGTCCTGGTTATGCTACCACTGATGCCAGACAAACAATCTCTGAAGAGTATTGATAATGACTGGGGTCCTTCGTCTTGTAAAGACGCTGCCCAGAAGAAGACAATGATAAAACACTTATGAAGGAAAAAATAGCCAAGAACAACCACGGTCATGGAAAGACCATGATTGTCCATGTCATATGAAGTGACACATAATGGATCAGCATCTTTACTGCAGTGCAGTAATATATTGCAGAAAGAGCACGTGGGACTATATGGCTAATTCCAAGGAACGGTGGTTGTCCGTTGTGTCGGACGATGATAGGAAACCTGTGTGGGAGAGTTTTAAAATGAAAAAACTGTAGCACCAGGGCCTCTCTTGACCTCAGAAGTCCAAGTACAGTGGTACGAACATGTTTCACCAACTGGCGTCTTCCTTGGTTGCCGTGAATAATCATGACGTCTTCAGTGCCCTTCGCACTCCATGGAGTATTGCAGTGACACTTTCCTGGCTGTTGGATCTTACTGTAGATCTTATCCTCCCAGTCTGCTGGAGTGGACTTCACATGCTGGGACATGCACACCCCTAACACACCGGGGATACGAGCCTGCCAGCTACCGTCAGCTGGTTTAGCCCTCCTGTTGAAGTGGTGCACTGGGCTGTAGCTGCTGTCGCATGCAAACGGCTACTTGAAGCCACAGGTGGGAGCTGAGTGTCCAATAGAGCCCAAATCTGAGTGAGCTACCCAGAATGGACACAACACCAGAGGTGCTACCCCTCCCTGGACACCCCATACACCCTAACCTCCAAGGAATATAATGATGCACATGTTAACACACTTTTCCTAATATTGTTCATTTTGAATTTTACACAGGTGATCATTCTTTCTCCAAATCTCCATCATTTGCACTCTTTCCAAAACTTACCAGCTGTTTGTCAGCATCTGTTCCTCTTCTGGGGCACTGAAAAGTTCAAGGTTAAGTACAGTAGGTTGAGTTCTCTCCAGTGGACGACGGTTATAATGATGGCAGATTGTCACATAAAACATTATCTTGACTTTCATGTCAAAATAGTTTTACCTTGAAGATCAATGGGTGTGATGATGGATTAGTACAGGCACTCTTATCCTTCCAAAACATACAGACAAAACTTTATTTTTGATATATCGTTGAAGTTCTGGTGACTGTAAACACAGGTGCTGGTGATTCTGTTTTATTCCAGTAAAAGAAATCAATTGCCAGAAATCACACATAAGGAGAATATGTTTTTCATAAACTCCATTGAATTTATTTACTTTTCTGTAAATGGCTGCAAAAAATGAATCTCAGGGTCATATCGTGACATGTACAGACTTTAATAATAAATTCACTTTGAACTTTGAATTACAAAATGAAGATTTCCCATTCAGAAAAAAAACTCCATGAATAAGAAAGAAAAAATATTGTTCTGGAAAACAGCCTCAGAAACCACACTTTCTTATCTGCAACATGCTCACAATCATTGGGTAACGTGTGCTTTCAATGTATTTTTCTGTTTCATGTTCAATGCTTGGACATGTTCCCTAATTAAAATTGGAACTTCATGTCCAAACTGCTGTTTCTATACTTGGAAACGGCGTGCTTATAAAACTTCGGCCATTGCTAGAGTGGACTTGAAGCAGAAGATCTGAGGTGAGGCAGAGTCAAGGTGGCAGGGCCAGGGCTTGAGAGCATATCGAAGTGGCAGGGCCTGGGCTTGAGAGCATATCGAAGTGACAGGGCCCAGGTCTGAGAGTATGAAATGGGCTGATGTCTGGCCAATGTAAGCACTTGGCCAGATTGAAAAGGCTAAGGTGTTGGGGCTGGAGTCGAGGGATAGGCCAGTGTTCAGCTCACTGCTCGGCAAGGTTTACTGGTCTTTGCACTGAACTGAGGCTGTGGCCTGCAACTAACGGGCTCCTGGACCGGCTGCGGTGACAACTGGCTTCGTGTCTGTGAACTCACTTCTATGAACTTAAATTCTAAACATTATTTGCTCACATTTTATTGTTTGCACGCCTTGGTTATTTTTTTCTGCACATTGTGTGTCGTTTGGTCTTTTTTAATGGGTTCTATTGGGTTTCTTTGTTTTGTTTTGCCTGTGAGGAGATGAGTCTCAAGGTTATGTGTAATATACATAATTCGATAATAGATGTACTTTGAACTTGAACTTTGAAATTAGTAGCATTTTTTGGCACATTTATACACTTTTACATAGTTTTGGGGTAGTTTTTACTCTGAGATAAATTTTATTCAGCACTGCTTTTAAAGTGGTTTGTAAAACGTAATTGTACAGATCCCGGTCAGACCAAGACATCTGTCTTACCAATTGAGTCATGGATGACCGAAAACTTAAAGGTTCAAAGTAAATTTATATCAAAATACATATATGTCACCATATACAACTGCTAGGTGCATTATATTGTGGGTGTACTCAATAAATCCATAGAATTATAGCCGTAACAGAACTAATGAAAGACCGCACCTACCTGGGCGTTCAGCTGCTGTGCAAAAGTCAACAACCTGTGCAAACACAAAAAGATAGAAATGATAATAAGACAGAAATATTGCGAACATGAGGTGAAGAGTCATTGAAAGTGAGTCCATTGGTCGTGGGAACGTTTCAATGATGGGGCAAGTAAAGTTGAGTGAAGTTTAAGAGCCTGATGATTGAGGGGTAATACCTATTCCTGAACCTGGTAGTGTGAGTCCTGAGACCCTAACAGACCTTAAAACAAAAGCTAGGGAAAATGGAAGGCATGTCACCTTACAGAAAAGTAACATTTTCAGAAACTGACTATATTGTCATAAATTAAATAGCTTGAAATGGATAACTTCAACTGCATTACATGTAAAAGTGCTGAGAGGGGTCACTCATTGCACCCTTCCCCATCCAATTCCCTCTCAGCCAGTTCCACAAATACAGCAGAATGCACCTACGTATGTGCCGATGTGTACTGTATTTTGTGTCCATTTGTACAAATGTGGTTTTGACAGACACAAAGGTGGAGAAGCTTTATAGCTAATTTTTCACCTAATATGGTGTGGTCACTAACACAGTCCAGGAAAACAACAATTTGTTTATACTGAGGAACTGCAAATGAGAATGATGAATCTTTCTTTTATTGATTATTTGGGTCAAATACAGATCTAGAATAAACAGTGGTCAGGATACCAGGAAACTACAATACCAGTGGATATGGTCCAGTCCATCACAGGAAAAAGCCCTCCCCACCATTGAGGGAGGGAGGGGAACGTCGACTCACTGAACACCATTGAACACATCTACAAAGAGCGCTGTTGCAGGAAAGCAGCATCCGCCATCAAGGAACATCACCCTCTGGCCACGTTCTCGTGCTGCCCTCAGGAAGAGAGTACAGGAGCCTTAGCAACACCACCAGGTTCAGGAATAGTTATTACCCCTCCCCCATCAGTCTCTTGAACCAGCATGGATAACTTCTATCACCCCAACAATGAACTGAATTCCGTAATCTATAGACTCACTTTCAAGGACTCTACAACCCATATAATATAAGATTATGAAGACACGCAGTCCTCTTTTATTGTCATTTAGTAATGCATGCATTAAGAAATGATACAATTATCTCCTCTGGTGTGATGTCACAAAACACAGGACAGACCAAGACTGAAAAAACTGACAAAAGCACGTAATTATAACATATAGTTACAACAGTGCAACGATACCATAACTTGATGAAGAAGTCCACATGCACAATAAAAGTTCAAAGTCTCTCAAATGTCCCACATCTCACGCAGACGGGAGAAGGAAGAAAAACTCTCCCTGCCATGCCGACCACAATCCGACTCTGAGTCATCTGAAAACTTCGAGCTCTGATCAGCCCTCCGACACCGAGTACTGAGCGCCATCTCTGTCCGAACGATTCTACCTCAATCTCGATCGCCAACAGCAGGCAAAGCCGGGGATTTTGAGGCCTACCCTCCAAAAGATTCCCGACCACGCAGTAACGACAGCAGCAAACGAGTGTTTCAGAAATTTCTCCAGATGTTCCTCTGTGCTTTCACGTCCATCTTCATCAAATCAGAATTGTCCATGGCCCCTATTTAACGGACACGATATCATTTTCACCGGAGGGCTGCGCTGCTCTCTCTCCTCCCGCCCTTAATATTACTTATTTATCCATTATTTTTATTTTGTATTTGCACCATTTGTTGTCTTTTACACGTTGGTTGTCAATCTTGGTGTGTAGTTCTTCATCAATTCTATTGTATTTCTTTGTTCTATTGTGAATGCCCGCAAGAAAATGAATCTCAGGGTAGTATGTGGTGACATGTTTAATTTGATAATAAATTTACTTTGAACGCTGAACTTTGAAACTCTCCGGCTATTCCACATCCACATGCATGGACCATGGTTCATTTTCTCTGTCAGTAGAAATCTAATCCCCGTTCTGTACTGCACTGAAGGGTCAGTCTGGATTATGTGCTCTGTGTGGATCTTAAAGCCATAGTTATTTAGTTCAGAGGCAAATGCTCTGCTTTAGTCCATCAAGCAATGGAAAGGGTGCAGAGGCGGTTCACCTGGAATGGAGAATTTTAATTACAATATAGAGTCATAGAGTATTACATCACACCACCAGACTTTGAGGTGAGTGGTTCCAGGTTCAAATCCAGCCAGCTCCTTGCACACTCTTCATCTGTGCTGGGTTGAGCATCGAGCTAGCAACTCAGCCTCCTAAAAATAGACAGACAAACGCTAAAGAGGCGGTAAGGTTGCTGCCAGATGAACCACGAAACGTGGAGAGGAACAACAAGAGTATTACCTCATGGAAAATGGCCCTTTGACCCAACTAGATCATAACAACTGTAGTGCAAGCCATCCCAGAATCAGAATCAGGTTAAATATCACTGGCATATATCGATATTTCGTGTTGTTTGTTGTTACGCAGCAGCATTCATTGCAATAGATAATAATAAAAACTGTAAATTACAATAAGTATAAACTGTATTCACCGCCCCCCCCGGGAAGTTTTCATGTTTTGCTGTTTTACAACATTGAATCACAGCGGATTTAATTTGACTTTTTTTGATACTGATCAACAGAAAAAGACCCTTTTGTGTTAAAGTGAAAACAGATCTCTACAGTGATCTAACATTATTACAAATATAAAATACAAAATAATTGATTGCATAAGTAGTCACCCCCCTTCCAGTTAGTATCTCGTAGATGAACCTTTGGTAGCAATTACATCCTTTGAGCCCATGTGGATAGATCTCTATCAGCTTTGCACATCCGGACATTGCAATTTTTCCACATTCTTCTTTACAGAACTGCTCAAGCTTAATCGGATTGCACGGGGATTGTGAGTGAACAGCCCTTTTGAAGTCCAGCCACAAATTCTCAATGGGATTGAGGTCTGGACCCGGACTTGGCCACTTCAGGACATTAACTTTTTTGTTTTTAAGCCGTTCCTGTGTAGCTTTGGCTTTATGCTTGGGGTCATTGGCTTGCTGGAAATCAAATCTTCTCCCAAATCCAAGTTCTCTTGCAGACTGCATCAGGTTTTCCTCCATGATTTTCTTGTATTTTGCTGCATTCATTTTACCCTCCATACAAGCCTTCCAGGGCCTGCTGCAGTGAAGCATCCCCATAGCATGCTGCAGCCACTATCATGTTTCACTGTAGGGATAGTACGTTTTTGGTGATGTGCGGTGTTTGGCTTACACCAAACATAGTGTTTAATATGATGGCCAAAAAGCTCAATTTTAGTTTCATCAGACCATAGAACCTTCTTCCAGCTGATTTCAGAGTCTCCTGCATGCATTCTGGTAAACTCTAGCTGAGATTTATGTGAGTTTTTTTCAACAGTGCCTTTCTCTTTGCCACTGTCCCATAAAGCTGCAACTGATGAAGCACCTGGGCAACAGTAGTTGTACGTGCAGTCTCTCTTTCCTCAGCCTGTGAGGTTTGTAACTCCTCCAGTGTTGTGAGAGATCACTTGGTGGCCTCCCTCTCTAGTTCCCTTCTTACAGGGTCACTCAGTTTTTGAGGACGGCCTGCGCTAGGCAGATTTACAGCTGTGTCATATTCTTTCCATTTCTTTATGATTGACTGTACTTCAAGAGATAGTCAGTGACTTGGAAATTTTCTTGTATCCATCCCTTGCCTTGTGCTTTTCAATAACCTTTTCACTAAGTTGCTTGGCGTGTTCTTTTGTCTTCATGGTGTAGTTTTTGCCAGGATGCTGACTCATCACCAGTTGGACCTTCCAGATACAGGTATATTTTTACCATAATCAATTGAAACACCTTGATTGCACACAGATCTCCATTTAACTAATTATGTGACTTCTAAAACCAATTGGCTGCAACAGTGATAATTTCGTTTGTCATATTAAAGGGGGTGAATCCTTATGCAATCAATCATTTTGTGTTTTAAATATATATAACTAATTTAGATCACTTTGTGGAGATCGGTTTTCACTTTGACACAAAAGAGTCTTTTTCAGTATCAAAAAAAGCCAAGTTACAATGACCAATTAACCTACCAACTGGTTTGTCTTTGGACTGTGGGAGCAAACCAGAGCACCCAGAGGAAATGCAAGTGGTCATGGGAATAACATACAAACTCCCAATAGGCAGCAGGGGGTATTGAACCTGTGTCGCCTGTACTGTAAAGCGTTGCGCTAACCACTATGCTACCATGCAACCCCATGGTCCTTTGTGCTGTGGATAAACCAAACACAGACTGGGGACCGCTTAGCAGAACACCTTTCTTCAAACACAAGATGACAGCTTGCCTGTCACTTTCAGTCTCCACTGGACTTTTTAAACCTGTGGTTCTTCTTCTCTTCCTCTCCTCTACCCCTTTTGTCAAATCTACACCATCTTTGTCAAATATTTTGAGAGATTAAAATATTTGGTGTCCCAACTTTACAATCTGAATCCACTGGCCTTAAACATTAAGCATAAAGTGTCACAAAACCTATCTGATTAGAGTTTGAAGATTATCTTGAGTAGCACACACAAAAAGCCGGAGGAACTCAGTAGGTCAGGCAGCATAAACAGAGGGAATAAAAGGTCAAATTTTTGGGCCAAGACCCTTCATCAGGACTGGAAAGGAAGGGGAAGAAGCCAGAATAAGAAGGTGGGGAGGAGGGGAAGGTGAACAAGCTGGCAGGTGACAGGTGAGACCAGGTGAGGGGAAAGGTGAATGGGTGCCTGGGGAAAGGGGGAATAAAGCAAGAAGCTGGGAAGCAATTGGCAGAAGAGGTAACGGAGTGAAGAAGGAGGAATCTGATAGGAGAGCACAGTGGACCATGGGAGACAGAAGAAAGAGAGGCACCAGAGGGAGCTGATGAGCAAGTGAACAGAAGAGAAGGGATGAAAGGGGAACCAGAGTGGGGAATGGAAAAGGAGGGAAGCAGGAGGGGGAGAAATTATCTGGAGTTAGATAATCAATGTGTTGAGGATTATCTTATTTGACTGGTTAACACCTTGGAATTCTGCATCAGCAAATAAATTTCTGAGGATTACAAAATGCTTAGATATTTTTTTCTCTTCTGTCTACTAGCCAAAACATGGCAGAAAAATGGCATTGAATATAGCAGACATTCCCATTCTAGGGTTCACGGGTTGCTTGCTTAATGGTATTAGTCCATGGCATAAAAAAGGTTTAGGTATTGAATGATAATAACAGGATTGGTATTCAAAGAGATTCCCATGGCCGTGTCTTGTGCAGGGCTTGCAATGTTTAACTGAACAAGGCTTGTGGTACATGGAGTGATAGAAGTTACCTGCAGTAGAACGGTAACATTGTAACATCTCTAACTTAGGGTTAAAACTTCCAAAAGTAACAAAGAAAATAAAACTGGCAACAGTTCAAGTGACCACATACATCAAGGGCAAAATCCACCGGACAACTCAGTAAAATGATAACTCCCTCTTAATATACCTGAGGAAATGGAACACCATATCAACAAACACTCAGTGGCCACTTTATTAGGTAGAAGCAGTACCTAATAACGTGGCCACTCAGTGTACGGTCATAGATTTCTGCTGCTGTGGCCCATTAACTTGAAGGTTTGACGTTGTGAATTCAACTTGCGTCATACACCAGGGTGCTCTCTTCAGTTACCTGATGAGGTAACCATAGCTCTTCTGTACACCGTTGTTGTAACACATGGTTATTTGAGTTACTGTTGTCTTCCTGTCAGCTTGAACCAGTCAGGCCATTCTCCTCTGACCTCTCTCAGTAACAAGGCAATTTCACCCACAGAACTGCCACTCACTGGATATTTTTTGTTTTGTTTTTCACACACTATTCTCTGTAAACTCCAGAAACTGGTGTAGACAGAAATCCCAGAATATCAGCAGTTCCTAAGATATTCAAGCCACCCGCCTGTCACCAACAATCAGTCCATGGTCAAAGTCACTTAAATCAGATTTCTCCCCCATTCTGATGTTTGGTCTAAACAACAAATGAACCTTTTGATCATGCCTGCATTGGGTTGCTGCCACATGATTGGCTGATTAGATATTTACGGGCAGCTGTACAGGTGCACCTAACAACATGGCCATTGAGTGTATTCACTCTACAAATACATGGAGACATTTGCAGTGAGAAGCCCTTACTTCAAATGCACTACAAATTATGTGTTTGTTTTTAAAATACAGCTCTGTTTTACTGCTAGCTTTCCATCTGCTTTACTGATGTTAATATCCAATTGCCAAAACTGGTTTATTTAAAAAAAAACTTACATTCGTATAATGCTTTTAACTTTGCAAAATCCACTCGGCAATTCATAACGATATTATCTAGCAGAAGTTACACTGAAATGCTTGAGACTTGAGGATGCTTCAGCCTAAAGCTGGACAAAGAAGTAATTTTTTGAGGTTGAACACCTTCGCTCTATCCTCCACAACAGACAGGCTTTCCAGAGACCAACCATTTTAATTTCATTCACCATTCGCACTCTGGCATATCAGTCCATGGTCTCCTCAACTGCTGTGACGAGGCTACTTTCAGGTTAGATGTGTTATACCTCTTTTTTCATCTGGGTACCCTTCAACCTGATGACCTGAACTTCGATTTCGCTACTTTCCAGTAATTTTTCACCCTCCCCTTCTCTCTTTTACCATTTCCCATTCTGGCTCCTGTCTTATCCTTCTCTTCTCCTTCCTTGTCTAACACCTCTACTGATTCCCCTCCTCTTCCCTTTTCTCCTATGGTCCACCCTCCTTTCCTATCAGATTCCTTCTTCTTCAGCCCTTTACCTCTTCCACCTATCAGCTCCTGGCTTCTCACTTCATCCCCCTTCCCCCACCAACCTGGCTTCATCAATCACCTGCCAGCTTGTGCTCCTTCCCCTCCCTCATGCTCTTAGTTTGGCTTCTTCCCCCTTGCTTTTCAGAAGGGGGAAGTGTCTTGGCCTGCAACATTAACTGTTTATTCTTCTCTAGATGCTGCCTGACCTGCAAAGTTGCTCCAGTTGCTCTGGATTTCCAACATCTGCAGAATCTCTATCGTTTATCCTTTTAAATGAGGAAAAAGAAGTAGAGGAGTAGAAAGGTTTAGGAATCAGGAAATCTAGAGCTTCAGATCTTGGCATCTAAAGAAACAGTCAGCAAAGTTAGGGCAATCAAATTTGT
Source organism: Mobula birostris (assembly GCF_030028105.1). Lineage (NCBI taxonomy): Eukaryota > Metazoa > Chordata > Chondrichthyes > Myliobatiformes > Myliobatidae > Mobula > Mobula birostris. The sequence goes on along the minus strand of NC_092386.1, from coordinate 15,528,949 downwards.
GGATATTGAAGGGGCCAAAGTTGGTAGAATGTGGATATTTTGAAGGAAAATATACTGCATTATTCATCATCTGCAAAAAGAAATTGATAAATAAAATCCACAAATCTTCCTGGTAGAGTTTATCGCAAACATGAGAAAATCTGCAGATGCTGGAAATGCAAAGCAACACGTACAAAATGCAACACGAGAAAATCGACGGGTCAGGCAGCTTCTACGGAAAAGAGTGAATAGTCGACCCTGCTTCAGGATGGAGGGAAGGGGGAGATGCCTGAATTAAAAGGTAGGAGGAGGGGAAAGAGATAGCTGGAAGGTGATAGGTGAAGTCGAGTGGGTTGGAAAGGTCAAGGGCTGGATCAAAAATAAACTGATAAGAGAGGAGAGTGGACAATAGGAGAAAGGGAAGGATGAAGGGACCCAGGAGGAAGTAATAGGCAGGTGAGAATAAGTTAAAGGTCAGAGTGGGGAATAGGACCATAAAACCATAAGACATAGGAGCAGAATTAGGCCATTCAGCCCATTGAGTCTGCTCTGGTATTTCATCATGGCTGATCCTGGAAGCCATTCAATCCCATACACCTGCCTTCTCGCCATAATCTTTGATGCCCTGACCAATCAGGAAACTATCAACTTCTGCCTTAAATATACCCACAGACATGGCCTCCACCACAGTCTGTAGCAAAGCATTCCACAGATTCCCTACTCTCTGGCGAAAAAAATTCCTCCTTTACTTCTATTGTAAAAGGTCACCTCTAAATTTTCAGGCTGTGCCCTCTAGTTCTAGATACCCTCACCACAGGAAACATCCTCTCCACATCCACCCTCTCTAGTCCTTTTAACGTTCAGTAGGTTTCAACTAACCCCTCCCCCCGACATTCTTCTAAATTCCAGTGAGTACAGTTCCAAAGCTGCCAAATGCTCCTCATATGTTAAACCCTTCATTCCGGAATCATCCTTGTGAACCTCCCCTGGACTGTCTCCAATGACAATATATCCTTTCTGAGGTACGGGACCCAAAACTGTAGACAATACTTCAAGTGTGGCCTGACTAGTGTCTTATAAAGCCTTAGCATTATCTATTTTATATTCTATTCTCCTTGAAATAAATGCCAATGTTGCATCTGCTTACTTTATCACAGACTCAACCTGTGAATTAACCTTCTGGGATTCTTGCACAAGGACTCCTAGGTCTTTTTCTTCCCATTTAGATAATAGTCTGCACGATTGTTCCTTTTACCAAAATGCATTATCATACATTTTCCAACACTGTATTTCATCTGCCACCTTTTGCCCATTCTTCCAATTTGTCTAAGTCCTGCTACAATCACATTGCTTCCTCAGCCACTACCTACCCCTCCACCTATCTTCGTATCATCCACAAACTTTGCCGCAAAGCCATCAATTCCATTATCTAAATCATTGACAAACAATGTGAAAATTAGCTGTCCCAATACTAACCCCTAAGGAACATCACGAGTCACTGCCAGCCAACCAGAAAAGGCCCCTTTTATTCCCACTCGCTGCCTCCTGCCTTTCCTCTATCCATGCCAATATCTTTCCTGTAACGCCATCGGAGTTTATCTTGTTAAGCAGCCTCATGTGTGGCACCTTATCAAATGCCTTCTGAAAATCCATGTAAATGACAACTACTGCCTCTCCTTTGTCCACCCTGCTTGCTCCTTCCCCAAAAAACTCTAACAGATTTGTCAGGCAAGATCTCCCTTTACAGAAACAATGCTGACTTTGACTTCTTTTATCATTAGTCTCCAAGTACCCCAAAACCTCATCCTTAATAATCAATTCCAACATTTTGCCAACTACTGAGGTTAGACTAACTGGCCTATAATTCCTTTCTTTTGCCTTCCTCCCTTCTTAAAGAGTGGAATGACATTTGCAATCTTCCAGTCCCCTGGGACAGGGGTCCCCCAACCTTTTTTGCACCGCTGACCTGTTTAACATTGACGATATTCTTGCGGACCGGCTGACGGGGGCGGGTTTGTTCAAGTTCAACAGTGCGTGACAGGGAATGAGGAAAGGTGCAGCTGACTCATATCATTTCATATTGCCAAATCATATTGTTTCCTTGTGGCCCAGTGGTTGGGGACCACTGCTCTGGGACCATGCCAGAGTCAAGTAATTCTTGAAAGATCATAACCAATGCATCCGTTATCTCTTCAGCAACATTTCTCAGATCTTTGGGATGTAGTCCATCTGGCCTAGATGACTTATCCACCTTAAAACCTTTGAGTTTGCCTGGCACTTTTTCCTTTGTAATAGCGATGGCACTCACTTCTGCTCCCTGACACTCACAGACCTCTGGCACACTGCTAGTGTCTTCGACAGTGAAGACTGATGTAAAGTACCCATTAAGTTTATCTCCCATTTTCTTGTCCCCCATTACTACATTAACAACATCATTTTCCAGTGGTCCAATATCAACTCTCAGCACCTCCCCCCTTTACTTTTTATATAACTGAAAAAACTTTTAGTATCCTGCTTTATATTATTGGCTAGTTTGCCCTCATATTTCATCTATTCCCTTCTTATAGCTTTTTTAGTTGCCTTTTGTTGGATTTTAAAAGCTTCCCAATCATCTAAATTCCCATACACTTTTGCTACCTTATATGCCCTTTCCTCAGCTTTAATGCAATCCTTAACTTCCTTTGTCAGATATTGTTGCCTACCCCTGCCCTTTGAGAACTTCTTCCTCTGTGGGACATGTCTATCCTGTGCCTTGTGAACAATCCCAGAAACTTCAGCCACCTCTGCTCTACAGTCATCCAGGCACATATCATCCTCCAATTCACCCGGGAAAGCTCCTCTCTCATGCCTCTATAATTCTCTTTATTCCACTGTGACACTGATACATGTGACTTGTGCTCCTCCCTGTCAGATTGCAGTATGAATTCAATCATATTAATGATCACTGTCTCCTAAGGGTTCCTTTACGTTAAGCTCCCTAATAAGATCTGGGTTATTACACAACACCCAATCTAAGATAACTTTTCCCCTTGTAGGCTCGAGCACAAGCTGCTCTAAAAAGCCATCTCATAGGCATTCAACAAATTCCCTCTCTTGCGACCCAACACCAACCTGATATTCCCAATCCCCTTGCATATTGAAGTCCCCCATTACAATTGTGACAGTACCCTTATTAATGCCTTTTCCAGCACCCCACATCTTAACCCCACATCTTGGCTACAATTTAGAGGCCAATATATGATTCCAATAATTTTTTTTACTCTTGCAGTTTTTTAACTCCACCCACAAAGATCCAACATTCTTTGACTCTATGACTGTGATAGCCTCAAGATTTGGGGGAGTAGATTTAGGATGGAGATGAGGAGGAACTGCTTTTCCCAGATGGTGGTGAGCCTGTGGAATTCTCTGCCCAATGAAGCAGTGAAAGCTACCTCAGTAAATATATTTAAGACAGGGTTGGATAGATTTTTGTAGGGGAATTAAGGGTTATGGAGAAAAGGCAGGTAGGCAGAGATAAGTCCATGGCCAGACCAGCCACGATCTTATAGAATGGCAGAGCAGGCTCGACAGGTCAGATGGCCTACTCCTGCTCCTATTTCTTATGTTCTTATGTTCTTTTGTGACCTCTTTCTAAATATGTATTTCCATCCCTTTCCATCTTTCTCTGACCATCACCTATGCCTTCCTGCTCGTCTTTTCGATACAAAGTATATCCATTGATGTTTAGCTCTCAACCATGTCTTTCTTTCAGCCACGACTCAGTGATGCCCACAATGTTATACCGACCAATCTCTAATTGCAGCACAAGTTCAAAGGTTCAAAGGTCAAGTTTAATGTCAGAGAAATACATTCCGAAATGCTTTTTCTTTGCAAAACATCCATGAAAACAGGGAAGTGCCCCAAAGAATGAATGACAGATAAACGTGAGAACCCCAAAGTCCCTCAACCCACCCCCCCCGCTCCTGTGCGTAAGCAGCGGCGAGCAACGAACCACCTTATTCCGAATGTTAGGTCTATTTAAATACAGCACCTTCAACCCTGCATTCTTCGCCCTTTTGAATTTTGCCTCTGTGGTGCAATTTAACTCTTTGCTCTTTCTGCATTTATACCCAATCATTGGTTTGTCCTTCCTTACATTCATGTTACACCCATTATCTATCTGGCTCATCCTCAGCTCTATCATACTGGTTCCCATCCCTCTGCCATATTACTTTAAACCACTCCTAACAGCTCTAGTAAATTTGCCCACAAGAATATCGGTCCCCCTCAGATTCAAGAGCAACTTGTCTCTTTTGTACAGGTCACACCTGCCCCAGAAGAGGTCCCAATTATCCCGAAATCTGAATCCCTGCCCGCTGCTTCAATTCTTCAGCCATGCATTTATCTGCCACCTCATTCTATTCCTATCCTCAATGTCACGTGGCCCAGGCCCAGGCAGCAATACTGAGATTACAACCCTTGAGGTCCTGTTTATTAGCTTCCTTCCCAACTCCCTGTATTCTGTTTTCAGGACCTCCTCCCTTTTTCTACCTATGTTGTTGATATGAATATGTACTATGACTTCTGGCTGCTCACCCTCCCTTTTCAGCATATTGTGGACATGTACAGAAACATCACAGACCCTGGCACCTGGCATCCATAATAGAGGAGGCGGGGGGTGAAATTTTGTTCACCAGAAGGGGAAATCAATATTCATACCATCAGGTTGGAGGGTACCCAGATGGAACATAAGGTGAAGGTCCACCCTCAGTGTGGCCTCATCTTGGCAGAAGAGGAGGCCTTGGATTGAGAAGGAATGGGAATGGGAATCAGAATTAAAATGTTAGGCCACCAGGAAATCCCGCTTGTGGCGGACGGAGCAGAGGTGCTCGACGAGGCGGTCCCCCAATTTACAACGGGTCTGATCAATGTAGGGGAGTCCGCATTCTGAGCAACGGACACAATCGACAACCCCAGCAGAATTGCAGGTGAAGTGTTGCCTCACCTGGAAGGACTGACTGGGGGCCTGAATGGAGGTGAGGGAGGAGGGTTATGGGCAGGTGTAGGACTTAGCCCGCTTGTTGAGCTGAAAAATGCCTTTCTGATCATTAACCACTTGCACCTAGGAATTGTTAGCTATTGGCATCCAGGGAACTGTACACCAGCAAACAGCCCTTCGTGATTCAGAGCATAGAATATCAAACATAGAACAGAATAGCACAATACAGGCCCTTCAGCTCACGATGATGTGCCGACCTTTTAATTTAATCCAAGATCAATCCAATGCATCCCTCCCGCATAGGAGAGGGGAAAATATAAAATCAGGATTCACATCAAATTAGACTTTGTTATGATGATTACACTCAAGCTCATTTCTTTTAGGCTAAATTCCCCTACTTCAATCTTGTCTTCACATGTTGAAAAGTTGTGTGCTTTAATCACAGCTACCATGTCAATACACACCATAGATGAAAGTATCCAAGCAATTTTTGTAAATCTAGTAATCCAAACCTACTTGTACAGCTCTCTACATTGGTTTCTAATGTTCATGGCTAAATACTCAAAAAGGAATTTCTGTAGTAATTGTGGCTGTACTTTGTAAACACAAGAGATTCTGCAGATGCTGGAAATACGGAGCAACACACACAAAGTGCTGGAGGTTCTGACAAAGGATCTCAAGGCCTAAATTTTGACTGTTTATTCCCCTTCAGTTTGTGTTGCAGCTGTGCACTATCCATAACCACACCTTGCTGAAAAAAGAGCCTCACCCATCAGAATGCCAGAAATGTTAGTTCACTTCATGTTCTCCAAAAGGAATTTCTGTGACCATCTGCTGGCAATTTGTGGCATTGCAAGCTGTGCAGATGCTCAGCTTGCCAAAAACCAATCAATATTATAAGTTCAAAGTAAAGTTATTTTATCAAAGTACATATATGTCCCATATACAACCCTGAGGTTCATTTTCCTATGGGTGTACTCAATAAATCCACGATAGAATAATAGCCATAACAGACCTCAAGAAAGACCACACCAGCTTGGGCATTCGACCTGTGTGCAAAAGACAACAAATTGTACAAGTACAGGAAGAAATAAATAATAATAAATAAATGAGCAATACATATTGAGAGCGTGAGTTGAGGAATCCATGAAAGTGAGTCCATACATTGTGAGAACATTTCAATGATGATGCATGTGAAGATGAGTGAAGTTATCCCCTTTGGTTCAGAGCCTGATGATTGAGGGGTAATAACTGTTCCTGAACTAGGTGGTGTGAATCCTGAGGCCCCTGTGTCATCTTCCTGATGGCAGCAGTGAGAAGAGAGCACGTCCTGGGTGGTGGGGATTCCTGATGATAGATGCTGCTTTTCTGCGATGTTTCATGTGAATATGCTCAATGGTGGGGAGGACTTTACCTGTGATGGACTGGGCTGTATCCGCTGTTTTTTGCAGGATTTTCCATTCAAGGGCATTGGTATTTCCTTACCAGACCGTGATGCAATTCAAATACCTTACTGATCCACGTACACAAAAGTCACTCCGTCAAAACGTAATCAGCCTCAAAACATTCAGGAACTATTGCAAGTCCTCGTGCAGGTTGCCTAAAGATTAATTTTCAGGTTGAGTCTGTGGTAAGGAAGGCAAGTGCAATGTTAGCATTCGTTCTGAGAGGACTAAAATATAAAAGCAAGGATGTAATGCTAAGGCTTATAAGGCACTGACCACAACTCAGTTGGAGTATTTTGAGCAATTTTGGGCCCCATATCTGAGAAAGGACGTGCTGGCGTTGGAGAGGCTCCAGAGGTGGTTCTTGAGAATGATTCTAGGATTGAAAGGATTAACACATGAGGAGCATTTGATGGCTCTGGGCCTACACTCACTGGAGCTTCGGAGAATGGGGTGGGGTGGATCTCATTCCCCCTGTTAAATATTGAAAGGCCTGGAAGAGTGGGCGTGGAGAGGATATTTCCATTAGTGGGAGAGTCTAGGTCCTAAGGGCACAGCCTCCGAATACGGGGATGTCCCTTTATAACAGAGATGAGAAGGAACCCTCTTTGTCAGGGAGTGGTGAATCTGTGGAAATTTATTGCCACAGCTGGCCGTGGAGGCCAAGTCATTGAGTATATTTAAAACAGAGGCTGATAGGTTCTTAACAGTAAGAGCTTCAAAGATTATTGGGAGAAGGCAGGAGAATGGGGTTGAGAGGGGTAATAAATGAAACATGATGGAATGGTGGAGCAGACTGGATGGACCAAATGGCTTAGTTCTGCTCCTCGGTCTCATCGTCTGTCCTTTCCATTATTCACACTTTCCATGAAAATAATGGTTTTTGATACCAACCGTGAAGTTATCTGAGAGTCAGAACCAAAGTTTAAAATAAATTGCTACTTTGAGATTCATTTTCTTGCAGGCATTCACAGGAAAATAAGGAAATAATAAAGGATTTACAAATATTATACACATGAATGAAGATTGACAATAACCAATGTGCAAAAGAAGGCAAATTGTGCAAAAAAACACAACCGAGAGTACGAGTTGTAAAGAATACCAAAGAGTGAGTCTGCAGGTTGTGGAATTAGTTCAGAGTTGTGGTGTATGATGTTATCCATGCCAGTTCAGGAATCAAGTTTAGTATCATTGATATATGTCAAGGAATTTGTTGTTTTGTGGCATCAGTACAATGCATGACAAAAAATTAGTATACGTTACAAATAGTAAAATGGTGCACAGTATTCCGTAATTGGTAGTCTTGTGTCGGTGATGGAGCTGGCTAAGTCTATGACCCTCTACAGCTGCTTTTCATCCTGTGCCTTGGAGTCTCTTTACCAGGCAATGATGCAACCAGTCAGAATGCTCTCCATGGTACATCCACAGAAATTAGCCAGCGTCTTTTATGACAAACCAAATCTCCTCAAACTCCTAATGAAGAATAGCCTTGTCTATTGCAGGCACAATTTAACCAAAAACACTAATTTCATTTTTATTTTCTATACTTTGTTTTCTTACATACCTTAAAGTTAACTCGATTAATTTTCTTCAGAATTCTATCCGAATGACGCTTCCCATTTGGAAACACAACCAGATTTAAAGACTGAAGTGCAGAAATGGGATTGATTGCTGTTATTTTCTGATAACAGCAGTCGCACAGTTCTGTGCAAAAGCCATAGGCACATATGTAGAGCTAGGGTGCCTAAGACGTTTCCACAGTACTATAGTAATTTTATGTATTGCACTGTACTGCTGCCGCAGAAAAAAAACATACTCACATACTCACATGACGTATGTGAGTGATGATAAATCTGATTCTGATATGGGTCTCTATTGTGGACTGAGAGAGGGAAGGGGGCAGGGAACACCAGAGAGATATTCTGTAATGATTAATAAACCAACTATTTGGAATCAAATGACCTTGCCTGGTGTGTCATGGCTGGGTGTGTCTGCATCCACACCACTGCTCAAACACTCCTTCTCTCCCACCTGTCCCACGCCCCTCCAGTGGTGCTCCACCCTCACCATTCCCAACATCCTTTGGTCCCACCAGATGTACAAACTCGCTTTCCGCTCCATGTTGACAAATAACAACTGTGCAAAAGTCTTAGGCATCCTAGCTATATAGATGTGGCTAAGACTTTTGCACAGTCTGTACATTAGTGTGACTTGACTTGGGTTAGATCATAGCATTTGACACCCAACCACTGGGAAATTTTATGCATGCTTGTATAGCTGATATTATTCTAGTAACTGTCTTGCAGTTAATGATGTTAGAACTGTTTTGGCTTGATGAGCCAAAGGGCCCCAGTATATGATATAATATTTCCAAGACAATGTTATTGACTGCGTACCCATAGTTCCTCCCCTACTGACACAGACTGGAGCTTTTTGGTGTGATGAATGACTTCTGACACTGTACAACCAAGGGGTATATTGCTGTGTTTATAGTTTATTTATTTAAAGTAGCCTTTTGATGAGATTGGGAGACATAACTGCAAATTTTCAGACCTGACTATTTCCACACGACAGTGTTCCCAAACACTAAGTGTTTCGTCCTAGTATTTGTCTGCTCTGTGTGTGTGTGGTAAGGGGCTTGTTTTGCCTGTTGTTTTGTTTGCTGTGATCTGCGTTGTTCTAGTGAGTATGGTGGGCATGCTATGTTGACACTGGAATGTATGGCGACAGTTCAGGGTTGCCCTCAACACATCCTTGGGTGTGCTGGTTGTTAACATAAATGACTCGTTCCACTGTGCCTTTTGACGTACATGTGATAAATAAATCTGAATCTGAGTCAATGGATACTCAATACTGATGCCGTTGGCAGCGCTCCAAGACTGCAGTCATTGTTATGGCAACAGCAGGCCAAACAGTGTGGCTGAGGAAGCACCGGGCGGGATGCACAGTCAACGCCACCAGTCCACAGAGGCTGACCTGAACCTCGCTGACGGACAGAAATTCACAGATTTGCATTTTCCAAGGCTGTTGCCTCAAAGATTTTGTGTTAAGGCACTTGCCCTGTCACCTGGACCCTACACTCTGTAGCTGTCAAGGTCATGATATCTGTCAGTGGCCTCAGTATAGGATCACCAAGCAACCACGGCAGCTTTCTGCAACATCTCACATCTTGCTGCTTTTCACAGTGTCAGAGATGTCACATGGGCATTATCTGCATTCATGTAGTTCAGTGATTATCATTTAGCATTTGCGTATAGACCATAGAACAATACAGCACAGTACAGACCCTTCGGTCCACAATGTTGTGCTGACCATTTAAACTTTTCTTAGATCAATCTAACTCATCCCTCCACATGGCTCTCCATTTTTCCTTCATCCATGTGCCTATTTAAGAGTGTCTTAAAAGTCTCTAGTGAATCTGCCTCTAACAGCACCCCTGACAATGCACCCACCACTCTCTGTAAAGAACTTACCTTTCCCTTTCTCCAATTTTCCTCTGATCAGCTTGAAATTATTTCCCTTTGAATTTGAATTTATCTAAATCTTACATCCATCCCACAACCTGAGGGTGTAAAAATCTTTGCATTATAACACAATGTACAGACCTGTGAATTTAAAAGTCTAATGGCTTGTAGAAAGAAGCTGAACCGTAGCCTGTTGGTCCTGGCTTTAAATGCTGCAGTACCGTTTGCCAGATGGAAGCAGCCGAAACAGTTTATGGTTGGGGTGACTGGTGCCCCTGATGATCTTCCTGGCCTTCTTTCTGCACCTGCTGCTGTAAATGTCCTCAGTGGGGGAAGGTTCACATCCACCAATGTGCTGGGCTGTCCGTACCACTCTCTGCAGTGCCCAGCAACCACGATTGGTGCAGTTACCGTACCAGGTGGTGATACAGCCAGTCAGGATGCTCTCTGTGGTGCCCCTGTAGAATGTCTTGAGGATTTGGGAGTCCATGCCGAACTTCTTCAGTCGCCTGTGGTGGAAGAGACATAGTCCCTGTCTCCACTTCTCATGCCCTAATGTGCTTCTTTCATCCTCTTTATACCTGCCATCTTATCTCTTCACTCTTCGTCCTGATGCAGGGTTTGAACAGGAACATTGACATTTCCTTCCCTTCCACAGATGCTGGTCGACCACCCCTGCCCCTTCCCCCACCCCCCCCCCCCGCCACCCCACTGAGTTCCTCTGGAAAATTTTCACTAAGCTACTTTCCATTTGCATTTTCTTAATGTGAAGTCTCTTCCTCCTCCTAGCAGTAAGGAGTTGACTACCTTTAAGTAGGACACATGAAAGAAGTGGGGACTAATTTTACCTCAGCAATTCATACAGAATATTCTGGAGGAAATCTGCAGGTCAGGCAGCATCTAAAGAGGGAAATAAATGGTCGACGTTACAGTCTGAGCCCCTTCATCAAGATGGTGCTTTGATAAAGGGTCCTGGCCCCAACATCAACTATATAAGTTCAAAGTATAAAGTAAATTTATTATCAAAGTACATATATGTCACCATATGTGACCCTGAGATTCATTTTCTTGTGGGCATTCACAAAAAATACAAAGAAACACAATAGCATCAATGAAAAACTACACTCAATGGACAAACAACCAATGTGCAAAAGACAAAAAAATGTGCAAATACAAAAAGAAAACCAAAATAATAACAATAGACAAATATGAATAATAAATAATATTGAGAACTTGAGTTTTGGTGTCCTTGAAAGTGAGTGCGTAGATTGTAGAATCAATTCAGTATTGGGGTGAGTGAAATTATCCACACCAGCTCAGGAGCCTGATGGTTGAAGGGTAAAAACTGCTTCTGAACCTGGTGTTGTGACACCTATGGCTCCTGTACCTCCTTCCCAATGGCAGCACCCAGAGATTGGCCTGGGTGGTGGGGGTCCTTGCTGATGGATGCTGCTTTCCTATGACAGTGCTCCTTATAGATGTCACAATGATGGGGAGGATGTCACCTGTGATGGACTGAGGTCTATCCACTAACTTTTGTAAGCTCTTTTATTCAAGGGCATTGGTGTTTCCATATCAGGCCGTGATGCAGTCAGTCAGAATACTCTCCACCATGCGCCTATAAAAATGTGTCTCAATTTTAGATGACACACCGAAGCTTCGTAAGCTTTGAAGAAAGTAGAGGCACTTACGTAATGGACCCAGGACAGATCCTTCAAAATGATAATGCTGAGGAATGTAAAGTTACTAATCCTCTCCACATCTGATCCCCTGGTGAGTACAGGCTCATGGACCTTTGGTTTCTCACTCCCTCCTGTAGTAAATAATCAGCTTTGTGGTTTTGCTGATGTTGACTGAGAGGCTGTTGTTGTGGCACCATTCGGCCAGATTTTCAATCTCCCTCCTAGTTTGCAGATTCCCTCCAAAGATGCCGACTGACTTGCCAAGTTTTGTGTGTGTTGCTTAAGTTTTCCAGCACCGACAGAATCTCTCGTATTTCTGATTTTTACTTGATAGGATGGCTGTTTGTGCCAACCAAAGTGCCCTAATGTGCCCTAATGCCCTTAAACAGAAAATCCAGCAAACAAGTAGCGGATGTGGCCCAGTCCATCACAGGTAAAACACTACCCACCACTGGGCACATCCACATGAAATGCTGTTGTAGGAAGGCAGCATCTATCATCAGGGACCCCCACCACCCAGGTCATGCTCCCTTCTCGTGGCTGCCATCAGACTCAGGAACAGTTACTATCCCTAACCTTCAGGCTCTTGCTCCATCATGAAATGTTCCTACAGCTAACGTATTCACTTTCAAGGACTCTTCATCTCGGGTTCTTAATATTTATTCCTGATTTGTTTATTATTATTATTATTTCCTTTTTGTATTTGCACAGCTTGTTGTCTTTTGCACCCTGGCTGAACGTCAAAGTTGGGCGATCTTTCATTGATTCTGTTATGGTTATTATTCCATTGATTTATTGAGTACGTCTGAAAGAAAATTAATCTCAGGATTGTATAAGGTGACACACCTGTAACAAATTTACTTTGAACTTTGAAGTGACTGAGGGCCAACTGCTTATTAAATTTCAGGAATCATTTAACCTGGTGAAGATTCCCTTCTGCACCAGAAGCCTCCCTTATTACGATATAGGAAGCATTATCCGACACCTCTTTGTAAAAATGTAATGCCACTCCAGTAATTACCACCTCCCTTATTTCTATACAGTAAGTCTCAGATACATTCTTCTGAATATTTCTCATTGTCTTAAATAGTACAGGGTGTGTTTTATAAATGCCATCAATTTTTGCTATCGTATTATGCAGTGGCAAGTAGTCTGGTTTTGGGGTGGGGTTGTAAACCTTTTGACTTCTACAATACACTTTGTATTTTTGTTAGTCACCTCTGTTATAACTCTCGTCAAACTTCACCGCAAGGGCTTTCTGTGCTCCTAACATATGTCACTGAGTCATAGAGTCATAAACATCTTCTCCAACCTGGGCCTGGAATCGGAGTTATTCATTTTGCACGGTGTTTCCCAGGTTTCTTTTGAAGACCCTGACCTGGAGTTACACACTGCCTTTGGTTCTTCACAGAAATGGGACCCGCTCTCGGGGCCTCACGACCGGCCGCTTTTCGAAATGCCAACGATGCGGCCTGGAAGACAAGGGTGCCGGATTTTTGTGGCTCTGGAGGTGGGCAGATTCAGGGCTGGCGCCGCCGCCTGGTGCATCATGGGAGATGGAAGATTGTAAGCAGTGAGCTTGCTGCTGACTGTGTGCCCGGAGACACGAGTTCTTTGAGTACAGAGCTCGGAAAAAGCGACGCAACAGGCTTTTAACACCATAAATTGACGAGTTGTTTGTTAATTCTCCCCTCTCACTGTGAAACAGGGTCACCTCTTTTTCCCTTATTAGGGAGAGAGAGGGCCTGTGGTATGTCGAATTACCAGGGGAATGAGTAGTGTTTGGGGTTCTGCAAATCTGTGTCTTTACTGTATATATTTTGAACTCATCATAGATTGATTTTCTGTTGATATTTGTTTTTAACCTTTTACAAAAGAGAATCTCTTCATAAACTTTTCCATTTTTGATAAACTGTACATATGCCATAGCAATGCCTTGTTGTCTTGCACATTTGACTCATCCAACTATATCCCAAATTCTGCTTTTGTAGCTCTCTGCATAGTTGATATTCAATGTCTTCACTCATTTCATCAATACAATGAGCTACAGTTATTACTTTGAGAAATTGATTTTAAAATACCAGTATTCATTTTGAGAACAGTGGTGAGCACTTCTGATACAGCAGGCATTATTAATCTTTCACCAATTGTATGAGATTTTCCACACTTTGCTCTCATTTTGGAAATGTTATGAGAAGAAATGAGACCACTATCAAGGTCGTTTTTAGCTTTCATGGCAAATGACTGGAGGGCGCAGTGCTTTTGAAATGCTTCTTTCATCTTCTGGAACTGTGTAGTACCATAAGTAGCTTTCCAGTGTGTCTTTTACAGAAGTGTTCCAGCAATCTTGATGGTTTAATTGCTTCATTAGACAGTACAGTATTAGAAATAAGACACATGGGGCGTTGCTGATCTGACAGGAGTGGAATAAATCCATTCTCCAGGTCTGTAACATTGTATTGATGCACTCTCTGTACTTTCTGTTTCTTAGCAGGATTAGAAAACAAGGCTTCAGACTCATAGAAATCATGCCTTACGTACTTATCCATCATTAGCGGGCTAAATTAAAACTAAAAATTAACACAAACTGGGAATGCCTATTGGATGTTGACAATGGATGGAACGATGGCACTCAAGGCGAAGATGAAGATGATCGCAACAGCGAAAATTACATTGACGAGGATTCAGAAAGGAATCTGACTGTTAGTCAGATAGAGCCAGTGTTTGGCAAGCTACCTTTATACTATTCCCATTATAGCATGATTGATTAATCACATAAGGTCTCATAATCCCCAAAGATGGTTCTTGACTGCACATATGAAGCTGAGGTTGCTTTGAACACCTCAGGAAGAATCCGCAAGGTTGGCAGGTTCACTGATTGGCTCTGTTTCAGCATTTGGTTCCAGCCAGTGAGGTATTGTTGCACGCCCTATTTTCTGTAGATCTGTAGAGAAAGTTGAGAGGGTGTACTTGACTTACCAACTGTTAAATTGCATGAACTCGTTCCATGCCGGAAGTCAAGGGGAACTGTTGGGCACCCTGGTTGCTAATTTATTCATCCCCAAAAATGTCTTTTGGTTGGTGAGGTCGAATGAGATTGCCGAGTTTCAGATGCATTGTGACGATGAGTGCTCACCGCCAGCAGAGCTGTGGTTCTTCCAGTGTTCCAGTGCTCCAGAGTCTCATCCCTTTTTTTGGAAGTGTCTGCTCTACTAATGGTCAGTCAGGTCTCGTGCCTCAAGCAAGGATGCCATTTACACCCCCCCCCAAGAATCTTGATCGCCCCTGACAACTTCTAGTTCCCTTATCACACCCTTAGGATATGTAACCACCCCCCTAGGAACCACTGATCTAACACAAGCACTGGTTTAAATGTATGCTAATCTGTTGACCAACACATTTAAAAACAATTGCAGCCTCAGTAAATAATAGCTGAAATAAATATTTATTGTCAACATCTGTTTCAAAATTCTAAGTAAATTTATTATTAAACGACACAAATACACAAGAGATTCAGCAGATGCTGGAAATTCAGAGTAACACATACAAAATAGTGGAGGAACTTAGCAGGTCAGGCAGCATCTAGGGAGGGGAATAGAGTCAATGTTTCAGCCCGAGACCCTTCATCGGGGTCTCAAGACTAATTGAGATCCTTTAGACCCTCCTGATGAAGGGTCTCGGTCTGAAACTTCTATAGTTTCTATAGAACAGAGAAATGCAATAGAATCAGAGAAAAACTACATGCAAATGCTAACTGACCAATATGCAAAAGAACCAATATGCAAATTATAAAATGATTAAATAAATTATTTAATAATTAAACAGTGAGGTGAGATGGGTGCCAGTTCAAATCGCTGCTCTATGGCACTTACTCAGATCTGTGCTGAGCTATGGGACTCTCTTTACGGACTTCAGTTCAGAAACAATATTGTTTACGGTTACTGTTTGCATGATTTTTTTCATGGGACATGGGGTATTCTATGGTCTCTTTGTATAGATTAATTTATTCTTTTTTTTTATATGGGTTCTTTTTTGGGTGGCTTTGTTTCATGGCTACCTGTAGGGAGACGAATCTCAAGGTTGTATACTTTGAGAATAAGTGTACTTTGAACTAAAAAGTAAATAAATAATACTGAGAATATGAGTTGTAGAAAGTGAGCTCAAAGGCTGTGGAATCTACGTGAGAGAAGTTATCCCCTCTGGTTCAGGAACCTAATGGTTGAAGGGTAATAACTGTTCCTGAACCTGGTGATGTGGGGCCTTTTTCCCAATGGCAGCAGTGAGAAGAGAGCATGGCCTGGATGGTGTGTTTCTTTGAGGATGGGTGTGCTTTCTTGTGGCAACACTCCTTCTAGATGTGCTCAGTGGAGAGGAAGCCTTTGAGTTCATAGGAATATAACACAAGTTATCATCGTCATCATTATGAGCCATGTCATGTGATGGGTAATTGTGGTCTTCATGACCATGATTGTTCTTGGCAAATTTTTCTACAGAAGTGGTTTGCCATTGCCTTCTTCTGGGCAGTGCCTTTATAAGACAGATGACTCCAGCCATTATCAATACTCTTCAGAGGTTGTCCATCTGGCGTCAGGTGTCACATAACCAGGACTTGTGATATGCACCGGCTACTCGTACGATCATCCGCCACCTGCTCCCTTGGCTTCACATAACTCTAATTGTTGGGGGCGGGTGGGCTAAGCAGGTGCTACCCCTTGCCCAAGGGTGACCTGCAGGCTAGCGGAGGGAAGAAGCACCTTACACCTCCTTTGGTAGGGACGTATCTCCACCCTGCCACCCAACAACATCAGTAGACAAGGCTATCAACGGGTAATTGACAAGGAATTGGATGAAAATATTTGTTGTTTAATGATTGTAATAATCTTAAGAAGATGATTGGAGTTAATTTGACTTTTTTGACACTTATCAACAGAAAAAGACTCTTTTGTGTCAAAGTGAAAACAGATCTTTACAATGTGACCTAAATTAATTATAAATATAAAAATTATTGATTGCATAAGTATTCACCCTTTTAATATGACATAAAAACATCACTGGTGCAGCCAATTGGTTTTAGAAGTCAAATAATTAGTAAAATGGAGATCACTAGTGTACAGTCAAAGTATTTCAATTGTTTGTAGTAAAACTACACCTGTATCTGGAAGGTCCAACTACTGGTGAGTCAGTATCCTGGCAAAAACTACACCGTGAAGACAAAAGAACACTCCAAGCAACTCTGTGAAAAGGTTAATGAAAATCACAAGTCAGGAGATGGATACAAGAAAATTTCCAAGTGACTGAATATCCCTTGGAGTAAAATTAAGTCAATCTTCAAGAAATGGAAAGAATATGGCACAGATGTATTTCTGCCTAGAGCAGGACGTCCTCAAAAACTGAGTGGAAGAAGGGGACTAGTGAGGGAGACCACCAAGATGCCTATGACAACTCTGGAGGAGTTACAAGCTTCATTGGCTGAGATGGGAGGGACTGTGCATACAGCAGCTGTTGTAAATAGTCGCAGCTTTATGGGAGAGTGGCACTGTTGAAAAACACTCACATGAAATCTCAGCTAGAGTTTGCCAGAAGGCATGTGGGAGACTCTGAAGTCAGCTGGAAGAAGGTTCTATGGTCTGATGAAACCAGAATTGAACTTTTGGCCATTAGATTAAATGCTATGTTTGGCAGCAGACACCACCAGACACCACACACCATCCCTACTGTGAAGTATGGTGGTGGTTGCATCAGACTGTGGGGATGCTTCACTGCAGCAGGCCCTGGAAGGTTTGTGAAGGTAGAGGGTAAAATGAATGCTGCAAAATACAGGGAAATCCTGGAGGAAAACTTGATATAGTCTGTATTTGAACTATGACTTGGGAGAAGATTTGTTTTCCAGCAAGACAACAACCCCAAGCGTAAAGTCAAAGCTACACAGGAATAGCTTAAAAACAACAAAGTTAATGGCCTGGAGCGGCCACATCAGAGTCCAGACCTCAGTCCCATTGAGAATTTGCTGCTGGACTTGAAAAGGCCTGTTCATTCATGATCCCTGTGCAATCTGTCAGATCTTGAGCAGTTTCGTAAAGAAGAATGAGGAAATATTGCAGTGTCCCGATGTGCAAAGCTGATAGAGGTCTGTCCACACAGAATGAAGGCTGTAATTGCTGCCAAAGGTGCATCTACTAAATACTGACTTGAAGGGGGTGAATACATATGCAATCAGTTATTTTGTGTTTTATATTTGTAACTAATTTAGATCACTTCATAGAGATTTGTTTTCACTTTGACACAAAAGAGTCTTTTTCTGTTGATCAGTGTCAAAAAAGCCAAATTATATCTTCTGTGATTTATTGTTGTAAAACAATAAAACATGAAAACTTCCAAGGGGGGGAGTGAATAGTTTTTATAGACACTGTAAGTCCAACTCCTCCCTTGGAAGGCAGTGACTATGTTGTAAATAGGACTAAGATTTATGTTTCCAAAACTTAGAACCTCACTTGTTAGACTCAGAGAAACTCCCATGGTCCATCGCCTCTCCCTCTCCTATCAGATTCATTCTTCTTCAGCCCTTTACCTTTTCCACCTATCCCCTCTCAGCTTCTCATTTGAGACCCCTTTCTGCCACCCGCCTATTTTCACTGTCTCTTGGCTTCACCTAGCACCTGCTGGCTTGTACTCCTTCCCTCCCATGACTTCCTTATTCTGGCTTCTTCCCCCTTCCGTTCTGGTTCTGATAAAGGGTCACAGCCCGAAACATCGACTGTTTATTTCTCTCCTTAGGTACTGCCTGACCTGCTGTGTTCCACCAGCAATTTGTGTGCTTATACTCCACTGCTTATCCGTACAGGGCGTTGCCAAGCATGATACCCCTTGTCTGCCAAAGTTCCTCAATCTGTTGTAGAAATAAAATGCAAAAATGTATAGTCAGGGAATCCGAAAAAAAAAAGCTATATAAAGAATGTTGTCTGAATCATTCCCTTGAATTTCTGTGGCATACAGGTGGTGACTGAACTCTTAACCTCTTTCCATTAAGTCTTGTTTCCCTTTCTGTTGGATGGTCTGCCTTAAATTATGGTGACATTTAATTTCTGCCTCAGCGCTTCCACCTACTGGTACAGATCATGCATTACAAGACTAAACAATTCTGAACTATAGCTGAAATAGTTCAAAATAATTTTATTATCAAAGTACATATGCATCACCATATAGAACCCCGAGATTCATTTTCTTGTGGGCATAGTCAAAAAATCTATAGAATGCTAACTATATCAGAATCAACAAAAAACCGTCCACCTTGGGTGTTCAACCAGAGCGCAGGAAACAAACTGTCCAAGTGCAAAATGAAGAAAATAAATAAGCAATAAATATCAAGAGCATGAGATGAAGACTCCTTGAAAGAGAATCCATTGGTTGTGGGAATATTTCAATGATGGCGCAAGTGAAGTTAAGTGAAGTTGTCCCATTTGTCTGAAGAGTCTCATGGTTGGGGGCGGTGGGTAGTAACTCTTCCTGAACCTGGTGATGCAAGTCCTGAGGGTCTTGTACCGTCGACCGGATGGCAGTAGCAAGAAGAAAGGATGTTCTGGGAGGCGGGGCTCCCTGATGATGGATGCTACTTTCCTGTGACAACTCTCCATGTAATACTGGATAAAGGTTTATTATTTCAGAGCCATGTGACTGATCAGGAACTGACCCTTACTTAATTTACCTTTCAGTACTACCAGAGGAAGGTGAAGATTTGACCACCTCAGCGCAGCTCGTGGCTGTGAGACTCTTTTCCGTGGGACTCTGTTGATTGACGTTTAATGTCCTCAGCGCTGAGCGCGCTCTGTGGTTGTCGACTCATTTTTGGAGGGTTCTGTGGCTCACGTTCCATGTGTTTCTCGTTAGTCTTGTTTGTTATTTGCACAATTTGATCGAAGCGCTTCAGCGTGAAACTGATTGCGGCTGAGGCCTGCAGTCACTGACACAGTGCTAAACTAAACTGACTCTGGCTGTCACTCCTGGATCATTTCAGAGAACTCTGCAGTTTGATTTTAATATTCTGTGTGTTATTTGCTCGCTTCTTGCTGTTTGCGCAATTTGTACTTTTTCTCATGTGTTGGGTGTTGATATTTTCTTTAGCTGAGTTCCATGGTGTTTCTTTGTTTCGTGACTCTTTATGGGAAGACAAATCTCAGGGTTGTATGCTGTATGGATATTTTGATAACAAATGTACTTTGAAACTTTGAAATCACAATGAAAGATTAGCTTTATTTGTCACATGTGCATTGAAAAATGCATCATCCAAGGATTGTGCTAGGAGCAGCCTACAAGTGTTGCTATGCTTTCAGCCACAACTCACTGATCATAGTCCTAAACATACTTCCTTGGACTGTGGGAGGAAACAGGAGCACCCAGAGGAAACCCACATGGTCTTGGGGAGAACATACAAACTCCTTACAGACAGTGGTAGGAACTGAACCCTGCTTGGTGATCACTGGTGCTGCAAAGCACTGCACTAACCACTACACCACTGTGCCTCCCTTTATTACACAGAGGGAGAGGAATTCATTGGGTCAGCTTGCATTTGTGGAGGGAGAATTGCTTTGGGTTTGAGATCCCACACCAGAACTGATGCAGGGTCTCAATATAAAACACTTACCAACTCTTCTGCTTCCACAGATGCTGCCTGACTTATTGAGTTCATCCAGCACTTTGTGTGTTTTTTGTTGCTCCATTTTCAGCATCTGCCGTTTCTTGTGCCACCGTTCAAACAGACTTTTAAGATGGGTGTTGTGGCATAATGAGGGCAGAACTGCCGATACTTATGGTATTCACTGTCACCATCATCATCACTACGTGTTGTGTCATATGACATCATCACTATGTATTGTGTCATATGACATCATCATCATGTGCCATGTTGCATGACGTGGGTGATCATGGTCTATCTATGACCATGATAGTTCTTGGCAAATTTTTCTACAGAAGTGGTTTACCATTACCATCTGCTGGGCAGTGTCCTAACAAGATGGGTGACCCCAGTCAGAGAATGTCAATACTCTTCAGAGATTGTCTGCTTGGCTTCAGTGGGTGCATAACCAGGACTTATGATATGCTCATTTGACCATCCACCACTTGCTCCCATGGCTTCATGTGATCCTGATCTGGGGTCTAAGCAGGTGCTTCACCTTGTCCAAGGGTGACCTGCAGACTAGCAGAGGGAAGGAGCGTCTGACACGTCTTTTGGTAGAGATGGGTCTCCACCTTGCCACCCTGCATACTGACAATAGCTACAGGGCTTCACCTCATGTTTATCAAAACATTCCGGACAGCATTTTGTCAAAAAGCAGGAAGATGATGCTTGATATTATGAATTTGATATAGAACATGCTAAAAATACTCAGCCAGTCAGGCAGCATCCTAGGAAGGTTTACAAACTGAACAAGTTCTAAATTGCAGAGAAGGAAGGATGAACTTAGAAAATAGAACATAAAACATACAGTACTGTGTAAAAGTCTTAGTCGCAAATATATAGCTTGGATGCCCAAGACTTTTACACAGTACTTTAGTAATTTTATGTATTGCACTGTACTGCTGCCATTAAAAACCAAATTTCATGACATATGTGAGTGATGATAAACCTGATTCTGATATGGGTCTCTATTGTGGACTGAGAGTAGGAAGGGGGCAGGGAGATGGGAATCATGGTTGGGAAAATGGGAAAAGAGAGGGGAGGGAGTGGGAAGCACCAGAGAGACATTCTGTAATGATTGACAAACCAATTCTTGGGAATCAAATTACCTTGATTGGTGTCTCGGTGATGAGAGTGTCTACACCCACACCACCCCCCCCCAAACCCTGGCACTCCTTCTCTGCCAGCTGTCCCACACCCCTGCCCCGGCGCTCCTCCCTCACCATTCCCAACATCCTTTGCTCTTGCCAGATTTAGAAATTCACTCACCGGTCCACATTGACAAATACAGCACTGTGTAAAAATCGGAGGTACCCCAGCTGCAGTATATATAGAGTCAAAGACTTTTGCACTGTACCGTGCAACATAGAACATGGAACAGTAGAGCACAGCACAGGCCCTTCAGCCCAAGACGTTGTGCTGACATCAATCTATTTAATTCTATCGACCTAGCTAATTCCAAATCAATCTAATTCTACCCTCCCACATAGCTCTCCATTTTGCTTTCATTCATATGCCTAGCTAACAGTCTCTTAAATGTCTCTATCATCACCCCTGGTAGTGCTTTCCATACACCCACCACTCTGTGTAAGAAACCTGTCTTTGGCATGGCCCCTATAATTTCCTCCAATTACCTTAAAATTGTGCCTCCTTGCTGAAGAGATCAAGAGAAACAGAATGGCACACGTAGTCATGGTGCCAGCTGAGGGAGGGTGAAGAAAGGTTGCTAATCGTAGCTGCACTGCCTGAGGAAGGTGTAATTAGCAGGAAAGGAGGAAAGACAGGAGAGACACCTCCATAGGCTTTATGCTTTTGCATATCTTCTTGCCACTCAGAAAAAAAACTGTTCGATTGTGTCAGAGTCGTAAAGAACAGAACAGGTCCTTCAGTCTACCACATCTAACCTGACCTAAGTTATTGTTATTTGTTTGTTTTTGGGACTTGCAGATTGGGTCCTTGTCTGTCACTGTTTATGTTTTTACGTTGACTTTATTGTATTTCTTTGTTCTGCTATGAATGTCCACAAGAAAATAAATCTCAGGGTAGTATATGATGACATATACCGTATGTAAGCTGACAATAGATTTACTTTGAACTTTGAACTGATCATCAAGCATCTATTTACTCTCATCCAACCTTATCCGATTTATTGTCTTCACCTTTGCATCAATTTCCCAAGATTCTCCTGCCACCAGCATTCATTGTACACTGGCACCAAACTGAATGTTTTTTTTGGGTATTGGAGGAAATCTACCGTGTCATGGTGAGAACATGCAAATTTCCCACTCACAGTATCCAGGATAGTAGGACAGAACCCAATTTACCGGGGCTGTGAGACAGCAGTTCTTCTTGCTGTGCCACTGATATCAGCTGTAATGATAAAACCGACACCGTGATTCTCTTTTTAGAATTTTAATTTTTAAATCCTTCGTGATGCACAAGTCACAGAATCAGAGAACAGCTCAGCACAGAAACAGGCCCTTTGGCCCATCTCGTCCATGCCGAACTATTATGCTGCTGAGTCCCATTGACCTGCACGTGGACCGTAGCCCTCCACACTCCTCCCATCCATGTATCTATCCAAACCTCTCTTAAATGTTGAAATCGAACCCACATCCATCACTTCCTGCTGGCTACTCGTTCCACACTCGTACCACCCTCTGAGTGAAGAAGTTCCACCTCTGGTTCCCCTTAAATATTTTCACCTTTTACACTTAACCTATGACCTCCAGTTCAAGGCTCACCCAACCTCAGTGAACAAAGCCTGCTTGTAGTGACCCCCTATCTATACAACTTATACTCTTGCTTTCCTCCAATCATTCAGAAAATGCCCCGAGCGATTTGAGATGACTTAGAAATGATTATTGCTACATTTTGCCATCTAAGTTAATTTTCAGTTAGGCAGCACTGAAATAAATTACACCACAGAACTAAATTCTAGATTTTATACTTTGTTCCCTTTTTTCTAAACAGTACTATAAAATACACTCAGTGGCCACTTTATTAGGGACACCTGTACAACTGCCGACTAATGCAAATCAGCCAATCATGTGGCAGCAACACAATGCATGAGAGCATGCAGACACGGACACGAGGTTCAGTTGTTGTTTAGACCAAACATCAGAATGGGGAAGAAATGTGATCTAAGTGACCTTGGGATGATTGTTGGTGCCAGACTGAGTGGTATCTCAGAAACTGGTGATCTCCTGAGGTTTTCATGCACAACCGTTTCTAGAGTTTAAAGAGAATGGTATGAGAAACAAAAATAAAACAGCTGCTCTATGGGTGAAAACATCCTGTGAATGAAAGGGGTCAGAGGAGAATGGCCAGACTGGTTCGAACTAACAGGACGGCTACAGTAACTCAATCACCGGAATCAACACATCACGGGAACCAGCCTACCCGTCATCAGGGTCATATATATAGAAAGATGCCGGAAAAGGGACCAATAACACCATGAAGGATCTCACCCACCCTGCTCATGGACTGTGTGCCTCACTCCCATCAGGCAGGATGCTACATGGCGAGACCACCAGACTCAAAAACAGACACTTTCACCGAGCAAGGCTGATCAACACCTCCACTCATTGACCCACCAGCACTATGGTTCATTTCCTCTCCGAGTAACCTTATGTACAAACACCTCTATACCTAGCATCACTTTATGTACATACAATCAATCTATAATTCATCATCATCATCAGGTGCCATGCCCAGTTTGAGCTTTGACTGTCATGGCCCACACACTCCTGTTTCGGGTCAAGTGGATCAATTCATTGGTACTCATTTCCAGTTCTCTGGCTGGTGTCTCCATCATCACTTGTCTTTGTCTTCCTCTTGCTTTCTTCCCTTCAATCTTTCCCATAATTACCATGCATTCTAACTCCTCTTTCCTAATCACATGTCCAATGAAGTTACGTTGCCTTTTCATGATCTCATACATTATTTCTCTTTCTGTGTTTGCTCTGTTCATGACATCCTCGTTAGATATTCCTTTCATCCATGATATTCTTTGCATCCTCCTCAAAAACCACATCTCATTTCCTCATGTGACTAGATATTGTCCAGCATTCTGAGCCATATAACATAACTGGATAAACCAGTACTTCTGAGGCGGTTTGTCATGCCTAGTTTAGTATTGGTCAGTATACTCTTCATTCTCGTAAAGGTGTCTTTTGCCATCCCTATTCTTCTTTTGATGTCCAAGTCGCACCTGCCATCTGATGTCACCCAGCTTCCTAAGTAGCAAAAGTTCTGTACTTGTTTTATGTCTTTCCCGTTTATTCTCAGCCTGCAGAAAGGATTGTTGAAAGTGCAAAAATGGGTCTATCAATTGCAAAAAGACAGAACGTATGGTGATATCCAGAAAGAAGGAGAATCTATATATATGAACTATTTTATGCCTTTATATTTATCATTTATTATTATTATGTTCTTTATCTCATTCTGTGTGTTTTTTTTTATGCTGCATCAGATCCAGAGTAACAATTATTTCATTCTCCTCTACAACTGTGTACTGGAAATGACATTAAACAGTTTTGAAATAACCACACATTACAATCATGGTGTGAAGAAAATCATCTCTGAATGTACAACACATTGAATCTTGAAGTGGAAGACAATGAACATACACTCAGTAGCCATTTTGTTCGGTGCAGGAGGTACACAATAAAGAGGACACTGGGTGTAATCTTCCTTCTGAACCAGGGATGTCTGTTAATCAGAAAAGCTAGAATGATTGTCCTAATAGCAGGGAAGGCCAACAGGACATTAAAACAAAAGGGCAAGACACACAGACTGCTAGAGGACATCAGCTGGTCAGGCAGCATCAATAGAAAGTTGATGTTTCGGACCAAGATTTAGCTTTATCAGTCCTGATAAAGAGGATTGGCCCAAAATGTTGACTTTTATTCCTTTCCATAGATGCTGAGTCCATCCAGCATTTTATGTGTATTACTCTAGATTTCCAGCACCTGTTAAATCTCTTGTGTTTACTAACAAGATGAAAGAGCTAATTGTGGACTTCAGGAAGGGAAAGACGAAGCAACACATACCAATCCTCATAGAGGGATCAGTAGTGGAGAGAGTGAGCAGTTTTGAGTTCCTGGGTGTCAAAATCTCTAAGGACCTAACCTGGTCCCAACATATTGATGCAGCTATAAAGAAGGCAAGACAGCGACTATACTTCATTAGGAGTTTGAAGAGATTTGGTATGTCAACAAAAACACTTAAGAACTTCTACAGATGTACCATGGAGAGCATTTGGACAGGCTGCATCACTGCCTGGTATGGAAGGATGCCTACTGCACAGGATCAAAAGAAGCTGCAGAGAATCGTAAATTTAGTCGACTCCATCTTGGCTACTAGCCTGCGAAGTACCCATGACATCTTTAGGGAGCGGTGTCTCAGAAAGGCAACATCCATTATTAAGGACCTCTAGCACCTAGGGCATGCCCTTTTCTCACTGTTACCATCAGGTAGGAGGTACAGAAGCCTGAAAACACACACTCGGCGATTCAGGAACAACTTCTTCTCCTCTGCCATCCGATTCCTAAATGGACAGTGAACCAGTGAACACTACCTCATATATTATTACTGTTTTTGCACGATTTTTAATATATTCAATACACATATACTGTAATTGATTGACAAATTGATTTACTTATTATTTTTATTCTTCTATATTATGTATTGCATTGAACTACTGCTGCTAAGTTAACAAATTTCACAACACATGCTGGTGATGATAAACCTGATTCTGATAAAAAGTGTCCACAGTTATAAATAGTTTTCAAAGAATAAATGGGAAACTCACAACAGGAGAACGGCCAGTCTCAGAGAACTGACACTTCAGTTAATTGGATGGATGCCAGAATCAGAATCAGGTTTAATATCACTGGTGTATGTTGTGAAGTTCCTTAGCTTTACAACAGCAGTACAATACATGATAAATCAATATAGAGAAACAAACTGAAATACAGTAATTATATCTGTCTATTAAATAGTTAAGTTAAAATAAGTAATGCAATAAAAACCAGAAATAAAATAAATTAGTTAGTTAGTGTTCATGGGTTCAATGTCCATTTAGAAATTGGGTGGCAGAGATGTTACATCCTTTAGAAATTTGGGAGCTTTACTCAACATTTTTGCAGGAAGGAAATACATCATAGCTTATTGAAACTGCCGTCAGTCTAACATACTTAATCATTTCCCACCAGCCTAGGACACACTCACGTATTAGACCATAAGACTTCATTTAATAAGTATTCAGAAGACTGAATCCAGACACCAATGATACGATATACAGTTGAAGTCAGAAGTTTACATACACCTTAGCCAAATACAATTAAACTCAGTTTTTCACAATTCCTGACATTTAATCCGAGAAAACATTCCCTGTCTTAGGTCAGTTAGGATCACTACTTTATTTTAAGAATGTGAAATGTCAGAATAATAGTAGAGAGAATGATTTATTTCAGCTTTTATGTCTTTCATCACTTTCCCAGTGGATCAGAAGTTTACATACATTTTGTTAGTATTTGGTAGCATTGCCTTTAAATTGTTTAACTTGGGTCAAATGTTTTGGGTAGCTTTCCACAAGCTTCTCACAGTAAGTTGCTGGAATTTTTCATCTCAAGTGCCTATTTTCTGTGCCAATCAATGTCCATTTCCTAGTCTGCTTGCAATGTCTCCTGAAACAGAAACATACAAAATTCATAATGCCAAAGAAGATCACAATTATAGTTGAGCACCTACACTCCATCCACCAAAAGCGGAACTTCCCAGTGGCCGAACATTTTAATTTCCATTCCCATTCCCATTCTGACATGCTGGTCTATGGCCTTTTCTTGTGCCAAGATAAGGCAACACCTAATATTCCGTTTGGATAGCCTCCAACCTGAGGGTTTGAATATCAATTTTTCCTCCCATAAAAAAAATACCTTCCCCCTCCCCTCTTCTTCTCTTCCCTACTCTGGCCCCTTAACGCTTCTCATCTACCTATCACCTCCCCCTGTGTCTCCCTTTCCTTTTGTTTCTCTTATGATCCACTCTCCTCTCCTATCAGATTCCTTCCACTCTAGTGTTTCATATTTCCTACCCACCTGGCTTCAACTAACACCTTCTAGCTATCACCCTTTCCCATCTTTCTATTCTGGTATCTTCCCTCTTCCTTTCCAGTCCTGAAGAAAGATCTCAGCCTGAAACGTCAACTGTTTATTTGTTTCCAAGATGCTGCCTGACTTGTTGAGTTCCTCCAGCGATCTGTGTGTCCTGCTTTGGATTTCCAGCATCTGCAGACTTTTTTTGTGTTTATGACTATAGGTTTGATTCTTTCTCCTCCACATTCCTTTCATTGTATATTTAATATTTCAATAATTTTTGAGCAATCTTGTATATATATTGGTTGATAAAGCATTTGCATTTATTTAAATAATTAATTGTGGATTACATGTAAAAATGCATTAATTGCACATGCTTCATGCTACCATATGATACGTGTGCGTCTTCCTGAAAGTAAAAGACGAAGTCCCACCTGCATTTTGGAGCCCCACGGCTTCTTTTGAATTAGTTTTAATGTTTTAAAGTTACAAAATGTAACAGCTCTGGTGACACTTTTTGAACTGTCCACAAACGTGTGAGAGACCTGTTCCGCAGATGGAGCCAGCATTAACACGGAGCCCCATGAGTTTCAGTGATGTACAGTTGTAATACAAAGAACAAAGCTGAAAACACTTATTGAAAAGTTGAGTGAAAAGGTCATTAGATCCCATTCAATTTTATATTTGATAAATAAAAATTCCACCTGATTGTCCATGAAGCATTCCAATCCAATTATGGCTGGGATCTGAGTGCCATAAGTGACACTGAACTCCAAGTACATTTTATTTATTTATTTATTGCAATGTAGAGTGGAGTAGGCCCTTGTGGCCCTTCGAGCCACTCTGCCCTGCAACCCACCTGTTTAACCTGAACCAAATCATGGGACAATATACAATGACCAATTAATGTATTAACCTGTACTGCGGGAGGAAATGAGGGCACCCAGAGGAGACCCACGCTGTCAGGGGGAGGTCACACAAACTCCTTACAGACTGCAGCGCGAATTGAACCCGGGCTGCTGGTACGTAAAGTGTCGTGCTAACCATTACATTGCCATGGTAATGAGTTGGGAAATGCCATGGAGGCCTGTTCTGGGGATGGAGGACAGAGGACTGTGAGTGGGTGTTAGAGAGGAAGGAGGACTCCTTTTGTTGTTGTTTTGTGTTGCAAGGACGAACCCAAGAGCAGTACACAGGCATGGAGACAGGGTCGTGAGGCGTTAGCGCAGCCGTGGATGTGGAACAGGTATTCAGGAGAACCTTCACACGGAGACAAGGTTTACATAGATTATCCAGGGAATGCTGCGGATCTTAGAACTGACAGTCCTAAGGGATCAGGAAACGAGGTTTACACACACTAGAATAGACCAGCGAACTGGCGAAGCGTGACAGTGACGCCAGGGTTCTTATCCTCAGTTTGCTGATGGAAAGCAGGTGTGTTGTCATTAATGAAAACTGGGAACAATTGGAAATCAGACATGGGGATTAAGACCTAATCAAGGAGATAGTAGCAAGATGGGGCATTGCCGGACGGGACCATGACAGTTTTGTTGCTTGCTGTGCTCCGAGTTGTTCTGCTGAACATTCTGGGCATGCCTTGTTTGTGCAAAACTTGCAGGCTAGGCATCCTTGGGTGTGTTGGTTGTTAACCAAAATGACACATTTCATTGTGTGATTTGATGCACAGAAGACCATAGGCCATAAGATATAGGAGCAGAATTAGGCCACTTGGCCCATCGAATCTGCTCTTCCATTTCATCATGGCAGATTCACTTACCCTCTTAGCCCTATTCTCCTGCCTTCTCCTTGTATACTTTCATGCCCTAATTTAGAATCTATCAACCACTGCTATAAATATACCAATGACTTTGTGTCCACAGCCACCTGTGGCAATGAATTCCACAGACTCACCTCTCTCTGGCTAAAGAAATTCCTCCTCATCTCCATTCTAAATGGATATTCCTCTATTCCAAGTCTGCATTCCCTGGCCCTGGCCTCCTCCACTATAGGAAACATCTTCTCCACATCCAATCAATTGAGGCATTTCAACACTGGAGTCAAAGAGTCATAGAAAAATACAGCAGAGTAACAGGTCCTTCAGTCCCTCTAGTCCTTGCCGAACCATTTAAGCTGCCTACTTCCATCAACCTGCAACCGGACCATAACCCTCCATACCCCTACTATCCATGTACCTATCCAAACTCAGACCTGCGCCACCATCTTATCATGGCTTCTCTTTAATGTTCTCTTCATTCATGAGAATGATTCCAAGAATGAAGAGGTTAACATATGAGGAGCGTTTGGCAGCTTTGGACCTGTACTCACTGGAATTTAGAAGAATGTGGGGGGATCTCATTAAAACCTACTGAATGTTGAAAGGACTAGATGGACGTGGGGAGGATGTATCCTATGGTGGGGATATCCAGAACTAAATGGCACAGCCTCAAAATTGAGGGGCAACCATTTAGAAAGGAGATAAGGAGGAATATTTTTAGCCAGAGAGTAGTAAACCTGTGGAATGCTTTGCCACCGACTGCAATAGAGGCCAAGTCCGTGCTTATATTTAAGGCAGAAGTTGATCGTTTCCTGATTGGTCAGGGCATCAAAGGATATGGTGAGAAGGCAGGTGTATGGGGTTGAGTGGGATCCGGGTTCAGCCATGATGGAATGACGGAACAGCCTCAATGGGCCAAATGGCCAAATTCTGCTCCTATATCTTATGGTTTTATGGTCTTATGTTCAAATCGAGCTCGCATGCACCACTTGTGCTGGCAGCTCATTCCACACAATCACAACTGTCTGAGTGAAGAAGTTTCCCGTCATGTTCCCCTTAAGCTTTTCACCTTTCACCCTTAACCCATGACCCCTAGTTGTAGTCCCACCCAACCTCAGTGGAAAAAGCTTTCTTGCATCTACCGCATCTATACCCCTCATTATTTTGTATACCTCTATCAAATCTCTAAAAAATAAATTCCTAATCTATTCAATCTTTGCTTATCACAAGATCACAAGGTCACAAGATCACAAGACAAAGGAGTAGAAGTAGGCCATTCGGCCCATCGAGTCTGCTCCGCAGCTCCCCCATGAGCTAAACTATTCACCTATCTAGTTCCAATTTCTGGCTTTTTCCCCATATCCCTTGATACCCTGACTAATTAGATACCTGTCAATCTCCTCCTTAAACACCCTCAATGATGGGGCCTCCACAGCCATATGTAGCAATGAATTCCACAAATCCATGACCTTCTGGCTAAAAAAAATTCTCCTCATCTCTGTTTTAACTGGGTACCCTCTAATTCTAAGACTATGACCTCTTGTCCTGGACTCACCCACCAAGGGAAACAACCTTTCCACATCTACTCTGTCCCAACGTTTCTATGAGATCCCCTCTCATTCTTCTATACTCTAATGAATACAATCCAAGAGCCGACAGACGTTCCTCATATGTTAGCCGCTGCATTCCAGTAATCATCCTCGTAAATCTTCTCTGAACTCTCTCCAACATCAGTATATCCTTTCTAAGATAGGGGGCCCAAAACTGCACACAGTATTCCAAATGAGGTCTCACTAATGCCCCATAGAGCATCATCAACACCTCCTTACTCTTATACACTATTCCTCTTGAAATGAATGCCAACATAGCATTTCCTTACCGCCAATCCAACTTGGTGGTTAACCTTTAGGGTATCGTGCACGAGGACCCCCAAGTCCCTTTGCACTTCTGATTTTTGAATTTTCTCCCCATCTAAATAATAATCTGCCCGATTATTTCTTCTTCCGAAATGTACAACCGTACATTTGTCAACGTTGTATCTCATCTGCCATTTCTTTGCCCACTCTCCTAAACTGACTAAGTCTCTCTGCAACCTTTCCGTTTCTTCAACATTTCCTGCTCCTCCACCTATCTTGGTGTCATCCACAAACTTGGCCACAAAACCATTTAATACATAATCCAAATCATCGATATACATTGTAAAAAGAAGCGGCCCCAACACCGACCCCTGCGGAACACCACTACTAACCGGCAACCAATCAGAATAGGATCCCTTTATTCCCACCCTTTGCTTTCTGCCTATCAGCCAAGGCTCCACTCATTTCAATATCTTTCCTATAATTCAATGAGCTCTCATCTTATTAAGCAGCCTCTTATGTGGCACCTTATTGAAAACCTTTTGAAAATCCAAATACACAACATCCACAGCCTCTCCCTTGTCAATCTTATTCGAGATTACCTCAAAAAATTCCAATAAGTTGGTAAGGCAGGATCTTCCCTTCATGAAACCATGCTGGCTTTGGCCTATCTTTTCATGCACCTCGAGGTATTTCATAACCTCGTCCTTGAGGATTGACTCCAATATCTTTCCAACCACCGATGTCAGATTAATAGGTTTGTAATTTTCTTTTTGCCGCCTCCTTCCTTTCTTAAACAGCGGAACTACATTTGCGACCTTCCAGTCCTCCGGAACCATGCCAGAGTCAATTGATGCCTGGAAGATCATTTCCAATGCTTCCACAATTTCCAAAGCCACCTCCTTCAGAACCCTTGGGTGCACCTCATTCGGGCCGGGAGACTTATCTATTCTTAGTCCGCTTAGCTTCCCAAGCACTTTCTCTCTGGTTATCTTGACTGTACCTAATTATATTCCCTGAGACCTCTGGCTATCAGGTATGTTGCTCATGTCTTCCACTGTGAAGACTGATGCAAAATACTCATTCAGTTCCTCCGCCATCTCTTTGTTATCCACTATAATTACTCCAGCATCATTTTCAATCGGTCCCATACCTACCCTTGTCACTCTTTTACTCTTCATAGATTTAAAAAAACTCTTTGTATCCTTTTTTATGTTAATCACCAACTTCCTTTCATAATTCATCTTTTCTTTCCTAATGACTTTCTTAGTTTCTTTCTGCAAGTTTTTAAAGGTCTTCCACTCCTCATTTTTCCCACTAATTTTTGCTTCCGTGTACGCCGTTTCTTTTGCTTTTATTTTTGCCTTAACCTCTCTTGTTAGCCACATTTGTGCCATTTTTCCATTCATGATTTTCTTTTTTCTTGGAATATATTTTTCCTGCATTTTCCTTATTTCTTGTAGGAATTTCATCCAATTCTGCTCTGCCGTCCCTCCATTTAGCTTACTTTTCCAACTGACTTGGGCCAGTTCCTCTCTCATACCACTGTAATTTCCCCTGTTCCACTGAAATATCGATACACCTGATACCAGCTTCTCCTTTTCAAATTTGAAACTGAACTCAATCATATGATGATCACTACTTCCAAGAGGTTCCTTTACCTCCAGCTCCCTAATCGCCTCAGGTTTGTTACACAGCACCCAATCCAAAACAGCCGATCCCCTGGTGGGCTTCTGGTGAAGCTGCTCCAAAAAGCCATCCTGCAGGCATTGTACAAAATCCCTCTCCTGAGATCCATTACCTTCCCGACTTTCCCAATCCATTTTCATATTAAAATCCCCCATCATTATCTTGACATTGTCCTTCTGACACGCTTTTTCTATTTCCAGCTGTAACTTGTAGTCCACATCCCGACTGCTGTTTGGAGGCCTGTATATAACCGCTAATAGTGTCTTTTTACCCTTGCCATTTCTTAATTCTACCCATAAGGATTCTACCTCTTCTGATCCTATGTCCCTTCTTTCTATTGACTTGATATCGTTACTTACCATCAGGGCCACGCCACCCCCTTTACCTACCTTCCTATCCTTCCTGTACACTGTGTATCCTGGGATATTCAGCTCCCAATCACATCCATCATTTAGCCATGACTCGGTGATGGCCACAATGTCATACCTTTTAACCTGCAGCTGTGCAGCAAGGTCATCCACTTTATTTCTAATGCTGTGTGCATTTAAGTACAATACATTTAGATCGGTACTTGTTGCTACTTGTGCTATATATCTATTTTGCAGCAAATTATCCTGTATATTCACCGGCCTGTCCTTCTTACCATCTTTGCTGCACAGTATTTTTGACTTATTTCTATTTTCCTCTTCCTCGATCCTAACACCTTGGTTTCCTTCCCCTTGCCAACTTAGTTTAAACCCTCCCTAACAGCTATATTTAACAATCCCGCTAGGATATTAGTACCTTTTGAGTTCAGGTGTAATCCATCTTTTTTGTACAAGTCATACCTTCCCCAAAATAGATCCCAATGATTCAAGAATTTGAAACCCTGCCCCCTGCACCAGTTACTTAGCCACACATTCATCCCCTTAATTTTGCTGTTCTTACTATCATTAGCGTGCAGCTCAGGCAGCAATCCTGATATTATTACTCTGGAGGTCCAGCTTTTCAACTTTCTTCCTAGCTCCCAGTAATCTTTCTTCAGGACCTCCTCTCTTTTTCTGTCTATGTCATTGGTACCAACATGTACCAAGACTTCCAGCTGCTCGCCCTCTCTCCTCAGAATACTCTGGACTTGATCTGAGACATCCCATACCTTGGCACCAGGGAGGCAACACGCCATCCGGGTATCCTTGTCCGGCTCGCAGAATCTCTTGTCCGTCCCCCTTACGATGGAGTCCCCTATAACTACCGCATTTCTTGCTCTCTTGATTTCGGCACTGGGCAGAATGCTAGAGTCTCATTCACTGTGATCCTCCTCTGTCAGGTCTGCCTCTTCAACAGAATCCAAAACGATATATCGATTTCTGAGGGGGACTGTCACAGGGGTGCTATCCACTACCTCTCTATAGGTAGTACCTATCACCTCCTCACTTTCCCTAATTAGCTAATTATAACTCAGGACCTGTAAGCCCAGCAACATGTGATAAGTAAATCTGAATTTGGGAAACTGTACACCTACTCTAAGCCTAGTTGTGAATGGTCTGTAAGTAACTTAGGTGAAGTCCACTGTGTCAAGCTATTGAACTTTGTTCCCACTATTACACAGGAGGACAGCCAACAATGGGACACTTGATAACCAGCTTAGCTTACAACATTTTCATATTGAACTGCAACCGCTGTACGCTGCTTTCCTACGACAGCATTTTGTGTAGATGTCCTCAGTGGTGGGGAGGGTTCCTTCAGGTGCCTTGGTTTCCTCCCACATTGCAAATACTTATGGTTAGGGCCAGTAAATTGTGGGCATGCTGTGTTGGTGCCAGAAGCGTGGTAATGTCTGTGAGCTGCTCCCAGAACAATCTTCGGACCGTGCTGGTCATTGATGCAAAAACTATGCATTTTCACTGCATGCTTTGATATACATGTGACAAATAAGCTTATTGTTTTCTTCGACGTGGCACCAATGTTCAATGCCCTCACAAGCAAATCTGTTTCTGTGGAACAGAGCAGCAGAAAGCAAGAGAGCAGGTGGCAATGTTGAGAAGGAATTG
The DNA here is from genome assembly GCF_030028105.1 of Mobula birostris. Taxonomy (NCBI): domain Eukaryota; kingdom Metazoa; phylum Chordata; class Chondrichthyes; order Myliobatiformes; family Myliobatidae; genus Mobula; species Mobula birostris. Next base: position 15,494,281 of record NC_092386.1, on the reverse strand, counting down.
CATCTCTTCTCCAGTTTTGGGGCCAGGAGGAGGAAGGAGTTGACTCAGTCCAATATTAAAAATGTACAAAGACTTGTTTTCAAGAGCTTAGTTAAATACCACAATAGTGTAGCAGTTAGCACAATCACTATTACAGTGCCAGTGATAACCTGTCAGGATTCAATTCCCAGCAACAGAAAATCTGCAGGTGCTGGAAATTCAAGCAACACACACTAAATGCTGGAGGAACTCAGCAGGCCAGGCAGCACCTATGGAAAAAAGTACAGTTGATGTTTCGGGCCGAGACTCTTCGGCAGGATTTGATTCCTGCCACGGACTGTAAGAAGTTTGTATGTTCTCCGTGACCATGTGGGTTTCCTCCAGGGGCTCCATTTTCCTCCTGCATTCAAAGGCGTATGGTGAGGGTTAAATTCAGTGAGATGCGGACATAATATGTTGGCAACAGAAATGTGGCAGCACCTGCAGGCTGCCTACAGCACAATCCTTGCTGATTTGATTTGAAGCAAACGATGCATTTCACAATATGTTTCATTGTTTTGATCTACATGTGACAAATAAAGATAATTTCTAATCGCTGAATGGATAAGGAGCGGTGTTATAAAACTTTATATGACAATCATGATTGGCTTCTCTCTGATTTTAGGATATAACAGTTCAAAGCCATTTAAAACTTTCACATGAGACGTCACAATTTACAGCACCAAGAGATTTGACAAATGCCATCGCTAGATGGCTCACTAAGATCACCACACAAGTTGTACAGTAATAATACTTATACCATTGAGTCAGAGCTTGCTGGGAAATGTCTGCAGTTCCATTCTGAAAAGTCAGTACTTCTCCTATATAAGTGTCATAATCTTGACTTCTCCATGAATACTAAAATTCTGAATGTTTATAGTTGTCTGAAGTGTTAATATGATTACAGAAGCAGAATTGAAATTAGAATTAGATTTACTATCACTGACATGACATAGGTCGTGAAATTTGTTGTCTTGCGTTAAAATGAATATATAAACACAAATAGTTGGTGGTCATGGGTTCATGTCTGTTCAGAAATCTGATGCCAGGGAGGAAGAAGCTTCTCTTAAAACTTTGAGTGTGTGTCAAACTCCTCTGCATCCTCCTTGATGATGGTAGGGAATCAGAATCAGGTTTAATATCACCAGCATATGTCATAACACCCTCTGGCAACCAAATCCAACTCTTGGCTTTCACATGTGGCTTAGCTACTAGGCCCGACAGAACTGTTTCTACTGACAAGAGAAGGGGCAAAGGTGGACCACTGGTGCCTCAAAACCTGTTCCGTCGGGCAGGTGGGGCTCGTCAGCCTTGGACGGCAGCCTGCCTAGGAGAAGGAAAACTCTGATTTTAGACCTCTGCTGCCTTGCGGCCATACCCACCCATGGGAAAGGCTTTGGGAGTAAACCCTGAGGAAGAAATCTGGAGCCGGGGTCCCGAAGGCAGTTTGATGTTGTTTAAACTTCACTCTGTTAACCTCTGCAATGACACTGGTGCCCAGCTGTATCAGGGCTTGCCCTTCCCTCGGACTACGTCAGTGACGTGGAGAGGGGGAACCCACTGCATGGGCCACAGCCGGTTCTTCAAATCTTCCCACCCAGACTTGCGGCCTGGAGAGAACACAGTCCACTAGAAGCCCAAACCCATGATCTCCTGGGATCAACGGTTGCCTGCTACTACTAATTAAATAAGCAGTGCAAAACAAAGTGGTGAGGTGGTGCTCAAGGGTTCAATGTCCGTTCAGAAATCTGATCATGGAGGAGAAGAAGCTGTTCCTGAATCGTTGAGTGTGTGTCTTCAGGATCCTGTACTTCCTCCCTGAGAGTAGCAATGAGAAGAGGGCATGTCCTGGGTGATGAGGGTCTTTAATGATGGATGCTGCCTTTCAAAGTCATCACCTTTTGAAGATATACATGATTTAATAATTCTGTCAGTATTAAATGTTAAAAAGTAAATTTAATATTTTTATAATTGTTCAGTTTATTTTTAATAGGGACATTCAAAAGCATTCAATGCTTGACAGTGTTGCTAGCCAGGAAATTCTAGAGATATGGGTTAGTATATGAGTTTTTAAAGGTGAAAGTGATAAGGGGCAAGATTAAGTAAAATTGGTATGCATCTTGTAAGTACATGCAATGGCCACTTTATTCGGTACAGGAGTGGAACTCAGTGTGGTCACAGTTTGCTGCTGTAGCCCATCTACTTCGAGGGTCGATATGTTGTGCATTCAGAGATGCTCTTCTGCACATCACTGTTGTAATGTGTGGTCATTTGAGTTACTGTCTCCTTCCTGTCAGCTTGAACCAATCTGGATATTCTCCTCTGACCTCTCTCACTAGCAAGAAGTTTTTATTGTGTATTTAATACTGCAGTAATATTTGAATAATATTGTAAATACATTGTTTGATTAAGCATTCTTTGGTGTTAAAATAATTCATTACGGGCGATATGTAAAATTACATGAATGACTGTGTCGTATTTGTATGACTCACTAAACTAAAACGAAGTAGGCACATATCTCCTGGATCCCGTGTTTACCTTTCGATTAAGCTTCTGGAGTTACAAAACAAAACAGTTTTCACCCACAGAAATACTACCCACTGGATGTTTTTAGTTTTTTTGTGCCACTCTCTAGAGACTGCTGTGCATGAAAATGTCAGATCAGCAAAGTCTGAGATTCTCAAATCACCCCTTCTGGCACCAACAATCATTCCACGGTCAAAGTCACTGAGATTACATTTCTTCATCATTCTGATGTTTAACCTGAATAACAACTGAACCTCTTGACGATGTCTGCATGCTTATACACATTGAGTTGCTGCTACATGATTGGCTGCTTATATATTTGCATTAACAAACATGTGTACAGATGTTCCTAATAAAGTGGCCATTGAGTGTATTTTAAAGGGAAGAGTGTATTTAGAAAAATAGTAGGGCTGGTGTAGGGCAAAAGTGACAATCAGTGCATGGAGCTGGAGGATGTGGGTGAATAGTTAAATGAAAATACATTGTAGAGTATAAGAATTCTATCGAGAAAGATGCATTAAAAGTTTCCATGGGTTTAATGGAGGTTAGATCCTTAGAACATGATGAGATATAGTACTGTGCAAAGTTCTCAGTCACAAATACAGTATATAGCTACGGTGCCTAATACTTTTACACAGTACTGCAGTAATTTAGATTATGAAGACACGCAGTCCTCTCTTATTGTCATTTAGTAATGCATGCATTAAGAAATGATACAATATTTCCTCCGGTGTGATATCACAAAACACAGGACAGACCAAGACTGAAAAAAAACTAACAAAACCACATAATTATAACATATAGTTACAATAGTGCAACAATACCATAACTTGGTGAAGAAGTCCATGAGCACAGTAAAGTTCAAAGTCTCTCAAGTGTCCCACATCTCACGCAAATGGGAGAAGGAAGAACAACTCTCCCTGCCATACCCAACCATGGTCCAACTCTGAGTCATCCGAAAACTTGGAGCTCTGATCAGCTCTCCGACACCGAGTACTGAGCGGCATCTCTGCCGAACGATTCGACCTCCTTCTCGGTCGCCAACAGCAGGCAAAGCCAGGGATTTTGAGGCCTACCCTCTAAAAGGTTCCCGACCACGCGGTAACGACAGCAGCGAACGAGCGTTTCAGAAATTTTTCCAGATGTTCCTCTGTGTATTCACGTCCGTCTCCATCAAATCAGAATTGTCCACGGCCCCTATTTAACAGATATGATATCATTTTTCACCGGAGGGCTGCGCACGTGCGGCGCGCTGCTTCTCTTCTCCTCCCACCTAATTTTATGTATTGCACTGTACTGTTGCCACAAAAAAAGTCATGACATATGTGAATGATCATAAACCTGATTCTGATACGGGTCTCTATTGTGCACTGAGAGTGGGGATGGGGCAGGGCGAGGGGGATCATGGTTGGGAAAAGGGGAAGGGAGGGGGAGGGAGTGGGAAGCACTAGAGGGACATTCTGTAATGATCAATACACCAATTGTTAGGAATCAAATGACCTTGCCTGCTGTCTCAGGGCTGGGTGTGTCTGCTCCCTTGCCACACCTCCCCCCGCCCTGGCACTCCTTCTCTGCCACCTGTCACACCCCCTCCAATGGCACTCCACACTTGCCATTCACAACATCCTTTGTTCCCGCAGATTTACAAATTTGCTCTCTGCTCCACATTGACAAATACATCACTGCACAAAAGACTTAGGCACTGAAGCTATATATATGCTCCTAAGATTTTTGCACAGTACTGTGTATCCCAGGCTGGAAAAAGGCAGTATATTCCTGGGGCTGTGAATGGAATTTTCATATATTCTTTCATCTAACATCAATGGCAGGGAAATTAGTGAAAGAAAAACTGATAGTCAGGGTTATTCTGCATTTGGATAAGATGAGATTAGTCGGAGTTAACCAGTGTGGCTCTGTTGGGGAACATCCTGTTTGCCAAATTCTTTTGAGGAAGTGACTAAGTGTGTTGATGAGAGAAGTTGACATGGACTTTGGTAAGGTGCTTTGCAAGGTCTCAAACAGGAAACTAATCCAAAAGATAAGACCTAAGGCAATCTGACAAATTGGAAGTGAAATATATTTTGCGGTAGGAGGCAGAGGGTGATCGTCAAGGACTGCTTATGCAGTTGGAAAGCTGTGACCTCAGGGAATGGTGCCCGTTTGTCGCATAGGACAACAGATGCTCACAAACATGGGTTTGATTAGTAGGTTGATATGACATGAAAATCAGTGTTAATAGTGAGAGGTGTAGACTTTGGTTGCAGAATGATATTCATTAGTATGTTGCTGATTGACCAATGAAATATATTCCTGAGGTGATGAATTTTAAAGGGGCTGGTATCAGAATGAGGATCAGGTTTATTATCACTGACATATGTCATGAAATTTGTTGTTTTGCAGCAGCAGTATCGTATATACAGAATAAGTGGTAGAGCCTATGGAAGTTCTGAGAAACCTTTGCACATTGGTTGTTTCTCAATCTTAATCAGTTTTCATAAATTCTATTATATTGTTTATTTTCCAAAATTACTGCAATCCCTTCCTCCACCTTTTTATTCTGCTGTCTTCCCCCTTCCTTTCTAGTCCAGATGAAGGGTCTCGGCCCAGAACATTGACTGTTTATTCATTTCCACAGATGCTGCCGGGCCTGCTGAGTTCCTCCAGTGTTTTGTGTGAGTTATTTTGGATTTCCAGCAACTACAGAATTTCTCGTGTTTGCAATTTAAATTGTTTTTAGCTGTGCATCCAAGGAATGAGAAAATCTACAACTGTGGGATCAGAAAGAAGACTCATCACCATAGTGAGCTATTTTAAAAATGAACTAGTGTCTGAAGCCATTCATCTATGACACAATGAATCAATTTCCTAGCTTCTACATTTTTGCAGGAAGTTGCTGGCACGCTTGAGTTTAATGCAATATCCTTTTGGAGTAATATTTCTAAGATTACAAAAAGAGTGCTTAACAACACAAGAACCTGATAAATATTGCTAGGAGTGGGCCGCAGTCTGCTTCAGCCACAAAGCTTCCTTCACTATCTTGACTGGTCCTGCTGGATCACCAAACTTTTAGCCCACCAAAGTTCAAATGTGAATATACGGAACCCCTCTGACATAGGGGGATGTTTCTGGGATTTGCAACTCATTCTGTGAAACTCTTCCTCTCATTGTGCCATTGTGTCTAGAACTAAACTGATTTTCATGTCATAGGAAGGATGTGGAAGCTTTAGAGAAGGTGCCGAGGAGGCTTACCAGGATGCTGCCTGAATTTGAGAGCATGTCTCATGTTGACAGGTTGAGCAAGCAAGGGCTTTTCTCTTTGGAGCGACGGACGATGAGAGGTGACTTGATAGAGGTGTACAAGATGATAAGAGGCATAGCTGGAGTGGATAGCCAGCACATTTCCCAGGGTAGAAATGGCTAATACGAGGGAAAATAATTTTAAGGTAATCCGAGGAAAGTGCAGATGGGGATGCTAGTGGTAAGTTTTTTACACAGAGAGTGGCTGGGGCATGGAAGTAGTGATTGAGCCAAATACACTAGGCTCATAGATGACAGGAACATGGAGGTCTATGTCGGAGGGATGGTTTCATTTGATCTTAGAGTCAGTTAAAAGCTTGGTACAACAGAGTGGGCTGAAGGGCCTTTATCTTAGAAACCATAAGACCAAAAGACCATAAGACAAAGGAGCAGAAGTCGGACATTTGGCCCATCAAGTCTGCTCCACCATTCTATCATGAGCTGATCCAATCTCCTATTTAGTCCCACTCCCCCACCTTCTCACCATAACCTTTGATGCCCAGGCTACTCAGATACCTATCAATTTCTGCCTTAAATACACCCCCACTTCACCTCCACTGCCACCCATGGCAACAAATTCCACAGATCCACCACCCTCTGGCTGAAAAAATTTCTTCGCAGCTCTGTTCTGAATGAGCGCCCTTCAATCCTTAAGTCATGCCCTCTCGTACTAGACTCCCCTACTATGGAAAACAACTTTGCCACATCCACTCTGTCCATGCCTTTCAACATTCGAAATGTTTCTAGGAGGTCCCCCCTCATTCTTCTAAACTCCAAGGAGTACAGTCCAAGAGTGGTCAAACGTTCCTCATATGTTAACCCTCTCATTCCTGGAATCATTCTAGTGAATCTTCTCTGAACCTTCTCCAACTTCAGCACATCCTTTCTTAAATAAGGAGACCAAAACTGCACACAGTACTCCAAGTGAGGTCTCACCAGTGCCTTATGGACCCTCAACATCACATCCCTGCTCCTATACTCTATTCCTCTATAAATGAATGTCAACATTGCATTCACCTTCTTTACTACTGACTCAACCTGGAGGTTAACCTTAAGGGTATCCTGCACAAGTCCTGTTGCATCTCAGAACTTTGAATTCTCTCCCCATTTAAATAATAGTCTGCCCATTTATTTCTTCTACCAAAGTGCATAACCATACACTTTCCAACATTGTATTTCATTTTCCCCTCCTTTGCCCATTCTTCCAATCTATCCAAGTCTCTCTGCAGACTCTCTGTTTCCTCAGCACTACTGGCCCCTCCACCTATCTTTGTATCATCAGCAAACTTAGCCACAAAGCCATCTATTCCATAATCCAAATTGTTGATGTACAACGTAAAAAAAGCAGCCCCAACACGGACCCCTGTGGAACACCACTGGTAACCAGCAGCCAACCAGAATAGGATCCCTTTATTCCCACTCTCTGTTTCCTGCCAATCAGCCAATGCTCTATCCACGTATGTAACTTTCCTGTAATTCCATGGGCTCTTATCTTGTTTGCAGCCTCAAGTGTGGCACCATGTCAAAGGCCTTCTGAAAATCCAAATACACAACATCCACTGCATCTCCCTTGTCTAGCCTACCTGTAATTTCCTCAAAAAATTGCAATAGGTTTGTCATGCAAGATTTTCCTTTAAGGAAACCATGCTGAGTTCTGCCTATCTTGTCATATGCCTCCAGGAAGTCCGTAATCTCATCCTTGATAATCAACTCCAACAACTTCCCAACTACCGATGTCAAGCTAACAGGTCTATAATTTCCTTTTTGCTTCCTTGCCCCCTTCTTAAATAGCAGAATGACATTTGCAATCTTCCAGTCCTCTGGAACCATGCCAGAATCTATTGACTTTTGAAAGATCATTGCTAATGCCTCCACAATCTCCACAGCTACTTCCTTCAGAACACGAGGGTGCATTCCATCTGGTCTGGGAGATTTATCTACCCTTAGACTATTCAGCTTCCTGAGTACTTTCTCTGTCATAATTGTGACTGCACACACTTCTCTTCCCTGACACCCTTGAGTGTCCGGTATACTACTGATGTCTTCCTCAGTGAAGACTGATGCAAAATACTCGTTCAGTTCCTCCGCCATCTCCTTATCTCCCATTACAATTTCTCCAGCATCATTTTCTATCGGTCCTATATCTACTCTCACCTGTCTTTTACTCTTTATATACTTGAAAAAGCTTTTAGTATCCTCTTTGATATTATTTGCTAGCTTCCTTTCATAGTTCATCTTTTCCCTCTTAATGACCTTCTTAGTTTCCTTTTTGCAAGCTTTTTCCCAATCCTCTGTTTTCCCACTAATTTTTGCTTCCTTGTATGCTCTCTCCTTTGCTTTAACTTTGGCTTTGAATTCTCTTGTCAGCCACGTTTGCATCCTTCTTCCATTAGAAAATTTCTTCTTTTTTGGAATATACCTGTCTTGCACCTTCCTCACTTCTCGCATAAACTCCAGCCACTGCTGCTCTGCCGTCCTTCCCGCTAGTGTCCCTTTCCAGTCAACTTTGGCCAGTTCCTCTCTCGTGCCACTGTAAGTTCCTTTACTCCACTGAAATACTGACACATCGGATTTCGGCTTCTCATTCTCAAATTTCACAGTGAACTCAATCATGTTATGATCACTGTCTCCTAAGTGTTCCTTCACCTCAATCTCTCTAATCACCTCTGGTTCATTACACAATACCCAATCCAGTACAACCGACCCCCTAGTGGGCTCAACAACAAGGTGTTCTAAAAAGCCATCTCGCAGACATTCTACAAATACTCTCTCTTGAGATCCAGTGCCGACCTTACTTTCCCAATCCTCTCGCATGTTAAAATCCCCCACAATTATCATAACACTGCCCTTCTGACAAGCCTTTTCTATTTCCTGTTGCAATTTGTAGTCCACATCATGGCAGCTGTTTGGAGGCCTATAAATAACTACCATCAGGGTCCTTTTACCCCTGCTATTTCTTAGCTCAACCCATAAAGATTCTGCACCTTCCGATCCTATGTCACCTCTTTCTAATGATTTAATATCACTTCTTACCAATAAAGCCATGCCACCCCCTCTGCCTACCAGCCTATCCTTCCGATACGCCGTGTATCCTTGGACGTTCAGCTCCCAGAGACATGCATCCTTTAGCCACGTCTCAGTGATGGCCACAGTATCATACCTACCAATCTGTAGCTGTACGACAAGATCATCCACCTTATTCCTTATGCTGCGTGCATTTAAGTATAACACCTTAAGTCCAGTATTTGGTAATTTTTGCTTTGATTGCACTGCAACTCATCCCAATGGCTGCAAATTTGCCCCACCTCCTGCCTGTCCTTCCAGACATCTTTACTGCTCACTATCTTAGATTTATTTCTGTTTTCCCCCTCCTCCGCTCTGTCATTCTTGTTCCCATCCCCCTGCCGAATTAGTTTAAACCCTCCCTAACAGCTCTATTAAACCTTCCCGCCAGGATATTGGTCCCCTTCGGGTTCAGGTGTAACCTGTTCTTTTTGAACAGGTCATACTTCCCCCAGAAGAGATCCCAATGATCCAAGGATCTGAAGCCCTGCCCCCTGCACCAGTCTCTCAGCCACGCATTCACCTGCCTGATCCTACTATTCTTGTCCTCACTAGCACGTGGCACAGGTAGCAATCCTAATATTACTACCCTGGAGGTCCTGCTTCTCAGCTTCCTTCCTAACTCCCAGAAATCTCTCTTCAGGACCTCCTCCCTTTTCCTATCTATGTCATTGGTACCAACATGCACCAAGACAACTGGCAGCTCACCCTCTCCCTTCGGAATATTCTAGACCCGATCCAAGACATCCTGTACCCTGGTACCTAGGAGGCAACACACCATGCGGGTATCTCTATCAGGCTCACAGAATCTCCTGTCTGTTCCCCTGATTATGGAATCCCCTATGACTACCGCATTCCTCTTCTCCCTCCTTCCCTCCTGCACAACAGTGCCAGGCTCAGTGCCAGAGACCCGTGCCAGAGAAACATGGAAATATAGAAACCCTACAGCACAATACAGGCCCTTCGGCCCATAATGCTGTGCCAAACGTGTACTTACTTTAGAAATTACCTAGGGTTACCCATAGCCCTCTATTTTTCTAAGCTCCATGTATCTGTCCAGGAGCCTCTTAAAAGGCCCTATCGTATCTGCCTCCACCACCATTGCCAGCAGCCCATTCCATGCACTCACCACTCTCTGCGCAAAAAACTTACCCCTGTCATCTCCTTTGTACCTACGTCCAAGCACCTTAAGACTGTGCCCTCTCGTGTTAGCCATTTCAGCCCTAGGAAAAAGCCTCTGACTATCCACACGATCAATGTCTCTCATCATCTTATACACCTCTATCAGGTCACTCACCTCCACTGCTCCAAGGAGAAAAGGCCAAGTTCACTCAACCTATTCTCATAAGACATGCTCCCCAAACCAGGCAACGTCCTTGTAAATCTCTGCACCCTTTCTATAGTTTCTACATCCTTCTTGTAGTGAGGTGACCAGAACTGAGCACAGTACTCCAAGTGGGGTCTGACCAGGGTCCTATATAGCTGTAACATTACTTCTCAGCTCTTAAACTCAATCCCACGGTTGATGAAGGCCAATGCACCGTATGGCTTCTTAACTACAGAGTCAACCTGCACAGCAGCTTTGAGTGTCCTATGGACTCGGACCCCAAAATCCTTCTTCCTCCACACTGCCAAGAGTTTTACAATTAATATTATATTCTGCCATCATATTTGACCTACCAGAATGAACCACCTCACACTTATCTGAGGCACACCACTAGTCACTGACCTCCATGTAGAATATGACCCATCTACAGTCACTCTTTGCCTTCTGTGGGCAAGCCAATTCTGGATCCACAAAGCAAATTCCCCATGGATTCCATGCCTCCTTACTTTCTCATGAGGTACCTTATCAAATGCCTTGCTGAACTCCATATACACTACATCTACTGTTCTACCTCCATCAACGCGTATAGTCACATCCTCAAAAAACTTCAATCAGGCTCGTAAGGCACAACCTGCCTTTGACAAAGCCATGCTGACTATTCCTAATTATATTATGCCTCTCCAAATGTTCATAAACCCTGCTTCTCAAGATCTTTTCCATCAACTTGCCAACCATTGAAGTAAGATTCACTGGTCTATAATTTCCTGGGCTATCTCTATTCCCTTTCTTGAATAAGGGAACAATATCTACAACCCTCCAATCCTCCGGAACCTCTCCTGTCCCCGCTGATGATGCAAAGATCATTGCCAGAGGCTCAGCAATCTCCTTCCTCGCCTCCCACAGTAGCCTGGGCACATCACGTCCAGTCCCAGAGACTTATCCAACTTGATGCTTTTCAAAAGTTCCAGCACATCCTCTTTCTTAACGTCTGTATGCTCAAGCTTTTCAATCTGCTGTAAGTCATCCCTACAATCGCCAAGATCCTTTTCCATAGTGAATACTGAAGCAAAGTATTCATTAAGTACCTCTGCTATCTCCTCCGGTTTCATACACACTTTTCCACTGTCACACTTGATTGGTCGTATTCTTACATTTCTTATCCTCATGCTCTTCACATACTTGTAGAATGCTTTGGGGTTTTCTTTAATCCTGCTCACCAAGGCCTTCTCATGGCCCCTTCTGGCTCTCCTAACTTCATTCTTAAGCTCCTTCCTACGTGCCTTATAATCTTCTAGATATCTATCATTACCTAGTTTTTTGAACCTTTTGTAATCTATTCTTTTCTTCTTGACAAGATTTTCAACAGCCTTTGTACACCACGGTTTCCGTACCCTACCATCCTTCCCTTGTCTCATTGGAAAGTACCTATGCAGAATGCCACACAAATATCCCTGAACATTTGCCATATTTCTGCCATACATTTCCCTGAGAACATCTGTTCCCAATTTATGCTTCCAAGTTCCTGCCTGATAGCTTCATATTTCCCCTTACTCCAATTAAACGCTTTCCTAGCTTGTCTGTTCCTATCCCTCTCCAGTGCAATGGTAAAGGAGATAGAATTGTAATCACTATCTCCAAAATGCTCTCCCACTGAGAGACCTGACACCTGAGCAGGTTCATTTCCCAATACCAGATCAAGTACAGCCTCTCCTCTTGAAGGCTTATCTACATATTGTGTCAGGAAACCTTCCTGAACACACCTAACAAACTCCACCCCATCTAGGGAGATGCTAATCAATATTTGGGAAATTAAAATCTCTCACCACGACAACCCTGTTATTATTACACCTTTCCAGAATCTGTCTCCCTATCTGCTCCTCAATGTCCCTGTTACTATTGGGTGGTCTATAAAAAACACCCAGTAGAGTTATTGATCCCTTCCTGTTCCTAACTTCCACCTACAGAGACTCGGTAGACAATCCCTCCATGACTTCCTCCTTTTCTACAGCCATCCAGTATCTTGCTGTACTGTTCTGTGTTCTGTGTCCATCTAAACACACAATGCCCCTTGTTCTAGTTATGGAGTTTCCAAAGGCTTTCAGTATCAATTCTGCCAGTCTCCTTGGTTTCTCGTTTGTCTCAATGAGATCATGTTTCATGCTTCTCAACAGTGAGTCATTTTTCTCTGAAATACAGGTGAATTTGAATCTGCACATTCTAGTGTTGGTAAAGTGAAATCAGGATTCACCTGACAAAGATTTCACTTGACCCAGCAACAAGAGAAATGGATTGAATATTCCGTGGGGCTAAGACTTCACTGGGCCCAGCAACAAGAGAAATAGTTTGAATATTCAGTGGGACCAAGACTTCATTAAACCCAGCGACAAGAGTAATGGATTGAATATTTGGTGCAACTAATACTTCACTTAACCCAGCGACAAGAGAAATGATTTGAATATTCGGTGGGACAGACTTCATTAAAGCCAGTGACAATAAAAAATGGATGACTACTCGGTGGGACTAAGACTTCACTTGACCCAGTGACAAGTGAAATGATTTGACTGTTCTGTGAGACAAAGACTTCACTTGACCCAGCAACAAGAAAAATGGTTTGAATATTTGGTAGTTGTCTCAATTTACAGTCTATGTATTTTGTTGACATTTAGCTAATAGTCAGATATATTAGTGACTATCAGTGAATGTGGAGCTATGGATCTCAGACGAAACCACACCAGATGTGTTGCTGGCATATTTTGCAAGGAAATTCACTTTGTAAATGAGAAAAACATGTCTCATCTGCCGTTGATAAAGGTGAAGCAAATATATTTCAGCCCATCATTATACTTTGGCGGATGGTTTTCATTACTCCTTACCACCAAAGATAGGTGATCAGTGTTCCACCAGAAATGACAAATCTCTAGAATGCAAACAGCTTGCATACTGATTACAATCAACACCCAACAATCCAACAGCTTGCAACCAACACTGAGATCTGTCTCAGTGACCACCACCCATAATGAAGTATATCTAGAGGTTTGTTATGGCGCATATCAACTCCTGCCTCAGACAAGACTTGGATCCACACCATTATGCCTACTGTGAAAACAAGTCAACAGCAGATATCATTTCTCTGGCCCACGACTCTGCTCTGCAACATCTGGACCACAGAAACCCGTGCATCAGGGTACTGTTCATCAACTACTGCCTGGCATTCAACACAATCATTCCATCCAACCTGATCAGCAAGCTTCAAGATCTGGGCCTCTGGATCTTCCTCTGCAACTGGATACATGACCCCCTCACTGGTAGACCTCAGACAGTGAGGGTTGTTAACATCTTCTCCATGTTGACCATCAACACATGTACAGCTCAAGGGTGCACGCTTAGCCCACTGCTCTGTTGTCTATACACACACGATCGTTTGGCTAAGCACAGCTCCAATACCATCTTCAAATTTGCCAATGATACTACTGTTGTTGGAGGTGAAGAGTCAGTTCACCAGAGAGAGAAAGGACGCCTGGTTGAGGGGTGATGCAACAATAACCTCTCAACATCTGCAAAACTCAAGAACTGATTCTTGACTTCAGGAAAGGAAAGAAGGGTGAAAATGTGCCAGTCTGCACAGGAGAGTTCATGGTGAAGAGAATCAGCAGCTTTAAATTCCTGTGCATTGATATATCAGATGACCTGTACTGGGCCCAGCACATAGATGCAATCATTAGGAAGGCATGCTAGCATCTTTACTTAGAAGATTAGAGAGGCTCGGCTTGTCACTGAACACTAAGAAACTTCTACAGATATACTGTTGCATCATGGTTTGATATGGTAATTCCAATGCACAGGAATGTAAGAAGCTGCAGAGAGTAGTGGACTCTTCCCAATACATTGTGGGCATGTCCCTCCCCACCATCAGTCATATATACAGGAGGTGCTGTCTCTAGAAAGCAAGATTCATAATCAAAGATCCCCACCATTCCAACATACCTTCTTCTCACAGCTACCATCAGGTAGGTGGTATGGAGGTTTGGAATTCCTTTCCACTAACTTCAAGAGAAGCTAATTCTCATTAACCATTTGGTTCTTGAAACAAGTAGCAAAATCCTAATCACTACAATTTAGCAACACTAGATATACTTGGATCACTTACACTATGTCAAATTACCGGGTGAACGAGTAGTCTTTGGGGTACTGCAAGTCTGTGTCTTTATTGATGCTTTGCTGCACGCTTGAGTGCTCGGTGGAGGGTGGGAAATATTTTTTTTTGTTGGTGGGGGGCTTTGGGGTTCTAACGTTTTAACTGTTATTCATTCCTTGGAGCTCTCCTCTGAGTTTCGTGGATGTTTGTGAAGAAAAAGAATTTCAGGATGTATATTGTATACATTTCTCTGACAGTAAATGCACCTATTGAAACCTAAAATGCACTTTCTTTGTTCTATTTGTGTTTTTCTTGTAAAAAATATGTGTAATTTATATTTAATTTGCTGTTTTTCTCATGAATGCTGTTTATGTGGTTCTGTGTGACTCTGATATTGCTACAAGAAAGCTCTTCATTGTATCAGTACATATGTATATGTGGTTGTGCATTTGGCAATAAACTGAACTTTAACTTGACCTTAAGAGAATAAAGAGTCAGGCAGTTCAATGCTTTCCATTATAGACAGCAACCTTGACAGAATATTGGTGAAGAATCAGCTCAGATTACGTGTTTGTTTGAGCTTCTCAACTGATGTTAGAAACCACATGGCTTGCTTGGTCTAAAGACAAGGGTGTTGCTATTAAGCCAAGTCTGATGTCAAATAATGGTTAGAAAACTGTGTTACTACTTGCTGAAGTATTCAATACATGGCCTTGTTCTGAGGTGGCTGGGTGGAGATCCATCTCTACCAAAGGAGGTGTAATGAGCAGCTGGTGCATATCGCAAGTCCTGGTTATGCGACCACTGACACCAGGCAGACAATCTCTGAAGAGTATTAACAATGGCTGGGGTCACCCATCTTGTAAAGTCACTGCCCAGAAGAAGGCAATGGAAAATAATTTCTGTCAAAATATTTGCTAGGAAAAATCATGGTCATGGGATCATGATCACCTCTGTCATATGAAACGGCGCATAATGATGATGATGGTCTTGCTTTATACCTTGAATTTCTGTGGGCTGTGCTATGATGTAAAGCTTTCGCTTTCACCTAGTTTCTACACAAAAAAAAAATTAGATGTAGAAGACAATCTGAGTGAATAGGTTTCCAGCCTTTCATACAAGGAGAACTTCAGCAAAGTGCACACAGAGTTCCTGGTCAGAAGAATTTTAGTTTGGTCTTCCAACTAGACAGAGATGAAATACCAGTAAGATTCAATATTTTCACTTTATTTCACAATTATCTTAGGCTAAGATAAAAAGTATCTATTGTGTGCTGTTTTCAAATGGATTCATATTTTTCATTTGTAGACCAGTGTAGATCAAGGCAGATTTATCACCCTTCTCATCCCCATTCTCCTGCATTTTCCCCATAACTGTTGATGCCGTGACAATCCACAGCATTAAATAAAAAATATATATTCTTAGCAAAATGCCTGCAGGTCAGAAGAGATGCTCTGCTTGTTTGCTTTAGAGTGGAGGAGGTTGTGGTATTCAAACGTATGAGGCTGCTTTAGAATAAATAGTGAGAAATGTTTCCCCTTAACAAGATCATCCAAAACCAGAGGCAATGGTTGCAGATAAGGATGTGAAATTGTTAGGGGATGTGAAGAAGGTTTTTTTCACTAAGTTGACATTTGGAAAATACAACCTGAGAGGGAGGAATAGGTAGGTATGCGTACAACATTGAATGATTATTTTTGGATTATCAATGTATGGTATTGTATAGGCTAAGCATCCCCACGGCACACTTTCCATCCATGCGGGGTTAAGAGCTGATGATCTCTTTGGGAAAAAAACTCACCCGGCAGAAGGCAATGGCAAACCACTGCTGTAACTTACCTCGTACATGAATTCCAACTATGTCAGATCGGTGTAGGAGGAAGTCGTCCGCTACCCAGAAAAACTCCGGATGCAACCTATGTTATTATTATAGGCTATGAGCTAAGTGCTGGGAAATGGGATTAGTACAGCTGCTTGATGTCAAACATGGACATAATGGATTAAATCTCTTACTATTGCACTGCATGACTATGACTCCACATTGGAAACTGAAATATATTGGAAAATGCTGAAATATTTGGCAGGACAGGCAGCTACTGTGGAGAGAGAATGAGTTAATGCTTCTGTTTAGCGTCTTTTCATCAGAACTTGGATAGGCCAAGTGAGTTTGAACACAATTCTTTTTATAACTCCTGCTATCTATTTTGATGAATTTTGTTCCTTACACCTACTGTAATCTCTAGCGTTCACGTTAACCTTTATGTTGTGTTGGTTGCTTCATTAGAAGCATAGAAAACCTACAGCACAATACAGGCCCTTCGGCCCACAAAGCTGTGCCGAACATGTCCCTACCTTAGAAATTACTAGACTTTCCCAAAGCCCTCTATTTTTCTAAGCCCCATGTACCTGTCCAGGAGTCTCTTAAAAGACCCTATCATATCCGTCTCCACCACCATTGCCGGCAGCCCATTCCACGCACTCACCACTCTCTGAGTAAAAAAACTTACCCCTGATATCTCCTCTGTACCTACTCCCCAGCACCTTAAACCTGTGTCCTCTTATGGCATCCATTTCAGCCCTGGGAAAAAGCCTCTGACTACCCACACCATCAGTGCCTCTCATCATACTTCAGTTTCATGCATGGCATCACAAACAGAGGGTTGTAGACGCAACCATCTCTTTCACGGGCATAATCCTCCCCCTCATCAAGGTCATCTTCAAGTGGCCTTGAGAGCATTCACAATAAGGACTCTTGCCATACAGGGATCCAGAGTCCTCTTCTCGTTAGCACCTTCAGGGACAAGGCACAGGATACTGAATGCCTGCACTCAATGGTCTAGGAACAGCTTCTTGCCCTCCGCTATTAAATTCCTGAATGATCTATGAACAGTACCTCATTATTCCGGCATTTTGTACTAATCATTTATTTTTGTAAGTTATGTATTATGTCTTTGCACTATACCACTGCCATAAAGTAATAGTTTTCATGTCATCTCAGTGATAATAATTCTCAAAAGACCCTGTCATCAAGAACACCCAGCCGGATGTGAGATCGGGCAGGAAGTGGTCAGCCCGTGTAGCAGTTGATGAAGCAGAGTCTAGATTGAAGCACAAGGAGATGGTTGGGGCTATCCAGCTAGGCCGTCAGGGACTTGGATGGACAACCCACAAGTGGTGGTCATCTTTTACAGGTAAGGAGCGCCGTGAGCTTGTAACACAAGAAATACGAGAGGTAGAAGAGGAGAAGAGGTTAGCTAAAACAGCTGGCCTGGCCAAACAAGGGGCTTGGACCCGGTGGGAAAGTGTTGAACAACGACATCTATCTTGGAATGTTCTGTGGCAGATGGAACCACTCCGCATTTCTTTTCTATGCAGAGCAGCGTACGATCTGCTCCCAACACCTGCCAACTTCAGCACCTGGTATGAAGATAAGACAGACAAGGTGTGCTGCTTGTGGCGAGAAGGGAACACTTCAACATATTTTGAGTGCATGCAGCGTCAATCTTTCCAGCGGCATGTACATTTGGAGACATAACAACATTCTCAAAGTTGTAACAGAAGTGGTTGAGCGGAGAGTACTGCAGCACAACTTATCTCATGCCCCATGCTACACAGAACATCGCATATCATTTGTGAAAGAAGGCTCGAAGTCAAGGATGTACAGCGCAGGCCCACGATCAAGCATACTTTCTTCAGCCAATGATTGGTGTGTCAAGGCCGACCTGGACGGGAAAGGCAGTTTTCTGGAGCAAATAGCTTTCACCACATTGCGTCCAGATTTAATCGTATGGTCTGACACCAGTAGAGAAGTGGTTATTGGTGAAGACAACATCGATGAAGCCCATGAGCGCAAGTTAACCAAGTATACAGAATTAAGATCAGAGTGCAGAGACAGAGGGTGGAAGGTCTCATGCTATCCATTCGAAGTAGGCTGCCGTGGGTTTATTGCGTTCATTTTCCAGAAGTGGCTGTGTGACCTTGGCTTCACTAGAAGATCAAGTCACTCAGCAGGGCTGTAGCTGAGGCAGCAGAGACAGGATCAGCATGGGTGTGGACCAAGTATGTCCAGAGGGGCAGATAGTCAGACAGTGTATACATCTTTTGCAAACCCTTCAGTAGTTGCTTAGGCACCTGAAGAGCAGACTATCTGTTGGATGGAAATGACCAACAACTCTGATAGAGGCAGATGCCAAGTTTTTAAGCTCACCAGTGGGAGGTGGTGCTTTAGCACTGTTGGCCCACCACCTCAAGGGAGTCTTGATCAGAAGCGGGCAGAAACTCCTGAAGACAGGAGGCAGATCAACTAGTGATTCCACTGGTGATAGCACAGGACAGTTAACATCTTAGTCCACATGTATTTTTAATTCTGGTTCTGATTGTGATTCAGATCTATCAAATTATACTGTCCCTCTTCTTGGCCATTTTAGAAATATGCAGTGGCCAGCAGTCTGGAACTCTTCAGGTAGCTGTTAACCCACAACTCAGAAGTAACATATTTATTTTACCAAATACATGCAGTCCATCTGTGGAAATCCTCATCCTTCTTCTCAGCTAGGGTTCCCTTACTTAATGCACATCGATCCACATCTGATTCCAGACCTCCTTGTAAAATATACCTCATGCCCAGCACAAACTCATCAAATAGTCTTCTTAAAGTTTAAAAAGTCCAAAATAAAGTTATTATCAATGTGTACAATATAATGCATACTACATTGTACAGTATTACCTTGAGATTCATTTCCTTGCATGCTTTCACAGTAGAACAGAGAAATACAATTGAATCAATGAAAAACTGCACACAAAGACTGACAAGCAACCAATGTGTGAAAGATAAACAATGCAAATAAAAAGTTAAATAAGTAAATGAAGAATACTGAGAACATGAGTCGTAGACTCCTTTAAAGGGAGTCCATCAGGTTCTTATAGCTCTCTTATGTTCTCTCATTTTATTACGTGTAACAATGTGGTAAGACCATAGGACATTAGGAGCAGATATAAGCCATCCAGCCCATTGAGTCTGCTCCACCGTTTGATTATCGCAGATCCATTTCCCTCTCAACCCCATTCTCCTGCCTTCTCCCTGTAATCTTTCATGCCTTAATCTCCACCTTAAAGACACATAATGAGCTGGCCTCCACAGCCATCAGTGGCAATGAATTCCACAGGTGCACTACCTTCTGGTTAAAGAAATTGCTCCTGATCTGCATTCTAAATGGATGTCCCTTTATTCTGAGGTTGTGCCCTCTGGTCCTAGACTCTCCCAGTATAGGAAACATTCTCTGCATGTCCACTCTATCTGGTCAATATGTTTCAATGAGATCCCCCCATCATTCTTCGAAATTTCAGTGAGTAGAGGCCCAGTGTCATCAAGGACTCCTCTTAATACAAGCCTTTCAATCCCAGAATCATTTTCCTGAACCTCCTTTGAACCCTTTCCAATGTCAACACATCCTTTCTTGCTACCTGGGGAAAGCAACAGCGGCCGCGCCTCTGGCACAGAGTCTGGCCCTGAGGCTCAGAAGGGTAGGGAAAGGAAGAGGATGGCAGCAGTGATAGGGGACTCTATAATTAGGGGGTCAGACAGGCAATCTTGTGGATGCAAGAAAGAAGCACGGATGGTAGTTGCCTCCAAGGTGCCAGGGTCTGGGATTTTTCTAAACATGTCCAAGATATCCTGAAGTGGGAAGGAGAACAGCCAGAGGTTGTGGAACATATTAGTACCAAAGGCATAGGCAGGAGAAGGGAGGAGGTCCTGAAAGCAAATTACAGGGAGTTAGGAAGGAAGTTGAGAAGCAGGACCACAAAGGTAATCATCTCAGGTTTACTGTCTATGCCACGTGACAGTGAGCATAGGAATAGAGTGAGGTGGAGGATAAATGCGTAGCCGAGGGATTGGAGCAGGGGGCAAGGATTCAGATTTCTGGATCATTGGGACCTCTTTTGGGGCAGGAATGACCTGTACAAAAAGGACGGGTTGCACTTGAATCCCAGTGGGACCAATATCTTGGGGGAGAGGTTTGCTAAGGCTATTGGGGAGAGTTTAAACAAGGATTGCTGAGGGGTGGGAACCAATCTGAAGAGACGGAGGAAGAGGCGGTTGGCTCACAAATAGAGAAAGCTTGGATACAGTGCGAGAGGGAGGATAGGCAGGTGATAGAGAAGGGACGCACTCAGACTCATGGTTTGAGATGTGTCTATTTTAATGCAAGGGGTATTATGAACAAAGCAGATAAGCTTAGGGCATGGATCAGTACTTGGAGCTATGATGTTGTGGCTATTACAGAGACTTGGATGGCTCAGGGGCAGGAATGGTTACTTTGAGTGCCAGGCTTTAGATGTTTCAGAAAGGACAGGGAGGGAGGCAAAAGAGGTGGGGGTGTGGCACTGCTGATCAGAGATAGTATCATGGCCGTAGAAAAGGAGGAAGACATGGAGGGATTGTCTACGGAGTCTCTGTAGGTGGAAGTTAGGAACAGGAAGGGGTCAATAATTCTACTGGGTGTTTTTTATAGTCCACCCAATAGCGACAGGGGTATCGAGGAGCAGATAGGGAGATAGATTCTGGAAAGGTGTAATAATAACAGCGTTGTCGTGGTGGGAGATTCTTATTTCCCAAATATTGATTGGCATGTTGGGGTTTAGATGAGGTAGAGTTTGTTAGGTGTGTTCAAGAAGGTTTCCTGACACAATATGTAGATAAGCCTTCAAGAGGAGAGGCTGTACTTGATCTGGTATTGGGAAATGAACCTGCTCAGGTGTCAGATCTCTCAATGGGAGAGCATTTTGGAGATAATAGTCACAACTCTATCTCATTTACCATAGCACTAGAGAGGGATAGGAACAGACAAGCTAGGAAATCATTTAATTGGAGTAAGAGGAAATATGAGGCTACCAGGCAGGAACTTGGAAGCATAAATTGGAAACAGATGTTCTCTGGGAAATGTACAGAAGAAATGTGGCAAATGTTCAGGAGATATTTGTATGGAGTTCTGCATAGGTACGTTCCAATGAGACAGGGAAAGGATGGTAGGAAACAGGAACCGTGGTGTACAAAGGCTGTTGAAAATCTAGTCAAGAAGAAAAGAAGAGCTTATGAAAGGTTCAAAAAGCTAGGTAATGATAGAGAGCTAGGAGATTATAAGGCTAGCAGGAAGGAGCTTAAGAAAGAATTTGGGAAAGCCAGAAGAGACCATGAGAAGGCTTTGGCGGACAGGATTAAGGAAAACCCCAGGCTTTCTACAGGTACGTTAACAGCAAGAGGATAAGACATGAGAGAATAGGACCAATCAAGTGTGACAGTGGAAAAGTGTGTATGGAACCGGAGGAGATAGCAGAGGTACTAAATGAGTACTTTGCTTCAGAATTCACTACGGAAAAGGATCTTGGCGATTGTAGGGATGACTTACAGCGGACTGAAAAGCTTGAACATGTAGACCGGATGAGATGTACCCCAGGCTACTGTGAGGGGTGAGGGAGGAGATTGCTGAGCCTCTGGCGATGATCTTTGCGTCATCAATGGGGATGGGAGAGGTTCCGGAGGATTGGAAGGTTGCAGATGTTGTTCCATTATTCAAGAAAGGGAGTAGAGATAGCCCAGGAAATTATAGACCAGTGAGTCTAACTTCAGCGGTTGGTAAGTTGATGGAGAAAATCCTGAGAGGCAGGATTTATGAACATTTGGAGAGGCATAATATGATTAGGAATAATCAGCATAGCTTTGTGAAAGGCAGGTCATACCTTATGAGCCTGATTGAATTTTTTGAGGATGTGACTAAACACATTGATGATGGTAGAGCAGTAGATGTAGTGTATATGGATTTCAGCAAAGCATTTGACAAGGTACCCCATGCAAGGGTTATTGAGAACGTAAGGAGGCACGGGATCCAAGGGGTCATTACTTCGTGGATCCAGAACTGGCTTGCCCACAGAAGGCAAAGAATGGTTGTAGACAGGTCATATTCTACCTGGAGGTTGGTGACCAGTGGTGTGCCTCAGAGATTTATCTGGGGACCCCTTCTCTTTGTGATTTTTATAAATGCCCTGGATGAAGAAGTGGAGCGCCGGGTTAGTAAATTTGCTGATGACACAAAAGTTGGAGGTGTTGTAGATAGTGTGGAGGGCTGTCAGAGGTTACAGCAGGGCATTGATAGGATGCAAAACTGGGCGGAGAAGTGACAGATGAGTTCAATCCAGATAAGTGTGAGGTGGTTCATTTTGATAGGTCAAATTTGATGGCAGAATATGGTATTAATGGTAAGACTCTTTGGCAGTGTGGAGGATCAGAAGGATCTTGGGGTCCAAGTCCATAGGGCACTCAAGGCTGCTGCACAGGTTGACTCTGTGGTTAAGAAAGTATGTGGTACATTGGCCTTCATCAATCATGGGATTGAGTTTAGGAGCCGAGAGGTAACGTTGCAGCTATATATGACCCTGGTCAGACCCCACTTGGATTATTCTGCTCAGTGCTGGTCGCCTCACTATAGGAAGGATGTGGAAACTATAGAAAGGGTGCAGAGGAGGGTTACAAGGACATTGCCTGGTTTGGGGAGCATGTCTTATGAAAATAGGTGGAGTGAACTCGACCTTTTTTCCTTGGAGCGACAGAAGATGAGAGGTGACCTAATAGAGGTGTATAGGATGAGAAGCATTGATCATGTGGATAGTCAGATGTTTTTTCCCAGGGCTGAACTGGCTAGCATGAGAGGGCAGAGTTTTAAGTTGCTTGGAAGTAGGTACAGAGGAGATACCAGGGGTAAGTTTATTACACAGAGTGGTGAGTGCGTGGAATGGGCTGCCGGTGACGGTGGTGGAAGCGGATAGATAGGGGCTTTTAAGAGACTCCTGGACAGGTATATGGAGCTCAGAAAAATAGAGGGCTATGGATGACCCTTGGTAATTTCTCAGGTAAGGACATGTTTGGCACAGCTTTGTGGGCCAAAGGGCCTGTATTGTGCTGTAGGTTTTCTATGTTTCTATAAAGGGCCCAAAGCTGCTCTCAATACTCCAGGTAAGGCATCATCAATGCCTTTTAAAGCCTCAACATTACATCCTTGCTCTTATATTATAGTCCTCTTGAAATGAATGCTAACGTTGCATTTGGCTTAATGAAAATATTTCAGGACAAAAGTGTTACAAGATTCAGAATATCAGTACCTTGGGAGCATGGACTTTCTTATGCTCCTTGTTGAACTTTTGCTTGTTAACTGAAGCATGAACAAATTAATTGAACACACAATGGAAATAGACTTCATTTCTAAGACTTATTATCAAATCCTTATATAAGATCTCTGCTTGTAAATTGAGGAAGTGACATTGTGGAGTGTCAAAAGGTCTTAAAAGATGAGCTATTGTGCAGAGAACATTGGAATAGAAAGAAATCCGATATGTTTTGGGTGACATATTTTGTGACGTGCATGTTTGAACTACATGGGGCGGACTCGTTTAAAATTCAATGTGAATGGTTTTACTTTTGAGACTACTGCTGATTACTAAAATTTGTTTTAATGTAATTAACTTAAGCAAAAAGATAGAATAGTTGTAAATCTAATGGTTTGTTTTTAAAATGTTAGTAATCAATATGCAAAAAGTACAACTGGGAAGTACAGAAACTGAATACTACAATAACTGCATACAAAACTACTCATGAAAGAAGCTCATACCAATTCCAACATTGGCACAACCCTTCCACTTTGGAGGACATCTTCAAGAGTGCCTCAAGAGGATGGCATCACTCATTAAAGACCTTCATGATCTAGAACATACCCCCTTTGTATTTCTGCCCTGGGGGGAGGAAGTACAGGAACCTGAAGACCCACACTCACCATTTTAATAATAACATCCTCCCTTTTGCCATCAGACTTCTGAACTGACCATGAACCAATAAACACTACCTCATTATTCTTCTTCTGCCCTATTATTTATTTTGTACTTAAAGTAACTTTAATTCTTGCACTCTACTGCTGCCACAAAACAACAAATTTCACTTTATGACTATGACATGATAATGTTAACCAGAAGGCAGGGACGAAAGGGGAGCAAAGAAAAGGGGCAAACACGTACAGTATAGGAACCTAACTACAGAAACCCTTCTCCATTCATACATTCATCAGAATCAGATTCAGAACTATGGTTATTAAGACTGCCAAGTTAAATCAATCAATCAGACAATAAATAGATAGATATGTAACTAGATGATAAAATAAATAAGTAGTGTGTAAGAGGAGTAGCAAGGTAATGTCCAGGGATTCGTGGACCTTTCATAAATTTTATGGTGGTAGGGAAGAATCTGTTTCTAAAACATTGAGTGTGGATCTTTAGGTTCCTGATGGTAGTAATGAGAAGAGGACATGTCTTGGATAGTGGAGGTCCTTAATGATAGATGCTACCTTCTTGAAGCACTGTTTTTTTGAAGATGTCCTCAATGGAGGGGAGTATTGTGCACATGGTGCAGTTGGCTGTGTCTACAACCAACTGCATACTGCAGTCTCCATACCACACAGTGATATAACCAGTTAGAATGCTCTCCACCATACATCTGTAGAAATTTGCAGTATCAAATGAGTTTGTCAAATGTGTGCAAGATAGTTTTCTGCAACAATACATAGAGGTACCAAATGGAGAAGGGGCAGTGTTGGATCTCCTGTTAGGGAATGAGATAGGTCAGGTGACAGAGGTATGTGTTGGGGAGCACTTCGGGTCCAGTGATCATAATACCATTAGTTTCAATATAATTATGGAGAAGGATAGGACTGGACCCAGGGTTGAGATTTTTGATTGGAGAAAGGCTAACTTTGAGGAGAGGCAAAAGGATTTAGAAGGAGTGGATTGGGACAATTTGTTTTATGGGAAGGATGTAATAGAGAAATGGAGGTCATTTAAAGGTGATATTTTGAGGGTACAGGATCTTTTATCTTCCTGTTAGGTTGAAAGGAAAGGTTAAGAGTTTGAGAGAGCCATGGTTTTCAAGGGATATAGGAAACTTGGTTCGGAAAAAGAGAGGGAATTACAATAAATATAGGCAGCTTGGAGTTAATGAGGTGCTCCAGGAATATAAAAAATGTAAAAAGAATCTTAAGAAAGAAATTAGAAAAACTAAAAGAAGATATGAGGCAGCTTTAGCAGGTAAGGTGAAAATAAATCCAAAGGGTTTCTACAGTTATATAAATAGCAAAAGGATAGTGAGGGGTAAAATTGGTCCCTTAGAGAATCAGAGTGGACGGCTATGTGTGGAGCCAAACAAGATGGGGGAGATTTTGAACAATTTCTTTTCTTCGGTATTCACTAAGGAGAAGGATATTGAATTGTGTAAGGTAAAGGAAACAAGAAGGGTAGTTATGGAAAGTATGATGATTAAAGAAGAGGAAGTACTGGTGTTTTTAAGGAATATAAAAGTGGATAAGTCTCCGGGTCCAGACAAGATATTCCCTAGGACCTTGAGGGAAGTTAGTGTGGAAATAGCAGGGGCTCTGACAGAAATATTTCAAACGTCATTAGAAACAGGGATGGTGCCGGAGGATTGGTGTATTGCTCATGTGGGTCCCTTGTTTAAAAAGGGTTCTAAGAGTAAACCTAGCAATTATCGGCCTGTGAGTTTGACGTCAGTGGTGGGTAAATTGATGGAAAGTATTCTTCGAGATGGTATATATAATTATCTGGATAGACAGGGTCTGATTAGGAACAGTCAACATGGATTTGTGCGTGGAAGGTCATGTTTGACAAATCTTATTGAACTTTTTGATGAGGTTACTAGGAAAGTTGACGAGGGTAAAGCGGTGGATGTTGTCTATGTGGACTTCAGTAAGGCCTTTGACAAGGTTCCACACGGAAGGTTAGTTAGGAAGGTTCAATCGTTAGGCATTAATATGGAAGTAGTAAAATGGATTCAGCAGTGGCTGGATAGGAGACGCCAGAGAGTAGTGGTGGATAACTGTGTGTCAGATTGGAGGACGGTGTGTAGCGGTGTGCCTCAGGGATCTGTACTGGATCCAATGTTGTTTGTCATATATATTAATGATCTGGATGATGGGGTGGTAAATTGGATTAGTAAGTATGCAGATGATACTAAGATAGGTGGCGTTGTGGATAATGAAGTAGGTTTTCAAAGCTTGCAGAGAGATTTAGGCCAGTTAGAAGAGTGGGCTGAAAGATGGCAGATGGAGTTTAATGCTAAAAAATGTGAGATGCTACATTTTGGTAGGACTAATCAAAATAGGACATACATGGCAAATGGTATGGCATTGAAGAATGTTGTAGAACAGAGGGATCTAGGAATAATGGTGCATAGTTCCCTGAAGGTGGAATCTCATGTGGATAGGGTGGTGAAGAAAGCTTTTGGTATGCTGGCCTTTATATATCTGAGCATTGAGTACAGGAGTTGGGATGTAATGTTGAAATTGTATAAGGCATTGGTGCATTGGTAAGGCCAAGTTTGGAGTATTGTGTACAGTTCTGGTCACCGTATTATAGGAAAGATGTCAATAAAATTGAGAGAGTACAGAGGAGGTTTACTAAAATGTTGCCTGGGTTTCATCTCCTAAGTTACAGAGAAAGGTTGAACAAGTCAGGTCTTTATTCTTTGGAGCGTAGAAGGTTGAGGGGGGGACTTGATAGAGGTATTTAAAATTATGAGGGGGATAGATCGAGTTGATGTGGATAGGCTTTTTCCATTGAGAGTGTGGGAGATTCAAACAAGAGGACATGAGTTGAGGTTAAAGGGCAAAAGTTTAGGGGTAACATGAGGGGGAACTACTTTACTCAGAGAGTGGTGGCTGTGTGGAGTGAGCTTCCAGCAGAAGTAGTTGAGGCAGGTTCGATGTTGCCGTTTGAAGTTAAATTGGATAGATATATGGACAGGAAGGGAATGGAGGGTTATGGACTGAGTGCAGGTCGGTGGGACTAGGTGAGAGTAGGAGTTCGGCACGGACTAGAAGGGCTGAGATGGCCTGTTTCCGTGCTGTAATTGTTACATGGTTATCTTTGGTAACATACCAAATCTCCTCAAATCCTCATGATATCTGCCTTCCATTAACATGACCCCTGCATTACTATAGCCCATCTTTTACTCCCTTTCCCTGCTTCTCAAATCTGGATCTTTATTAAACATCCTACCAATATTTGTATTTATTGGGATTCTTGCCCAAAGTCAAAGTAATTTTATTATCAAAGTATATATATGTTGTCATATATCTTTACATTCATTTTTGCAGGCACTTGCATGGAAAAAAATTACAATAGAATTTATGAATAAGTACACATAAGCAAAAACTGACAAGCAACCAGTGTATAAAAGACAACCTGGGCAAATAAAAAGATCAATAATACTGAGAACAGGAGTTATAATGGGTCCCTAAAAGTGCATGTCCCTTAAAACCAGCTCCAAATCCTTGTGATTTTTCATTCTGCAACTACACTCAGTGGCCACTTTATTGGGTACAGGTATGGTCATTTTTTTGCTGCAGACCATCCACTTCAAGGTTTAACGTGCTGTGCATTCAGAGATGCGCTTCTGCACACCACTATTGTAATGTGTGGTTATTTGGGTTACTGTCATCTTCCTGTCAGCTTGAACCAGTCTAGCCATTCTCCTCATTAACAAGGAGTTTTCGCCCACTGAACAACAGTTCACGGGATTTTTTTTTGCACTATTCTCTGTAAACTCTGGAAACTGCCGTGCATGAAAATCCCAGGAGACCAGCAGTTTCTGAAATACTCACGTCAACCTGTTCGGCACCAACATGCATTCCATAATCAAAGTCACTTGGATCACCATTCTTCCCCGTTCTGATGTTTCGTCTGAACAACAACTGAACTTCTTGACAATGTCAGCGTAACAAGGGTGGTTGCCAGGCTGGATTGGAACTGTGGTTATTATGGTGAAGTTCCATATTTTTAACCAGTGGACTACCAGGGGAGACCTTGGCCAGGGGACCCAAGTGCAGCGAAGATCAGAGGTGATAATGGAATTGAACAAAGAATCCCCACTTATGGATTGTTCAGTAGTGAATGCTGAGACTGAGCAAAGACAAACAAAACCGAGGGAACTTAAATAGAGAAAACAAACAAGGTACAGGTGCACTGATAACTAAAATGAAACACAGACCTAAAAAGTGGCCGCTGAGCTTATTTGTGTGTTTCTCAATGTTTTAATCTTATTCTTTCTACGTTTCTAATTTTAAGTTCACAGCTTTTGCTTTCAATAGGTAGCTCATAAACCGACTCAAATTTGAGCTTTGTTAGTTTTGGTCCTGGTACTTACTTTTATTCTGTTGTTTCCAGTGCTCCTGTTTTCATTGCTGCCACTCCCAGATTTTCCAAATAAACTGCACACAGCTTTCCTTTTTTACCTTCATGTGGCCAGAAGCTCTATTTCTTTTCTTTTACTGCCTTCCTGCCATTTTCCTTCCTCCTGTCTCAGTATTTGTCATTTTAGACCACTAACACTTTCTAAAAGCATATTGCTCTTGGTTCCTTCTAAATCCATCCTGGAGTTTTATACTTTTT
Source organism: Mobula birostris (assembly GCF_030028105.1). Classification (NCBI taxonomy): domain Eukaryota; kingdom Metazoa; phylum Chordata; class Chondrichthyes; order Myliobatiformes; family Myliobatidae; genus Mobula; species Mobula birostris. The sequence continues at coordinate 15,465,416 of NC_092386.1, read as the reverse complement.
ATAATGAACAGTTGCAATAAATCACTCATAAACTCAAATCCCCACTGCTTATAAAAATATTAGCCCATAAAATTCCCGGCAGAACTTGATCTCTTCCCAGTTTCCTCCCCTGCCAAGATTGCATCAGGAAGTAAAATGAATTCTAATCTATTTTTCAGCTTTCCTTCCTAAATTCCCCTTTTATTGTCATACAAAAAAAAAAAACAGTTTCAATGGAGAGAGTCTCTGACCTGGAATATTAACTGTTTCTACTTTCACAGATGCTGCCTGATCTGCTGAGTTTTTCTGATATTTTCTGGTTTAATATTAGATTTCCAGCATGTGTAATTTTTTGACCTTCTCTTCCTCGTTCTTATTTTCCTTTCCCTTTTCTTCTGACCTTCCTTGTGTTAGCTGCTGATTTGTCATGGCTGGGTTCTCAGAATTAATAATCAGTATTGGATGTAGGGGTGGGGCACTGAGGTGGAAAAGGGAAAGAGGGAAAAAGGAATTTCTCAAATTAGTCTTAGAATTCAATTCTAATGTTCCCTTAATAAGAGCTCCAATCAACTGGCAAGTGACAGCAAGATGACATTTTAGATAGGAAATCTGCTTTACATGGTTGAAACTGTTTCTGTGCCGTGTGGCTCTATAACTCTTTCACAACAGGGAAGGGAAGGGTGAGAATTTAACTTTGTAGCTTATTTGACCTTTTATTGGTTTACTGGTATATCTATAAAGGCAACTTCCCAAGGATATAGTCCTTTCCACCTCCATTCACATTTAAGTTTCATGTACTAGAAAATCTTGTTGATTATAATGACTGGAAATTGAAGTCCACCATCTTCAATCCTCCCACGGGAATTTTGATTTCCCATTCTTTGGTGACTCCTGTTAAAACTCGAGATGAGTAGCTTGGGTTCCTGTTTGAAATATTTTGAATTTTATTCTCTCAGGTGACATTAGCTTGACTGTTTTTGCCTTATAAAAAAAGGCTGAGTGAGCCAGGACTCATTAGACTGAGTCTGATGTAGCAGAACACTGGACTCACCTGAAGCCCTCTGTGGGATTTTGTTTTGGCCTACCTAATTAAATAACCTTTAATGCACAAGTAGGTCTCCATTAAATGTACTATGCAATGAATCACACATAATAGTGAACAAAATCTTAGTCTCCTTTCAACCTGCTCATTTTTTTCTTGATAGCGTACAAGTGAGCAAAATAGCTGAGGTAAGCAGTTGAATATAGAACACCGAACATAAAGCAGTGAACATCTTCCTGCACATGATCCATACCCTCAAATCCCTGCCTGCTTACGAGTTTGTCTAAATCAGGGGTCCCAATATTTTTTTATGCCAATATCATTGGCATATGATATCATTTAGTGGGCATGTGGCCAAGTGGTTAAGGCATTCGACTAGCGATCTGAAGGTCGTGAGTTCGAGCCCCAGCCGAGGCAGCGTGTTGTGTCTTTGAGCAAGGCACTTAATCACACAGTGCTCTGCGGCGACACTGGTGCCAAGCTGTATGGGTCCTAATGCACTTCCCTTGGACAACATCGGTGTCGTGGAGAGGGGAGACTTGCAATTGCCGTCTTCCATACAACCTTGCCCAGGCCTGCATCCTGGAGGGTGAAGACTTTCCAGGCACAGATCCATGGTCTCAAGAACGCTCTCTGGTGCTTCTTCAAACATTGCTATCATATCTACTTCCACCCCTCTCCTGGTAGTGTGTTGCAACACTTTACACCCTTTGTGTTAAAATATTAACTTGCAAATCTCCCTTAAACTTTCCCATACTTTTACCTTTGCCCTCTATTGGAGAAAAAGGCTCTGACTATCTACCCTATCTAATCCTCCAGAATTTAATATACTTCTGTCAGTTTGGCTTTCATCATCTGATGTGCCAGAGAGATCAATCTACATTTGTCCAACACCTCCTTATTGTGAAACGCTCCAATCACTGTTGACCTAAGTCAACATCACTGACTTAGGTCATGAAATTTGTTGTTTTGCGGCAGCAGTACAGTGCAATACATTAAAAGAGCTATAATTTATAACTTGAAGTAAATAAGTAGTGCTAAAAGAGAGCAAAAATGGTGAGGCAGTGTTCATGGTTTGGCTCATTACCCATTCACAAATATGAAGATGGAGAGGAAGAAGCTGCTCCTAAAACATTAAGTGTGTGTCTTCAGGTTCCTATACGTCCTCTCTGTTAGCAATGAGAGGATGGTAGGTCGTGGGTGATGGGGGTCCTTAATGATGGATGCCACCTTTTTGAGGCATCACCTTTTGAAATGTTGCCAGTGCTGGGGAGACTAGTGCCCATGATGGAACTGGCTGTGTTTGAAACCCTCTGCAGCCTTTTTCATCTGACCTCTATCGTGTTGTATCTTCTGGCAACCCTCCTCACTGTCCAGAAATCCTCCAATTTTCATGTTACCTGCAGACCGACTTAGATCACCTACATTTTCTTCCAAATCATATATTTTACAAACATCAGACGTTCCAGCACAAGTCCTTGTAGAACACCATTGGTCACAGAGAAACAGCACCCCCACCACTACCTTCTGTCCAACACCATTGTTGATCACCTTCATCCCCCCGTGAAAATGTTCAAACAGATTTAGAACATAGAACATTATCGCATGCTACGGGCCCTTCAGCCCATGATGTGCCAATGTTTTAACCTTCGCTCTGATCAATCTAACCCTTCCCTCCCACATAATCCTCCTTTTTTGTTTCATCTACATGCCTTTCTAAGAGTCGCTTAGATATTCCTAATGCGTCGGTATCTGCTATGACCCCTGGCAGTGCGTTTAATATGCCGACCACTCTCTATATAAAAGCATTCACCTCTGACAAGCCCCCTATACTTTCCTCCAATCACCTATAAAAAATTTGTGAGATGGAACCTCTCTGACAAATAGCCATGTTGACAATCTCTAATAAGTCCATACTTTTGTAAATGCAAGTAAATTCTCAGATCCCTAACTAAGTATCTCTTCCAATAATGTAAGGCTCACTGGCCCATAATTTCCTGGACTATCCTTCTTAAGGATAACATTAACAATTCAACATCTGCCAAAATCCCAGCAACCTTCCTCCTTCTCTCTCTCAGTATCCAGTGATAGATTCCAGCAGACCATGAGGACTTATGCAACTTAATGTTTCTCAAGAGATCCAACATCTCCTTCTTCTTAAAATCAACATGCCCAAGAATAACGATATCCACACCACTGATCTCACATTCTTTCAGCATCCTTCTCCCCAGTGAGTATGGATGAAAAGTACTTATTTAGGAACTTGCCCACTGCCTCTAGCTCCATGCATAAATTCTGTCTGTCGAGCTTGAGGAAACCTTTGCTACCCTATTGCTCCTATTGTATGTATAAAACACCTTGGCTTCTACAAGCAATAGAGACATTGCATCTGAAACAATTATGGTGCATATGCATATGTAACCACTGTAACTGCCAAGAGGACTAAACCATATGATTTGGAGGCTTGCTTACCTCAATAACTTGGAGAGCTATGTTGGCTGGAGTTGGGGCTTTATGCTTTGGCTCTTGGTAGGGTCACCCATGCCAAGCAGGTCAAAGGGTAGAAGACAGACTAAGAGTGGTCCATCAGTCTTCCAAATTTGGGGGTTCAGCTCAGGGCTAACTACCTTGACTGGTAACGCAAAATTGCTACAGAAATGGCAACGAAGAATCCTTTCAGATATGATTGCGACAGTATTCCTGAGTCTCCACCCAGGACTTGCATGACTGACAATAGTGAATATTAAGCAGAAGCTATTGACACGATGAAGGAAGCCCTGAACACCACGAGAAATGGAGCACCTTCATTGCTGCAGTAAACACCAGCAGCATAATGGGAGGTAAGAAACATATATAACTTGCTGCTCTTTGATACTGAGACTTTGAAAATGTGTTATTCAAAAATGGATACATTATTTATTATGATTCCCAACGCCAAATTAATATCATAGGATAATATACTTTTCACATTTTAGAAATAAAATACATTAGGAAGCATATATTTTTATTCTTTAAAGTGCAGTTTGCAATTATATAATCAGTGGCTTCTTTATTAGGCACACCTGTACACCTGCCTGTTAATGCAAATATCTAATCAGCCAATCATGTGGCAGCAGCTCAATGCATAAAAGCATGCAGACATGGTCAAGAGGTTCAGTTGTTGTTCTGACCAAAACATCAGAATGGGGGAAGAAATGTGATCTAAGTGATTTTGACCATGGACTGATTGTCGGTGCCAGACGGGTGGTTTGAGTATCACAGAAACTGCTGATCTCCTGGGATTTTCACACACAGAGTTCTCTAGAGTTTATAGACAATGGAGCAAGGAACAAAAAAACATCCAGTGAACAGTTGTTCTGCCAGCAAAAATGCCTTGTTCGTGAGAGAGGTCTGAAGAGAATGGCCAGACTGGTTCAAGATGACAGGAAGGTGACAGTCATGCATTTCAACAGTGGTGTGCAGAAAAGCATCTCTGAACGCACAGTGCATTGAACCTTGAAGTGGTTGGGCTACAGCAGCAGAAGACCATGAACATACACTCTGTGGCCACTTTATTGGTTACAAGAGGTACTTAATAAAGTAGCCACTGAGCAAATAAATAGTGTGTCAAATCTGTAAGGAAAGAAATTAGCTTTAAACTCATCTGTGGAGCTTATTGTGAGTTACAAACCTGTACACCAAAGCATTCAGAATCATGTGTTGTGAAATTTGTTGCCTTTAAAATAAAATAAGAAGTGCAAAAGTAGAAATAAAAATGCAGTGAGGCAGTGTTCATGGGTTCAATGTCCATTCAGAAATCGGATGGCAGAGGGGAAGAAGCTGTTGCTGAATTACTGAGTGTGTGCTTTCAGGCTTCTGTACCTCCTTCCCGGTGGTAGCAATAAGAACAAGGCGTGACCTGGGTGATGGGAGTCCTTCGTGATGGAAGCCGCCTTTCTGAGGCATCGCTCCTTGAAGATGTCCTGGATACTATGGAAACTACTGCGCAGGATGGAGTTGACTGAGTTTATAATGCTCTGCAGGTTATTTTGATCCTGTACAGTAGCTCCCCACACACCCACCCCCACACCAGACGGTGATGCAGCCAGTTACTGAGTAGCTACTGCTCACTGTACATAAAATGAAATACCAGCCTTCCCTATTTGATTTATTTTATGCCCAGTGAAATATGAGTTCCGGGTTACCCGGGTAATCTTACACAATGTAAATAAGTGCAGCTGCATTATTAGAGTATTTAAACTGTCATATTCCACAGCAACCGATTTGATGAAAAATTCATTGCTTCAGTGTGATAACCTGAGAGGCACTCAAGGAGCATGTATTAGAAAATGAGAGCTTAATTATTCCTGCAAATTAAATCATTAGGCAGATAGGAAGAATAGATTCATTTTATTCCAAAGGGGAGACAAGGAACGAATAGCTAAAGCCAGCACTCATCATACCGATATTACTAGAATACCACAAAGAGCTGAGTAAACTGATACATTCAGATCAACATTAGACAATCGCAAAAAATATATTATGTAATTTTAAACGGTGATAGGTTATTTCAAGTAGCAAGAATTTTTCAAGATTATAAACAATTATATTTTTAAAAATTCTATTTTCCCCCTTCTGTTTTGAAGTCACTAACGATTATTGGCGGCTGCCTTTCTCGATTTGTCATTTCTTGTGCAAAATGTCATTTTAGATGCTGCACATCATGGCAGTAAGTGTTGGCAGCTGATTAACTTGTGGTTATGTTGCAGTTAAGCCAAGCCCCATTCCCAGCCAGTATCCACGCAAGCACTCAGCACATTGTATTTATTGGAAACAGAATCCTTAACTTCTCTCTGTTCTCCCCAGCCGAGGCACACGTTCCAGCTCTACAATTAATACTCTGACTGAGATCAGCTAGCTTACTCACGGCCTGGGTGGTGAGTCAACTCTGTAATGCACAGTGCATTGATTTAGACCTCTCGGGGCAACTGGAATTTTTTGAACTATAGCTCAATGAGATAGCTCTTTCTGATAGATCAGATAATTAAGGTAGGGAGGCAGAGAAAAGAGAGTACCCACAATGTTGTGCCGACCTTTTAACCTGGATGTTGAACATGTCTTATGAGGATAGGCTGAGCGAGCTAGACCTTTTCTCTTTGGTTGAATGAGGATGAGAGGTGTACGAGGTGAGAAGAGGTTTAGCTTGATTGGATAGCCAGAGACTTTTTTGCCAGGGTGGAGATGGTTAATACAAGGGAGCATAACTTAAGGTGTTTGGATGAAGGTAAAGGAGGGATGTTAGAGGTAGTTTTTTTCACACAGAGCATGATGGGTATATGAAAGGCATTGCCAGGGGTGGTGATGGAAGCAATTACACTAGGGATATTGAGAGGACTTTTAGATAGAACACAGAACATTACAGCACAGTACAATACCTTTTGGCTCATGAAGTGAGTCGATATTTTAACCTACCCTAAAATCAATCCATCCCTTCCCTCCCACATAGCCCTCCATTTTTCTTTCACTCAAGTGCTTATCAGGAGCTTTTTAAATGTCCCTAATGCATCCCCCTCAACCACCACTCCTGGCAGGAAGTTCCATGCACACAGCCTTCTCTGTGTGAAAAACTTACCTCTGACATCCCCCTGTGCTTTACTCTAATCACCATGAAATTTTACCCCCTGGTACGTGCCATTTCTGTCCTGGGAAATAAAGTATTTTGCTATCCGCTTAATCAAAGCCTCTTATCATCTTGTGCATCTCTATTAAGTCACCTCTTATCCTCCTTCACTCCAAAGAGAAAAACCAACCTATCCTCATACAGCGTGCTCTCTAATCCAGGAAGAATCCTGATAAACATAGAAACATAGAAACATAGAAAATAGGTGCAGGAGTAGGCCATTCGGCCCTTTGAGCCTGCACCGCCATTTATTATGATCATGGCTGATCATCCAACTCAGAACCCCACCCCAGCCTTCCCTCCATACCCCCTCATACCCCCTGACCCCCGTAGCCACAAGGGCCATATCTAACTCCCTCTTAAATATAGCCAATGAACTGGCCTCAACTGTTTCCTGTGGCAGAGAATTCCACAGATTCACCACTCTCTGTGTGAAGAAGTTTTTCCTAATCTCGGTCCTAAAAGGCTTCCCCTCTATCCTCAAACTGTGGCCCCTCGTTCTGGACTTCCCCAACATTGGGAACAATCTTCCTGCATCTAGCCTGTCCAATCCCTTTAGGATCTTATACGTTTCAATCAGATCCCCCCTCAATCTTCTAAATTCCAACGAGTACAAGCCCAGTTCATCCAGTCTTTCTTCATATGAAAGTCCTGCCATCCCAGGAATCAATCTGGTGAACCTTCTTTGTACTCCCTCTATGGCAAGGATGTCTTTCCTCAGATTAGGGGACCAAAACTGCACACAATACTCCAGGTGTGGTCTCACCAAGGCCTTGTACAACTGCAGTAGTACCTCCCTGCTCCTGTACTCGAATCCTCTCGCTATAAATGCCAGCATACCATTCGCCCTTTTCACCGCCTGCTGTACCTGCATGCCCACTTTCAATGACTGGTGTATAATGACACCCAGGTCTCGTTGCACCTCCCCTTTTCCTAATCGGCCACCATTCAGATAATAATCTGTTTTCCTATTTTTGCCACCAAAGTGGATAACTTCACATTTATCCACATTAAATTGCATCTGCCATGAATTTGCCCACTCACCCAACCTATCCAAGTCACCCTGCATCCTCTTAGCATCCTCCTCACAGCTAACACTGCCGCCCAGCTTCGTGTCATCCGCAAACTTGGAGATGCTGCATTTAATTCCCTCATCCAAGTCATTAATATATATTGTAAACAACTGAGGTCCCAGCACTGAGCCTTGCGGTACCCCACTAGTGACCGCCTGCCATTCTGAAAAGGTCCCGTTTATTCCCACTCTTTGCTTCCTGTCTGCTAACCAACTCTCCACCCACACCAATACCTTACCCGCAATACCATGTGCTTTAAGTTTGCACACTAATCTCCTGTGTGGGACCTTGTCAAAAGCCTTCTGAAAATCCAAATATACCACATCCACTGGTTCTCCCCTATCCACTCTACTAGTTACATCCTCAAAAAATTCTATGAGATTCGTCAGACATGATTTTCCTTTCACAAATCCATGCTGACTTTGTCCGATCATTTCACCGCTTTCCAAATGTGCTGTTATCACATCCTTGATAACTGTATCCAGCAGTTTCCCCACCACCGACGTTAGGCTAACCAGTCTATAATTCCCCGGTTTCTCCCTCCCTCCTTTTTTAAAAAGTGGAGTTACATTAGCCACCCTCCAATCCTCAGGAACTAGTCCAGAATCTAACGAGTTTTGAAAAATTATCACTAATGCATCCACTATTTCTTGGGCTACTTCCTTAAGCACCCTGGGTTGCAGACCATCTGGCCCTGGGGATTTATCTGCCTTCAATCCCTTCAATTCACCTAACACCACTTCCCTACTAACATGTATTTCGCTCAGTTCCTCCATCTCACTGGACCCTCTGTCCCCTGCTATTTCTGGAAGATTATTTATGTCCTCCTTAGTGAAGACAGAACCAAAGTAATTACTCAATTGGTCTGCCATGTCCTTGCTCCCCATAATCAATTCACCTGTTTCTGTCTGCAGCAGACCTACATTTGTCTTTACCAGTCTTTTCCTTTTCACATATCTATAAAAGCTTTTACAGTCCGTTTTTATGTTTCCTGCCAGTTTTCTCTCATAATCTTTTTTCCCCTTCCTAATTAAGCCCTTTGTCCTCCTCTGCTGAACTCTGAATTCTCCCAGTCCTCAGGTGATCCACTTTCTCTGGCTAATTTGTATGCTTCTTCTTTGGAATTGATACTATCCCTAATTTCTCTTGTCAGCCACGGAAACCTTTCCTACACCCTCTCTAAAGTTTCTACATCCTCCCTATGGTGACATGACCAGAACTGAACACAATACTCCAAGTGTGGTCTAACCAGGGTTTTACTGAGCTGCAAAATGGTCATCTCTGGAACTGATGTTTGCCTAAAAGATATTGGCCAGGAAAACCCAACTAAGATCCAACATTGGGATCCTTGTGGAATTCAGTGGTAAATCTCAAAATTGTAGGAATTCCTCAGCAATTAACATGGAGAATCTACTTTTACAGCCAACATCAGTGTTAGCAGATTCTCTGCCATTTCTTCAAGCTTGATAAAAAGAAACATTTGGCTTGCAAGCTGGAGCCAGCTAAGTTCAAAGGCTGAAGATCCAAAGGGTTAAGAGTTTGCTCATCTAAGTGGGCAGATTTTGTGGCAATAGCTGTTTCCAGCATCTGTCAGGCAGTGAGATCCAAGTTTCAATCACTAGGTGAAAGTCTAGGTGAAAGTCTAGGTGAAAATACAGTCTGCTGGTTCTGGGAATAGACTCTTTCCAGTTTTTATTGATGCATCATCGAAAGTATACTGACTTGGTATGGTAACTGCTCTGCGCGGAACCGCAAGAAGCCCCTTACAGACAGCAGAGGGAATTGAACCCTGATCTTCCAATCACTGGTACTGTAAAGCATTACCCTAACCTCTATGCTACCATGCTACCCTTGAAATCTGAAACAGCTAGAAACACTTCTGCTCATGTTTCTCTGATCTGCTTGGGACCTTGCAGATTTTTCAGCTCAGAGCATCCAAATCTTATCATATCTTTCCATCCAGGGTAGAGGCGATAGTGTTACTGTCCTGACGCTACAATGTTATTGTTATAGAAATGATTATTGCACACCTTAGTGAATAGTTCATCTGTTTATCTATTGTTTATTTATGCCCTTCCAACTCCATCCCAGCCTAATCACGGGATAATTTACAATGACCAATTAACCTACCAATCTTTGGACTGTGGGAGGAAACTGGAGCACCCGGAGGAAACCCACACAGTCACAGGGAGAACGTACCAACTCCTTACAAGCAGCGGCGGGAATTGAACCTTAGTCCCCTATACTGTAAAGCGTCATGCTAACCACTACGTTAGCGTGCCGCCATTGGGTGCAGGCAATATCATGCGCTATGCGCTGTGGTACTTCATTTTAATTTGATCTATAGTTTTAGAGATACAGCAGGGTAACCGGCCCATCAAGCCCAAAGAGTCCCCATGGCTCAGAAATTCCTGACAAATGAATATACCCGTAAAACTGTTGTAACGATGGAAAGGGCATTCAGTAATGCTAGAGAATTTATTGCAGTGCAATGAATTAGTATGGTGGCGGTCCACAGTGAGGAAGTGGTAATGGAGCCCAAAGTTATAACTTTGATCTATAGTGCCCTGCTAAGAACAGTTCAATAGGTTGCTATTATTACAATTACCATTATGTATCAATGAACCGATATAAAGGCCGCATTTTGGTCCAACAAAATAAACTTCATGATGATTGAAAATGACAACAGAGAGGGGGTGCCACGGTGGTCTAGCAGTTAGTGGGATGCTACTGCAGCTCATGGAATTCTGGAGTTTAGGGTTCAATTTGGGCGCCGTTCTCTCTGTACATCCTCCCCATGGAATGTGTAGGTTTCCTCCAGGTCCTCCCATTTCCTCCCACAGTCCAAAGGTGTACAGGATGGGTTAATTGGTCCTTGTAATTTGTCCTGTGATTAGGTTTCGTCGGGCAATGCTGGGGTGGTGAGGTTCAAGGTGCTGGAGAGGCCTATCGCGAATTAAATAAAATAAATAGGGCTATTAGTTTAGAGACTCAGCATAGCAATGGGCTCTTCTGGCCCAGCATACCTGCACCACAAATTACACCCGTGTCACCAATTAAATTACTAGCCCATACGTTATAGGAGAACAGTGCTGAAGGTGAGGCAGCTGGTTTACAAACAGAGGCAATGTACTGTGAGGAGAGGCTGTTGATGGGGCAAAGTTGCAGTCAACGGGATGAGTTGCAACGTAAAAGGTGGACAAAATCGAAAAGGGTGAACACAGGACTGAAGGTGTTGCATTTGAATGCGCACAGTATACAGAATAAGGTAGATGAACTTGTAGCATCATTGCAGATCAGCAGGTATGATGTTGGAGGAGTTATGGCTGAAAGAAGATTATAGCTGGGAGTTTGATGTCTAAGGATGCACATTATATCGAAAGGACAGGCAGGAAGGCAAAAGGGGTGGCATTGTTCTGCTGGTAAAAAATGAAATCAAGTCTTTAGAAAGAAGTGGCATTGTGGATAGAGCTAAGGAACTCAAGAGTAGAAAGACCTTGATGGGAGTTGTATACAGACCCTCAAACAGTAGTAAGGATGTGGTCTACAATTACAACAGGAGATAGAAAATGCATGTCAAAAGGGCAATGTTACAATAGTCACAAGGAATTTTAATATGCAGGTAGATTGGGAAAATCAGGTGGTGCTGGATAGCAAGAGGGGAAATTTCTAGAGTGCCTACAAGATGGCTTTTTAGAGCAGCTCATGGTTGAGTCCACTAGGGGATCAGCTATTCTGGATGAGGGTTGTGCAATGAACCCTGAGGGGAAAGTGATCATAACATGATCAAGTTCACCCTGAAGTTTGAGATGGGGAATCTAAAGTTGGATGTATCATTATTACAGTGGAGTAATGGGAATTACAGGAGCACGAGAGAGGAGTTGGCCAGAATTGATTGGAAAAAAACACTGACAGGGATGATGGTAGAGCAGCAATGGTTGGAATTTCTGGAAGCAATTCAGAAGGCACAGGATATATACATCCCAAAGAGGAACGAAGTATTCTAAAGGAAAGATGACATGACCATGGCTGACAATAGAAATCAAAGCCAACATGAAAGCCAAAGAGAGGGCATACAATACAGCAAAAATTAGTGGGAAGTTAGTGGATTGGGCAGCTTTTAAAAACCAACAGAAGACAACTAAAAAATTCATTAAGAAGGTAAAGGTTGAATATGAAAGTAAGCTAGCCAACAATATTAAAGAGGATTCCAGGATTGAGCAGCTTGTCATATGAAGAGTGTTTGATACCTCTGGGCTTATGTTCATTGTAATTTAGAAGAATGAGGGGTGACCTAATTGAAACCTATCAAATGATGAAAGATCTTGAGGGAGTGGGTGTAGATAGAATGTTTCCTATGGTGGGAGTGTCTAAGACCAGATGACACAGCCTCAGAATAGAGGGTGTCCCTTTAGAACAAAGATGGGGATGAATTTCTTTAGCCAGTGAGCGGTGAATCTCTGGAATTCTTTGCCACAGGCAGCTGAGGACGCCAAATCTTTATGTATATTTAAGTCAGAGGCTGATAGGTTCTTGATTGGTCAGAACATGAAGGGATACGAAGAAAATTGGATCTGCCACAATGAAATGGCAGAGCAGACTTGATGGGCCAAATGGCATAATTCTGCTCCTCTATCTGATGGTCTTGTGGTTCTTGGAATGTGGGAAGAAACTGGAGCACCCAGGGGAAATGCGCGGGAAGAACATGCAAATTCCTTACAGGCAGAAGTGGAAATTGTACATGGGTCATTGGTATTACATTAACCACTACACTGCCATTGTGGCAATCTGCTTAGGAGTGAGGACAGGCTATTTTCAGTGCTTTAATAGGTACTAGGGCTCAGATTAGGTTGAATTTCAACATAAACAATCAAGTAATTACTTGGGAAAAAGAGAAGGAATGCTTGTCCAATCATAGAAATAAATGTGACATCCCCCCTTCGCTGACGGCAAAAGAAACGTATTAAACTGGCTGTATCAATAAGTAGAAAATTATTAAGTAAGAATGGGTAGGGCAAAATGAAAATGTGAGAGAAAGGCTCACATTAATCTTCTCAGTATATTATATTAATCTCCTCAGTATATCTGATTTCATCTAAGTCTGGTCTCCAGGCCATCTCTGAATTTAATTGTTCCAACATTGTTGGCTGCTTCACAGCTCTGGAATTCACATCCAACACTTCCCTGACTCACACACATCCTCTCCCTCTCCCCCTCCCCTCCCACTCCCACTCCCGCCTCTCACCCCCTCTCTCTCACTTTATCCCTCTCTCTCACTTTCTCTCTCACACTTCCACTCTCTCTTTCTCTCTCTCTCACTTTCATTCTCTCTGACTTTCTCTTTCTTTCTCTTCATGTCTGTAGTCTAGCAACATTATCTTCAAGTAACAGATTTTGCAGCCAGAGCAATCAGAATCAGGCTTATTATTGCTTCTTAAATAACATGAAATTTGTTGGTTTGTAGCAGCAATATAGTGCAAAGATATTTAAAAATTGCATAAATTATAAAAGAAATAAATAGTGTAAACATAATAACGTCACCAGGTGCAGGAACAGTTATTAGCCTACAACCATCAGGCTGCTGGACCACCTCAACTGAACTGATTCCACAATCTATGGATTCACTTTCAAGGACTCTACAACTCATATTCTCAGCATTATTTATTGACCTTCTTATTTATTATTTGTATTAGTTGTCTTTTTTATACTTGCACAGTTTGTCTTATTTTGCACATTAGTTGTTTGTCCGTCTTTGTGTGTAGTTTTTCATTGATTCTATTGTACTTCTTTGTTCTACTGTGAATGCCTGCAGGAAAATGAATTTCGGGTGACACATACGTACTTCGATTATAAATACGTTGAACTTCTGTGTTCAATGATCATTCAGAAATCTAACAGCGGAGGGAAAGGAACTCAAGAAGAATCGTTGAGCATGGGTCCTTAGGCCTCCTCTGTGATGGTAGTAACAAGAAGGGGGATTGTCCTGGATGGCAAGGGTTCTTAATGATGAATGTGGCCTTCCTGAGGCAAAACCTTTTGAAGGTTGATGGTAGGCATGTGATAGGGCTGACTCTCGGCAGTCTCTTGTGATCCCGTGCACACCAGGTTAGAAGGCTCTCCATTGTACACCTGTTGAAATTTGTAAGTTTTTGGTGATCTACTCAGAGCCAATGGCATTTCATCTTTGTGATTGCATCAATACGATGGGCCCAGCATTGATCCTCCGAGATGTTGACACAGAAGATCTGAAAGCTGCGTTCCATGTCCACCGCAGACCCCTCAATGAGCACTGGTGTGTGTTCTCCCGACCTCCCCTCCCTGAAGACAACAATTAATTCCTTGGTCTTGCTGATATTGAGTGGAAGGTGGATTTTTAAAAAAAATTCTAGTCTTAGTAATTGTAACTTGGAAATTGTCAAAGTCTATCTCGTTCACTATTTCAGCTAAAATTTGGCTGAATCGTTCCACAACAGCAACCTCTCACTCAACATCAGCAAAAGCAAAAAGCTGATTATTAACTACAGGAGAAGGAAACCAAAGGTCCATGAGCCAATCTTCAACAAGGGATCAGATTCAAAGAGGGTCGGCAACTTTAAATGCTCGGTGTTATTTCAAAGGATCTACCCTGGTTCTTGCCATCACAAAGAAGGCACAACAGGGCCTTTACTTTCTTAGAAGTTTGCAAAGATTTGGGATGCTCTCTGAAACTTTGACAAACTTCTATAGATGTATGGTGGAGAGTATACTGTCTGGTTGTATCACAGCCTGGTATGGAAGCACCCAATGCCCTTAAATGAAAATGAAAAAGCCTACAAAGAGTAATGTGTGGCAACCCACGCAAAAAATGCTGGTGAATGCAGCAGGCCAGGCAGCATCTATAGGAAGAGGTACAGTTGACGTTTCGGGCTGGGACCCTTCGTCAGGACTAACTGAAAGAAGAGACAGTAAGAGATTTGAAAGTGGGAGGGGGAGGGGAGATCCGAAATTTTTCAAATTTCTTACTACCCACTTTCAAATCTCTTACTATCCCTTCTTTCAGTTAGTCCTGACGAAGGGTCCTGGCCTGAAACGTCGACTGTACTTCTTCCTATAGATGCTGCCTGGCCTGCTGCGTCCACCAGCATTTTTTGTGTGTGTTGCTTGAATTTCCAGCATCTGCAGATTTCCTCGTGTCAAAGAGTAACGTGTACTGTTGTCCACCATGGGAAAAGCCCTCCCCACCATTGAGCATATCTACGTGAAATGCTGTTGCAGGAAAGCAGCCTCCATCATCAGGGGGCTGCACCATTCACGCCACACTCTCCTCTCACTACTGTCATCAGTAAGGAGGTACAGGAGCAGTTATTACCCCTCAACTATCAGGCTCTTTAACCGAAGGGGGTAACTTCACCCAATTTCGCTCACCCCAACTCCGAACTTAACCTACAGCCTTCGAGGACTCTCATTCTCATGTCCTCGATATTCATTTCTTCTTTATTTATTATTATTATTTCGTTTGTTTTTTTTTCTCTTTGTATCTGCGTAGTGTGTTGTCCTTTACACAGTAGTTGTTTGGCCATCTTGTTGTGCATGGGGGTTTCATTAATTCTATTGTGTTTCTTTGTATTTACTGTGAATGCCCACAAAAATTAATTTCAGTGTAGTATTTGGTGACATATATGTACTTTGATAATAAATTTACATTGAACTTTAAACTTCGTATGATGAATAACCAATTGATGTCTTCAGTACCTATATTCCTTGAACAAATAAACACTCCTTAATACGATTAATGTGGCCACATTTGGATCATAGCACCCTTCACTTGAAGTGACTTGTCACCAAATTGTTTGTTTCAAGCCTTTTGGTTAATTTTTATTATATTAAGGCATGAGGCAAAATAACATTCATCGTATTGTTCTTGAACGTATGCCAGTTAAAATGAGCACAAGAGATTCAGCAGATGCTGAAACTCTGGAGAAGCACACGCAAAATGCTAGAGGAACTCAGCAGGTCAAGCAGAGGAATAAAGAGCCGACCGTTCATCCCGGCTTTACCTTCAGAGAAAATGAATTTTATCTTCAGTAACAATGAATTTAATGCTGTTCCAGTAGATACCTGCTTATCTGGTTTGATGAGCTTTAGTCTAAGGCAAGGCACTTACCTCAGGGAAAGATTACAATTCAGACTGCTTGCCTTCGTCTACAGCAGGGCATCCCAAGGCAGGATCCACGGACCCCTTGCTTAACAGTACTGGTCCATGGCATAGAAAAGGCTGGGAACCCCTGCTCTACAGTATGTTCATCTGTTTTAGTTTGCTTTATTGAAATAATATTGAAATTTCCATCAGCTACTGAGACTGTTAGTACTGGTGTGCATTTAGCTATGCCCATGATTTTACATATGTTTCAGTATTTAAACATGTTTGCTTCATCATTGGAAGAAGCTGGATAGCAGTTTCTGGTGCTGTACTCAGCTCAGTGCTTTCATATGACTCAGGAATGTAAACTGAAGCCTGAACTGCGAGAAGACCTCCTTGTGACTCATTGACTTCTGGACTATTCAGAACGTTGATACGAGGTGCCATCTTTCGCTTGCCAGCTGGCGTGATGACATCATCGACTTGTACAGGAATATAAGGGGCTTCAGTATAACCCTGAGTGCCATTTGCTAGATCAAGTTACATGTTCCAGTCACGTAGGAGACCCATAATGGCTTATATTTATTTTCAGCCACAAAGCAATAGAATCAGCAATAAACTAGCTGGGAATTGAAGCCCATGAGATGTAAGAAACATTAGCAGCGGGGGAGAAATTAGATGAAAAGGAGCCATGAGTGATTGTTTTTGAGACTGTAGTGAACATTACATGGCAGACTGATAATACACATGACTCAGTTTCTGTGTGCATGTCTGACAGATGATCTGAGATACCAAAATGTGGTAATGACTAGAGCTGGACGTCATCTTGCATATGGAAACTATGTGTCTCAGATGATGTAACTCAACAGTTACAAAGCAAATACCAGAACAAATATAAAGACAATGAGACCATAAGACATAGGAGCAGAATTAGGCCATTTGGCCCATCACATCTGTTCTGCCATTCAAACATGGCTGATATATTTTTCCACTCAATCCCATTCTTCCACCTTCTTCCCACATGATTCCGGGAATGAAAGGGTTATCATATGAGTAATGTTTGATATTCTGGGTCTGTACTTGCCGGAATTTAGAAAGATGACGGGGGGGCGGGGGGATCTCATTGAAACCTTTCAAATGTTGAGAGACCTAGGCAGAGTAGATGTGGAAAGGATGTTTCCCATGGTGAAAGAATCTAGGACAAGAGGGCACAGCCTCAGGATAGAGGGGTGTCCATTTAAAACAGAGATGCGGAGAAATTTCTTTAGCCAAAGGGTGGTGAACTTGTGGAAATTGTTACCACAGGCAGCTGCGGAGGCCAGGTCGTTGGGTGTATTTAAGGCGGAGCTTGATAGGTTCTTGATTGGACACAGCATCAAAGGTTACAGCCCCTTCGGCTCATTGTGGACCAAAGGGCCTGTATTGTGCTGTAGGAAAAAGGCCAGGGAGTGGAGCTGAGAAAGGCGGAGAAAAACAGCCATGATTGAATGGCAGAGCAGACTCAATGGGTCAAGTGGCCTAATTATGCTCCTATGTCTTATGGTCTCATAACCTTTGTCCCCTTTACTATTCAAGAACCTCTGCTTTAAATATACCCAATGACTTGGCCTCTGTGGTAATGAGTTCCACGGATTCACCAACCTCCAACTAAAGAAATTCCTTCTCATCTCTGTTCTAAAGAGACCTCTTTGTAATGTGAGGCTGTACCCTTTGGTCCTAGACTGTCCCATTACTGGAAAGTAGGAAATTGGCTATTGCTGAAGAAGAGTACAAAAATGAAAAGTGAATTGGGAATGGCTTATCCTATTTTACAGTCAACATTAAAAGTTGATTCTCTTCCCACCTCTGCAAGGATTCTCTGCCAAACTAGAAACATAAGCATAGAACAGAGAATATACTGCTACATAAGGTATTGTCATAGATGGATAAATGAGGAATACACTGAGGCTATCTGGGAGTGGCCTTGTGGTTTGATACCAGGCCACAGGCTTTTGGCGAAATGTAAGCTGCAATTGGAGAGGGTGATTGGTCAATATTGAATGCTGGAAATCCCGAATGGCCCTGAAGATGCTGAGTGATAGCAACGGGTCTGCTGCCTCATTATCTGGAGGAGCACGAGCAGCCAGCAGACAGAAGAGTGGAAAATCATCAACATGAGATTCTGAAGATCCTGGAAATCCAGAGCAATATTTTTGATTGTATTTAATAATTGAAGGGTTTAATGAATACAGTACAACAAAGAAAATCTTTAGCAATATACACAAATTGGTGGTGAACTCAAAAGATCAGGCAGTACCTATGGAGAGGAATAAGCAGTTGACTTTCCAGGCCAAGGGCCCTCTTCGGGACTGGAAAGGAAAGGTACAGAACTCAGCAGCATCTGTGGAGGGAAAGGAATTGTGGATGTTTCAGGATGTTGCCTCAGTATGGAATGATTGGTGTCCCCAGGATTGTCTTATACCTTGAGTTTGTAGAATAATGCAGTTCCCAGGTCAGGGGTTCCCAACTTGCTTAATGGTATTGGCCCATGGCATAAAAAACACTGGGAACTCTTGACCTAGGCCCTCATGTTAATGCGTACCATCTGCAGAAAATCTGTATATTTGAACATTCCTGTCTATTCTAGTCTAATTAGCAGATAGCCATTCCTTTGATTCATGAATAAGTCCATTCACAAGACCTCATGGACTACAGGAGGACAAGAAGAGTGAAACTTGGAGAGACATGACAGATGGAATTTAATGTGGTAAAGTGAGAGGGTTTTCATTTTCATAGAGAAAGGAGAAACGCTATAGACAAAGTAATGAAAATCAAAAAGTCTGGATAGAGTGAATGTGGAAAAGGTTTCCTATGGTGGTGGAGCCTAGGACAAGAGGGCACATCCTCAGAATTGAGGGACATCCATCTAGAACAGAGATGGGGGAAATTTCTTTAGCTAGAGGGTGGTGAATCTGTGGAATTCATTGCAACAGGTGGCTGTGGAGATCAGGTCATTAGGTATATTTAAGGAAGAGGTTGATAGGTTCTTGATTAGTCAGGGTGTCAAAGGTTATGAGGAGAATGGGGTTGAGAGGGTTAATAAATCAGCTGTGATGGAAAGGTGGAGCAGACTTGATGGGTCGAATGGTCTAATTCTGCTCCTATGTCTTATGGTCATTATAATTTTAAAAGGGGTGCAGGAATCCATAGCGATATGTGTACACAGGGATATATGTTACAAATTGATAATGATGGCAGGTCAAGTGTAGGAGTCAGAAACTAAAGTGCGTCCATGGCTTGTAAATAGAGGAGCTGAGTACAAAAACAAGAACTTTTTTTTTAATGTAGGTTGCTGATTAGGCCCCTCCTAGATCGAGGTAGCCAATTCGTTATTTTATTTTTCATTTTATTGAGATGCAGTGTGGATTTCAAGCTACGTCACCCAGCAATGCCCTATTTAATCCTAACCTAATCACTGGACAGTTTACAATGACCAATTAACCTGCCAACCAGTACGTCTTTGGATGGTGGGAGGAAACAGGAGCACCCAGAGGAAACCCACACGGTCACGGGGAGAACGTACAGATTCCTTACAGGCGGTGGCAAGAATTGAACTCCGGTCGCTGGTGCTCTAAAGTGTTGTGCTAGCCACAATGCTACCATGCCACACTTTTCTGAAGTGTGATTTGGGTGTCATACTTTAGAAAAGATATCGTGACTTTGAAGAAGGTACAGTACAGACTGTACTCATTAGACTGATATCAGATATGTGAGATTGCATTTACAGAGAAGAATGAAAAAATAGGTTTCACCTCTTCTAGCAAGAAGGACAGTAGCATTTATTAGATCCAGTGCAAGATGCCTTCAAATCTTTTGCTCACACAGTTATAGCATTTGTCCAGCACCTACCTCATGTGCATTGTAATCATGCAAATCTATGGAACGGAATTTAGTCAGAATCTGGTGCTGGTTAACACCTAATTGAAACTACAGATGTGCCTCACTGAAAGGCAAACCAACGTTTTTGGAAGCTCCTTCGAAATGATGCTGTAGCGTTAAACATGCTGGAGTTCTGATTTTCAGATATAATCCTCTTATATATTCATGGATTAAGTGGCGATAAGTACGTCCATATCTATATTTGAGCAGAGTGGGCAGGAAGGTAGCGTAGCAGTTAGTGTGACACTTTATACTTTAGTGTGAGCTTTAAGTTCGGGGTTCAGTTCCTGCCACTGCCTGTCAGGAGTTCGTACGTTCTCCCCGTGACTGCATGGGTTTCCACCAGGTGCTCTGGTTTCCTCCCACAGTCCAAAGACCAGTAGGGCTAGTAACTTGTGGCCATGCCATGTAGGTGTTAGAATCATGGCGACACTTGCAGGCTTCTTGGCTTCATCCTCGCTGATTCAATTTGATGCAATAGAGCACAATGGAAAAGATGGCCAAGGACACAGAGAGAGGGGACCTTCATTGCTGCCCCAAATGCCAGCGGCCTAACAGGCAGTAACTAACTGAACAACACATTTTGCTGTATGCTTCAATGTACATGTGTCAAGAAAAGTTGATGTTTAATTTTGAAGAGTGGGAGGAGATGCACACTTTTCACCCTCCAACATCTTGCCCGCTGACCCTCACACTGTGGTCCAAACAATACATCGACATCATTCAGCTAAAACAATATCCATCAGCTGCACTTCCCACTTCAAGCATCGCACCGCTTTTCACAAAGTTTGCATACTTTCAGCTATTGAACCAGGACAGGGATATCACAAAATGGAAGTGTTTTAGAGTCTCCTTTGATTAGGGGCAGGGGGGCATTCCCTGACATATTTTCTGAAACTTGCATGATGCTCTGGTTAAGATTTCTACTGCTATGCTGTAGATATTTCATTTTAGCAGTTTTCTGCAAAAGCAGTGTGTCCTGCTGGTAGAATGTTTTGGTTTTGGCTAAAGATAAGAAGCCATGCTGTTCACTTAGGAGTGTTGAGTCATCTAATCAGGGTAATGGTATTGGGAGAAGGCTCCAGAGAGAGTAAAGCAGAGAGAGATTTCTGACAGGCAGCAGTCTGGTTCGGGGTCTTTTGGCGAGAGCTGTGGAGCGGGACAGAAGGGAAGATGTCACAGGATGTCATTGGAAAGAGAGTCCCTGTTGGAAGAAGTGCTTTGTGCAGATGAATGGCTCCAAGGAGGAGGGCCAGTACTTCTGAGAGAGAGCCAGTTTGCTGGAGGTGGACTTGGAGCGAAGTTTGGCCTGTGGTGGGTTCAGCACTGTGAGTAACAGTTATACCAGGCTTCTAATGGTCATGTGCACATTTATCCTGAAAGGGGTCCTTTTTTCCTTTCTTTCTTTTCTTTATTTTAATAACTGTTTGATAAAGCTGAAATTGATAACTATACTTTCTTTACAATTTTATGTGGTGTACGATCCGTCATTTCTTGCCGAGCGATAATTGTGTATGGACAGTATCTACGCAGCATTCGCTCAATTCAAGGTTTCTTTAATTGGAACATCGTGATGATATTGTTTGGTAGAATCCGAAATCACACCGATTGTTGTTCGTGAAAGGTGGCCTTCTCACTGCTGAGTTATGTGGCTGTTAGTAGAGTTAGCTACTGAGCTGAGTTTGTATACGAGCCCAGTGAGAGGGTTACACCTGTACAGCATGATATTTGGATATAAATTTATGAAGGACTGTGGTCCAGGTGGAGGTTGATGGGACGAGGCAAATTAATAGTTCAGCATGGCTAGATGGGCTGGATGGCCTGCTTCTGTGCCATCGTGTTCTATGACTCTATGATGGTTATTTGACAATTATCAATGCTATCCTGATGTTTTCAAACTCTTTCTGCTTTGTGGGACTGTGGTTCACTGGCTCATGAAGCTTTGGCTTCTTGCAACTTGGCAAATAGGACACTTGCCTTGCCTTCCTTCATATTATTCTACCTCTTCCCCCTCCTGCTCCTCCTATTCCCCTTTGTCTGTATACTCCTCCATTCACCAGATTTCCTAATGACTTTGTATGATGCCATTTGTCCCTTCAAGCCCAAACGGGATCACAGATCCATCCTATTTCCCCACTAATTATTCCAGTAAACTATTGTCTTGGCACTTCCATCAGCTCCTCAGGTGCAGTGCTATAATAAAACCATAAGACAGACTGTAGATGAACAGTTAGGCCATTCAGCCCATTGGTTCTTCTTTACCTTTCCAACTTGGCTGAATTATTATCCCTCTCAACCCTATTCTCCTGACTTCTCCCCATAACCTTTGACATCCTGACTAATCAAGATCCTATCAACCCCTGCTTTAAATATACTCAATGACTTGGCCTCTATAGCCGTCTGTGGCAATAAATTCCACAGATTCACCAGCCTCTGGATAAAGGAATTCCTCCTCATTTCCATTCTAAAGAGGATTCCTATACACTGCTCCTAGACTCCCCCACTATAGGAAATATCCACACCACACCCACTCGATCTAAGTCTCGCTACAAGAAAGATAACACTGGCATAGCCAGCAAGTTGTTTTAATGGAGCTAGCAATGGCAAAGTGAGAGACTCTAATGAGTGAGCTTCCAGATGATTCAAGGTATCTAAATCTTTGTTTGAGCATCAGCGGTCGTGGTCTTCCATTTCTTTCTCGTGATTGCATGGTTCTTAGTTTTAAAAGCATCTCCTTGTGCTTGGAGTCCTGACTAAGGTTTGGATCCAGAAACAGTATATCAGCAGGAATGTAACAAATAGAATTGACAATGACAGCAGAACGAATTGGTCTAATTCCCCAGGATTCTTGTCATAGAGTTATTGAGTCCTAGAGTACTGAGCACAGAAACAGGACTTTCGGTCCGTCTAGTCCATACCAACCCAATCTTCTTCCTAATACCATCTACCTGCTTCCAGACCACAGCCTCCAAAGCCCCCCTCATCCATGTACAGTACCTACATGAAATTCTCTTAACCATTACAGTTAAACCCACATCTACCACTTCTGCTGACAGCTTGTCCAACCCTCGTACCACCCTCTGAGTGAAAAAGTTTCCTCTCGGATTCCCCCTGAATATTTCACATTTCTCTCTTAACCCTTCATCTAGTCTCACCCAACTTCAATGGAAAAAGCCTGCTTGCATTTACCCTATCTATAAACCCCCCATAATTTTGTATACCTCCCCTCATTCTCCTGTGCTCCAGGGAATAAAGTATTAACCTGTTCATTCTTTCCCTATAACTCAGGTGCTGGCCATTTATTTTTCTGAACACAATTTCCACCTCAAGCAACTGAAGCACCCTATTTTCACAATAAAGTCTTTAATGCAGCGGTCCCCAACCACCAGGCCGCAAAGCATGTGCTAACAGGCCATGAGGAAACAATATGAGTCAGCTGCACCTTTCCTCATTCCCTGTCACGCACTGTTGAACTTGAACATAGGGTTGCCAACTGTACTGTATTTGCCGGGACATCCCGTATATTGGGTTAAATTGGTTTGTCCCGTACGGGACCGCCCTTGTCCCATATTTTCCCCACTAAGGTAGAGTGTTCCTATGAACGTAAAGCAAAGAATCAATTACCATTAATTTATATGGGAAAAACTTTTGAGCGTTCCCAGACCCAAAAAATAACCTAACAAATCATACCAAATAACACATAAAACCGAAAATAAATAACACTAACACATAGTAAAAGCAGGAATGATATGATAAATATACAGCCTATATAAAGTAGAAATAATGTATGATCAGTATAATCGGGAAGATGAAGGCAAAACCAATTTGCGGGGACAAAAATCGGCATGTACGCGCATGTGCACATTACATGCGCACACAGGGGCCCGCGCAAGGCTTCATGGTCATAATAGTCTTTCCTGGGGTAAAGTGTCCTGGGATTTGACTGCTACTTTTGTCCCTTACTTGGGAGTGAGAAAGTTGGCAACCCTAACTGTAAAAGACATGCTGAGGTGAGTTTAACCTGACTTGAACACCCCCCCCCCCACCCCGCTCGGCCAGTCCGCAAGAATATTGTCAATATTAAACCAGTCCGCGGTGCAGAAAAGGTTGGGGACCCCTACTTTAGTGCAATGTAGACACAATCTATCCCAGTCTGCACTACTAATTCTCCATACCCGGAGTAAAGAGGGTGGCTGGGTGGGAGTGAGGGAGGAAAGGGGCTTGTTTTGGTGTTGTTGTTTTGTTGCTGTTGCTCTGCTGTGCTGCTGAATGTTGTGGACATGCTATTTCGGCGCCAGAATGTGTGGTGACATTTGTGGGCTGCCCCCAGTACACCCTTGGGCTGTGCTGGTTGTTTGCGCAAACAGCGCATTTCACTGCATGCGTTGATGGACTTACTTACTGCCCGTTGTGCCACTGGCATTTGAGGGCAACAATGAAGGTCCTCGATCTCCATCTCTCCTTGGCCAATTTAGATCTTAGTCTTGGCATTGTCAGGGCTTCCTTCATCATGCCAATAGCATCCTTTCTGTTTTTACTGTCAGCCATGCAAATCCCAGGTGGAGACTCAGGAATACCATCTCACACTCAGATGTAGAAGGACTCTTCAAAAGTTTCAAAGGTACAATTTAATGTCAGAGAAATGTATACAATATACATCCTGAAATACTTTTTCTTCATAACCACCCACGAAAACAGAGGAGTGCCCTAAAGAATGAATGACAGTCAAATGTTAGAACCCCAATTCCCCCCCACAGCTCTCCCCTCCCGCGCGTAAGCGGCAGCAAGCAACAATCCCCCCTCCCCCCACCAGCAAAAAAAAAGCATCCACACCCGCCACCGAGTGCTCAACCGTGAGCAAAGCAACAGCAAAGACACAGACCTGCAGTCACCCCAAAGACTTTGCGTTTCACCAGTATTCAACATACCACAGGTTCTCTCTCTCCCTAATAAGGGAGAAAGAAGTGTCTCCATCTTCCCATTGATGATTCTGTAACAGTTTTGTTCTACCAGTTCGGGTTGTTAGCCCTGAGCTGAATTCCCGAACCTGGAGGATGGGTGGACCACTCTTGGACTGACCTCTACCTTTTGACCTGTTTGGCATGGGTGACCCTACCTACCAAGAGCCAAAGCATAAAGCCCTGACTCCAGCCAGCGTAGCTCTCCGGGTCATTGAGGCATGCAAGCCTCCAAACCCTACGACAAGGTTGTGGTCCTTTTGGAGATTTGATGTACATGCAAAAATTAAATCTGAATCTGAATTTGAATCTTCTGCTCAGTACCTGAAGGAACGAAGATGAATTCCCTTACACAAAAGAATAGGCCTTAACACAGCAAAGCATTTCCTAAATGGGACAGATAATTAATGGCTATTAATTAACGATGTAGTAGCGAGATCGCGTTGGTGAGCACCTACACTCCATCCGCCAGAAAAAGCGTGATCTCCCAGTGGCCATCCGTTTTAATTTCACTTCCCATTTCCATTTCGACATGTCAGTCCATGGCCTCCTCTACTGTCGTGGTGAGGCCACACCTTATATTCTGTCTGGATAGCCTCCAACCTGATGGCATGAACATCAATTTCTCTAACTTCCAGTAATCACCACTCCCCATCACTTTTTCTGTCTTCCACCTTATCCCCTTACCTGCCCATTACCTCTCTCTGGTGCTCCACCCCCTTCTTTCCTCCATGGCCTTCTCTCCTCTCCTAGTAAATATCCCCTTCTACAGCCCTGTATCTCTTTATCCAATCAACTTCCCGGTCTTTATTTCACTCTCTCCCCTCCCCCAGTTTCACCTATCACCTTGCGTTTCTTCCTACCCTCCCCCCCACCTTCTAACTCTGACTCCTCGTCTTTTTCCCCGATCCTGATGGATCTGGGTCCGAAATGTCGACTGCCCAGCTGAGTTCCTCCAGCATTGTGTGTGTGTGTGTGTGCTGCTTGGCTTTCCAGCATCTGCAGATTTTCTCTTGTTTCGTAATTAATGCCTGCTGCTTCTGCCTGAAAAGAAACAAATGTTAAAATAAAGGGCTTAAGGCCCCTGTGACTGGCAAAGCCGCTCACTCTCATCACTGGTTCAGCAGCCGTTCCAACAACATGTGGCACATCTCGGTGACTAACTAGCTGGAAGCTATTTGGCCCAGTTTTACAGCTTATGTGCTTTACTCACTGAAACTACATCCATAATCCGAGGGCGACTCTGAACTTTGTACAACGCCGATGCAATTTTTCATGGCACACATTATCAAAACCACTTCATGTCACGGTATTGAGCGCCATTAACTTGAGCAAAGAAACAATCTTTGTAGTGCAATTTGCTCGGTTAAATACATGACAAAGTCTATAAATGGCTTAGAGTCATAGAAAACTGAGCACAGAAACAGGCCCTTCAGCCCATCTAGTCTGCGCCAAAACATTTAAACTGCCTAGTCCCATCAACCTACAAACATAAATGAACTGATAATTTAAAACGACTTCATGATGGGTATTGTTGATACAATTCAGAACATGAATAAAGCAGCCAGAAGTGTGTGAAATAATTCGCAGAAATGGTTAAAATTGCAATGACATATTTATAAATTACAGTGGAATATTCAATAAGAATGGAATAAATTAGGGGGGGAAAATACAAGATGCATATTGTAACGTATTCTATTTTTACACCCATTTCAGCAGTGTCTAACTCATTTTTCATCCAAATCCCTTTATTATAAGTGATCTGCAGTTTCTATGGATACAGTCTCCACAAACCAGATGAAATCCTGTGAGCAAGTCAATTTAATTGAAAACAGAATGATGCCATCCACTTTCATTAATGGCCTAAACTTTTCTTAACACCCTGGATTAAACAGATTTCGTTGTGCTATGAGGCATTCAAACTGCTGACACAACAAAATGTGTACATACACTATGTGGCCACTTTATAAGGTACCTCCTGTAACTAACAACATGGCTACTGAGTGTTTGCTTGTGGTCTTCTGCTGCTGTAGCCCATCCACTTCAAGATCCAATGTGTTGTGTGTTCAGAGATGCTTTTCAGCATGTCACTGGTGTAACTCGTGTATATTTGAATTACTGTTTCCTTGAACCAGTCTGGTCATTTTCCTCTGACCTCTCTCATAAACAAGACATTTTCACCCACCGAACTGCTGCTCACTGGATTTTTTTTTTCACATCACTCTCTGTAAACTCTTGAGGCTGTTGTGCGTGAATATCCCTGGAAATCAGCAGTTTCTGAGATACTCAGACCACCCCATCTGGTGCCAACAATCATTCCACAATCAAAGTCACTTAGATCACGTTTCTTCCTCATTCTGATTTTTGATCTGAACAACAACTTGCCCTCTTGACCATGTCTGCATGCTTTTATGCATTGATTTGCTGTCACATGATTGACTGATTAGATATTTGCATTAACAAGCTGATGTACAGTTGTTCCTAATAAAGAGGCCACTGAGTAGATTCAGTTCTCTCCTAAGTTGCATGTAGCACGTGTTTATGTTTTATCGTCCAGCTTGAAGGAGCTCCGTCATCTATTTTATCGGTACATTAAATCTAGCCATACAATCATTTCCACTTTTTATTTGATATGTCCTTTCTAGTAACCCTTAAAACAGGCAGAGCATTTGCCACAGTAAATGTTAAGATTTCCCCATTGAGGGGCAAAAATAAGGATTTACTGATAAATATTAAGTAGAGATTAAATTTATTTGTCACAACAAAACATACTGTGAAATGCATTGTTTGCATTGAATCAAATTAGTGAGGATTGTGCTAGGCAGCTCACAAGAGTGGCAATGCTTCCAATGTAGCATGCCTATAACTCACTAACCCTAACCGTACGTCTCTGAAATGCATGGGGGAAACTGGAGCACATGGCCACAGCAAGAAGATACAAACTCCTTCCAGACAGCTGGTGGTGTCGTGGCATTAGGCTAACCATTACACCACCATGCCACCAACTTAGAAAACATATTAACATATTTGCAATCTCTATTTTACTTGTTTTAAGCACATGCGTGTAACTATAAGAACTAGTCCAAATTTTGTCTGTACAACATAGTTATGTAACAGTCCAACTTTTCTTCTCGGAATACTGGCTAAGATATTTCTTCTCCTTTCATTTTACTTTGGTCAATGTTTTGCTGAGTTGTCTTCCCCATGCCAGGACCAACTTTCTTCTGTATGAACAAAAAATACATTTTCATATCATTATTTTCAAAGAATTATTTCAATTGAGTAGATGATATCTAAATTACCTTCCTAACCACCTGGGCATCTGCTAACACTAAAGCTTGGCCCTTACAATCTCATCTCTGCCTCTGACCTCCGGCACTATTCCAGTGAAGCCCAATGCAAGCTTAAGGAAGAACTCCTCATCTTTCAACTGGACAGTACAGCCTTCATGACGCAACACTGAATTTAGTGATTTCAGATAGCCAGCCTACCCAGTTTATTTCAGAACTGGCAACCTCTAGTGAAAGGTCATCTACATGTAATGCAAGTTTTATTATTCCTCTTTCTACAATCTTAGCCCGCCTGCCAGTTGCTTCCAGCAATCTGTTTTGTTTCAGATGTCTGTCATTTGCCGTGTTGTTGCACCTTACAGTTCCTTTGATTGTATTTCTTCTCTGTTCTTCGTTATCTCCTCTGTTTGGTTCTCCCAACTTGCTGCACCACCACATGTGTCACTCATTCTCTCCTGCTCTCCATCCTATCATAAACATTCTTGTGTTCACTCTACCTCTCAACCCCACACCCTACTTTGCATCTTAAACCATCTCTGGTTTCTAACCTTTTTTAGTTGACCTGAAAAGTGAACTCCTTCATTCTCCAAAAATACTGTCTAGACTGCAGAATGTTTTCAACTTTTACTGGTTCTATTATCGGTCCTCGGTCTCTCCACATTTGCCACTTCTATTTGTATAAAAACCAGTAGCCTTCACATTTGTTAAAGCAACCAAAAGACGATAAGACGTAGGAACAGACAGACCATTTGGCCCATCAAGTCTGTTCTAACCTTTCATCATGTCTGATCCATTTCCCTCTCAGCCCCAAGGAGGAGGAGAAGATGGCAGCGCAACGGCAGCGCACGCGGCCTCTCCTGTGAATGATATTTGTAATCTGTCAAGTAGGGGACCATGCACAATTCTGATTTGATGGAGACAGACGTGAGAGTATGGAGGAACATCTGGAAAACTTCTGAAATGCCGGCTTCGCTGTCGCTGCTACTGTGTGGTAACTGGAATCTCCGGAGCAGAAGGCCCCAAATCATTGGCTTTGCTTGTTTCAGCGGCCGGGGCTAGTTCGAAGGCGCTCGGCAAAGGATGGCACTTGGGAGGCTGTATCGGAGGGGCTGGTCGGAGGCTCGAAGTTTTCAGACGGACGGACTCGGTGCTGGCTGTGGTCGGCTGCTTCCAAGGCATCGGCAAGTTGACAGTGCCTGGAGGTTTATGGCAGGGAGTTTCTCCCTTTTGCCGCCTAATATCGGGGACTCGGAAGTTGATCTATTCGGGGACTTTGAGACTTTTTTACCGTGCCCATGATTTGTTCTTCATCAAATTATGGTATTGCTTTGCACTGCTGTAACTATATGTTATAATTATGTGGTTCTGTCAGTGTTAGTCTTTGGTTTGTCCTGTTTTCTGTGATATCACTCCGGAGAAACATTGTATCATTTCTTAATGCATGTATGCATTTCTAAATGACAATAAAAGAGGACTGAGTGTTCTCATACTCTAATCTAATCTCTTGCCTTCTCCCCGTATCCCTTCATGCCCTGACCAATCAAGAATCTATCAAACTCTGCCTTAGAAATACATAAAGATTTGGCCTCAAGAATTAGCTTTATTTGTAACATGTACAATACATCAAAGCATATAGTGAAATGCACCATTTACATCAACGACCAACCGTGTCCCCTCAATCTTTTATGTTCCAAGGAATAAACTCCTAACCTACTCAGCCTTTCCATATAACTCAGGACCTCCAGTCCCGGCAACATCCTTAAAAATTTGCTTTGTGCTCTTTCAACCTTATTTACATCTCTCCTGTAGGTAGGTGACCAAAACTGCACACAATACTCCAAATAAGGCCTTACCAATGTCAATTTCAACACATCTCGTCTCCTGTACTCAGAACTTTGATTTATGAAGGCCAATGTGCCAAAAGCATAGTTATCACCCTATCTACCTGTGACACCACTTTAAATGAATTATGGACTTGTATTCCCAGATCCCATTGGACGTCCCCCCATTATGAATCTTTCCAAATCCATCACTGGCCCCGCCAGCTCTGGACACCTCCATACTGATGACTCGACCATCACCAACACTGGCCCTTGCTGGGTCCAAAATGAGCAGTCTGAAAACCGACCTAGAAGCCATGTGGCATGAGATGGCAGCAAAGACAAGTTCCCAGGGAGGATACGTGGCTGTGGTAGCTGGTCAGGGTGAGCACACGGTCAAAGAGTCGGAGAGAAGCAGAGATCGCCAAGGATGAACATTGAGAGAGTATTTCACTGAACAGCCATTGAAGAGAAGATTTAAACTTCTTCAGAGTAGGCATCCCTGGATGAGTCTTCACAGTGGAATAGTAAATCACAAAATGAGAAAATCTTCAGATACTGGAAATCCAAAGCAATGCACACAAAATTTCACTTTTGAAGTGAAATTCCCACTTACCAATACACCTTTAACAGAAAACAGTCTGTCCCAATCCACACTTGCCAGATCCTTTCTGATATAATCAAAATTGGCCTTTCTCCAATTTAGAACCTCATCCCATGGACCAGACCTGTCTCTTTGCATATTTACTTTGAAACTAATGGCATTGTGGTCACTAGATGCAAAGTGTTCCCCCTACACATAGTTAATTCACCTGCCCTGTCTCATTCCCTAACAGCAGATCAAGTATCACACAGGCACTCATTTGGGCTACTATGCACGGATTAAGGAAACTTGTCTGAACACAATTGACAAACTCGATCCCATCTAGTCCTTTTACAGTATGGGAGTCCCAGTCAATATGTGGAAAGTTAAAATCACCTATTATAACAGCCTTGTGTATTTTGCAAACAGTCTACGATCTCTCTACAAGTTTATTCCGCTAAATCCCTCAGACTGTTGTGTAGTCTGTAATATAGCCCTGTTAACGTAGTCATATCTTTCTTATTATTCAGTTCCACCCACCATGCCTCACTAGATGAGTTCTCCATCCTGTCCTGACTGAGCACTGCTGTGACATGTTCCCTGACTAGAAACACCACCCCTTCTCCTTTAATTCGTCCCACTCTGTCGCATCTAAAACAGAACCCCGTGACGTTGAGCTGCCAGTCCTGCCCCTCCTGCAACCAAGTCTGACTAATAACTACAATGTCATAATTCCAGGTGTGGATCCCTGCCCTGAGCTCATCTGTCCTTCCTACAATACTTCATATATTGAAATATACACAGCTCAGGACACTAGGCACACCATGCTCAGTCTATTGATTCCTGACTGTCTCAGGTCTTACCAACATTTATCTCCACAACCTCTCCACCATCTGTTCTGGCACTCTGGTTCCTATCCCCCTGCAAATCTAGTTTAAATCTCCCCTACTATGCAGCACTAGCAAACATTCCCACTAGGGTATTAGATTCCACCCCCACCCCCAATTCAGGTGAAAACCGTCTCTCCTGTGCAGGTCCTACCTTCCCTGGATGAGAGCCCAATGATCCAAAAATCTGATGCTTTCTCTCCTACACCAACTCCTTGGCCACATGTTAAACAGTATAATCTTCCTATTTCTGGCTTGTATTTTGTCGTCGATCAGTAATCACTGGGCAGCACCCCACTATCTTAATCCAGAAACCCTCTCAGCCTCCCAAGTTATCCGGAGTTCATCCAGTTCCAGCTCCATCTCCTTAGTGCGGAGTGTTGGAAGCTGCTGCTAGATGCACTTCTTGCAGGTGAAGATATCAGGGACACTGGAGGTCTCCCTGCATTCCCACATCCCATCAGAGGAACATTCAACTATCCCTCCTGGAATCACAATAGGAGCATTCAATTATCCTGCCTAGTGTCTGTAATCCAAGTGGTCATCTATGTTTTTTTATCTTGTTCGATTAATTTCAAAGGAAGCAATGTCGTTATATTGTAAATTGATGGTTTATATTAAGATTTATCTTCAACCACCAGCTATCAGTGTACCATGAAGTGCTTTTCTCTCTGGATCATATAATTCCTGATGTTTGCCAGCGTCTTTTTAATACCCCTCTGATGCACTTTCCACTGCCATGCCTGCCTGAGCCAAAGATCTCAGTAAACAATTTTCAGGCTGGTTGCTAGGATAAAAGATTAGAGCTTCTCTTCCAACTGCTTCCTGTTTGCAGATGGTATACAAAAAAGAATGAATTTAATCCACGCAATCCACTTCTACTCAATTGAATGTTTTCCTGTAAGTGCATATTTGCATTCATTTCACCTAGATACTAATAGACTGAGTTGTCTCTTTGGAAGGGGCCTAAATTGAAAACGCATCACGGATATATCAGACGGCAAATGTAATGTCCGGAAGCACCTGATGGTAGTGAGAGAATTCTGTATAACATGCTGTGTTTACTCTACATTAGAAACGCATAATAAAACTAATCCACATTACCTCCACTCGCCTTCTTTGCTGTATGTACAGTACTGTGCCAGAGCCTTTATTTATTTATTAAGATTCACCTAGGATAGACCCTTCCAGTCCTTCGAGTCACACTGCCCAGTAACCCCCGATTTAACCTGACCCTAACCAAGGGACAATTTACAATGACCAATTAACCCACCAAGCTGTACGTCTTTGGACTGTAGGAAGAAACCGGAGCACCTGGAGGAAACATACGCAGTCGTACAAACTCCTTACTGGCAACGGCGGGAATTGAGCCCTTTTGCTGGAACTGTAAAGTGATGTGCTAATCACTACACTATTGTGTCGTTGGCACATATATAGAGCTAGGGTACCTAAGACTTTTACACAGTACTGTAGTGGTTTTATGCATTGCAATGTACGGCTGCTGCCTAAAAAAAAGAAAATTTCATGACACATAATTCTGAATGTGGGTTTCTATTGTGAGCTAAGAGTGGGACGGGGACAAGGAGAGGGGTAGCATGTTTAGGAAAAGGGGAAGGGAGAACTGGGGGAGTGGGAAGCACCAGAGAGACATTCTGTAATGATCAATAAACCAATTGTTTGGAATCAAATCACCATGCCTGGTGTCTCAGGGCCACGTGTGTCTGCCCCTGCACCACCCCCCAGCACTCCTTCTTTGCCATCTGTCCCACACTCCTCCCAAGGCACTCCACCTTCACCATTCTCAACATTCTTTGCTCCCACTAGATTTACAAATTTGCTCTCTACTCCACATTGTCAAATACAGTATTGTGCAAAATAGCTATATATATGTGACCTAGACCTTTGGACAGTTCTGCAAGCGATGATAAACCTGATATGGGTCTCTATTGTGGACTGAGAGTTGGGAAAAGGAGAAGGGAGAAGGGAAGCAGTGGGAAGCGCCAGAGAGAACTAGTTATATATAAGCACCAAAGACTTTTGTATAGTACTGTATTCTATTGCTATTTTCCACTTTTTCTTCAGAGAAGTTAAAGAGCCAGAAGCTTATGATCCATTGTAATTTCAGCTGTGTATATTAATGAGTGTAGTAGAAAAATAAATCATCTTGATTCAATGGTATACACTCCGTAGCCACTTTATTAGGTACATCTGTGCACCTGCTCACAAATGTAAATATCTAATCAGTACTGATGAAGGACCTCAGCCCAAAATGCTGACTATTTATTCCTTTCCACAGATGCTGCCTGAGGTGCTGAGTTCATCCAGCATTTTGTGTGTGTTCCTATATACAGATAGTTGTCCAGTTTCTCAGGTAATGAAACATGCGGCAAGATCTAGAAAACAGCCAGACTTGGTTAATAAATAGTAAATTGCTTATTACAGTTTGAGCTCCTCTTATCCGAAATTCCCAAATTTGAAAGCCTCCAAAATTAGAAGTTTTTGAGTGCTGACATGAAGTCACAAATGGAAAATTCCAGAAGGTGCTGGGAAGGTTCCCGGGCAATGTGTAGGTCTCTGCATACCACAGACAGTTCTGAAAAGTGACCTCACATATGTAATGAACAGAGGTTAATGAAAAATAGAAAAAAAAACTGCATGGAGTGAAACATGAAGATCTCAATTGAGTATTGAAAGAGTGGATTCTTCAGTGTCAGAGTGAATATCTACTGTTTAGTGGCATGTTGATCATGAAACAGGCAAAGATCTATCACACGGTAGGCTTATTCAGAAAGTTAGAAGGCATGGGATCCAGGGAAGTTTGGCCAGGTGGATTCAGAATTGGCTTGCCTGCAGAAGGCAGAGGGTGGTGGTGGAGGGAGTACATTCAGATTGGAGGATTGTGACTAGTGGTGTCCCACAAGGATCTGTTCTGGGACCTCTACTTTTCATGATTTTTATTAATGACCTGGATGTGGGGGTGGAAGGGTGGTTGGCAAGTTTGCAGATGACACAAAGGTTGGTGGTGTTGTAGATAGTGTAGAGGATTGTCAAAGATTGCAGAGAGACATTGATAGGATGCAGAAGTGGGCTGAGAAGTGGCAGATGGAGTTCAACCCAGAGAAGTGTGAGGTGGTACACTTTGGAAGGACAAACTCCAAGGCAGAGTACAAAGTAAATGGCAGAATACTTGGTAGTGTGGAGGAGCAGAGGGATCTTGGGGTACATGTCCACAGATTCCTGAAAGTTGCCTCACAGGTGGATAGGGTAGTTAAGAAAGCTTATGGGGTGTTAGCTTTCATAAGTCGAGGGATAGAGTTTAAGAGTCGTGATGTAATGATGCAGCTCTATAAAACTCTGGTTAGGCCACACTTGGAGCACTGTGTCCAGTTCCGGTCACCTCACTATAGGAGGGATGTGGAAGCATTGGAAAGGGTACAGAGGAGATTTACCAGGATGCTGCCTAGTTTAGAAAGTAAGCATTATGATCAGAGATTAAGGGAGCTAGGGTTTACTCTTTGGAGAGAAGGAGGATCAGAGGAGACATGATAGAGGTATACAAGATATTAAGAGGAATGGATAGAGTGGATAGCCAGCGCCCCTTCCCCAGGGCACCACTGCTCAATACAAGAGGACATGGCTTTAAGGTAAGGGGTGGGAAGTTCAAGGGGAATATTAGAGGAAGATTTTTTTACTCAGAGAGTGGTTGGTGCGTGGAATGTGCTGCCTGAGTCAGTGGTGGAGGCAGATACACTAGTGAAGTTTAAGAGACTACTAGACAGGTATATGGAGGAATTTAAGGTGGGGGCTTATATGGGAGGCAGGGTTTGAGGGTCGGCACATCATTGTGGGCCGAAGGGCCTGTACTGTGCTGTACTATTCTATGTTCTACAATGAACTGAAAATTGAAGGTAATTGTGAATATTCAGCAGTCTGGTTGCATAAATTTAAGAAAACACGTGGCATTTTTTTAAGATTTGTGTGATAAAGCTGCTGAACACAATGCAGCAGAGAAATTCATTGATGAGCTCGCCAAGATCGTCGGTAATGAAAACCTAAAACACTGAACAGCTACATCAGTACGTATGTGTGGTGAACAGGTGTAAGACAAAGACTACTTACCAGTAGCACATAACTTCAGAGTCGCGAATGATGGCGATGCCAAGCGGTCACTGACTGTCAACCTGGGACACCAAGGTAGTGATAGCTTACCTTTTTGATGGTTCAATGTACACATTATGGTTTCATTCATAAAATTATTAAAAATATTATATAAAACTACCTTCAGGGTCTATTTGTGTGATGTAAATGGATTTGATGTTTAGACTTGGGTCCCGGTTCTGGTGACATCATCATCCAGAATGGCAGCTTAAATCAATAGCTCCTCCGGAAAAACGTATATATTGCCCCGTTCATCCATCAAATATAAGATCTTTTGAAAATATCTGAATTGGTAAGAGGGGCAAGAATGGGGAAAAAGAATGGAGTTAAAAAAAGCATCACTGCGGAGCCTATGGACGAGAGAGGTGCAACGCGCGGCTCTCCTACCCGAACGCGTGCTAGCGAGGCTGACGATGGGCCTCGTTCAGGTGAAGCGGCAAATGTGATAAAAATTCTGGAAGAGATACGGGGATTCCAAAAAGATATAAAACAGCAACTCAATGATATCAAGTCAGAGCTCGCCAACGTCAATCAAAAAATAGCGGTGGCAGAGACTCGAATTGAGAAGGTGGAAGATCGCGTGCAAAACGTGGAACGGATACTAAGTAAGACAATAAAAATATTAAATCAACAAGAAAGTAAGCTGATTGACCAGGAGGGAAGATCACAACGGAAAAATAACAGGATATACACTGTTCCCGAAGGAGCGGAGGGTTTGTCTATGATGGAGTTTGTAGGAAAGTTGCTGTGGGACGCGCTAGAGATTCCCTCCACTATGGAGCTTGAAATTGAGAGGGCGCATCGTGTGCTCGTACTGAAGCCTACTGGAGACAGAGAAGATAAGCCACGCTCAGTAGTAATTAGATTCCTTCGCTACAATACCAAGGCGGAGATTCTACGAAGGGCCTGGGGTAAGAAGAGGGTGTTTTTGGAGGGAAATTAATATATTTCGATCAAGATTACCCCCCAGTGGTCCTGCAGAAACATAAAGAATACTCTGCAGTAAAGCAAATGTTAAAGCAAGGAAAGATTAGATTCCAAACTCCGTACCCTGCTAAACTGCGGGTGTTGTATGAAGATGGTATGCAACTGTATCGGACAGTGGAAGAGGCGACTACAGACATGAGGAACAGAGGGCTGCCTGTCAGCGTGATCAGACCGAGGGAAAGCTTGGCTGAGCAGTTATCCCGATCTGCTTGGGAAATAGTAAGAGAACCGAGAAAGCAGGGGATGGGAGGAGGGCGAGAGAGTATCAGGAAGAGACTGTGAGTTTTCCGAAGACAGCCCTCACCCCCTCCAGAAGAGCCATAAAGTTTGGCTAACTTTAAAATTGTTGATAAGATAAATGGAAGCAAAAATGGACGGTGCTATACCTATTTCAAGAAATACTTATTATAATGTGGATTTTATATTATTCAATTTGTTTAATTCATTCATTCACTCCTTTTTCCCCACCTAAATGAGAATATGTACATGGGAGGAATACATAGGGAAATCTTTTCTGTGTATCGACGTAGTCTTGTTCACTTACTTTTATGGGTACTGTAATGGGGGCCCCCTACTCACAGGGAGGAGGGGCTATCCCCCACGGCTAGATGCTTCCTCTAGCTCAACCCAGGGTCATCTACTAGAGACCTCAGCCTTGGAATCACACCTTCGTTGCCTTTTTTTAAATTATTCGCGTTTCTTGGTTCTTACTTGCTCAGGGAGTAGATCAATTAAGTTTTATTCTGCTAATTTCAATGATATATTGACAGATAAATACACATGGCTAAGGACAAAGTAAAATTCAATTCTTTTAATATCAATGGGCTGTTAAATCCAATCAAACACAGTAAAATTCTATCCAAAATGAAAAAAGAACAAGCCCATGTAGTATATTTACAGGAAACTCACTTAAGTGATAATGAGCATGGAAAACTAATGAGAATGGGCTTCACTAATTTGTTTTTCTCCTCATATAAATCAGGACATAGGAGAGGAGTTGCTATTCTTATCTCTCTCAAGCAAGCTAAATTTTGAAAAAGTATTCTAAATGGGAGATAAGGAGGGCAGATATATTCTGGTAAGGGGGAATATAGATGGAAATTCAGTTACTCTACGCACCCCCAGGAAGTGATATTAGTTTCTTTCAGAAAATTACTAATAACGGAAACAGAAAGTCTCCTGATGTGTGGGGGAGATTTAAATTTACAATTACAACCAAAGTTAGACTCTTCCTATAGAAAAACCTATGAAACAGAATCCTTACATAAGAGAGTTAATACACTTTTGAGGATGTTGGTTTAATTGATATATGGAGGGACCTTTTCCCCAACAAGAAGGGATTACACTCATTATTCAGCACCCCATTCTGTATATACAAGAATAGACTATTTCATAACATTTGGAAAAGACAAAGACAAAATAAACACCTGTGGAATTGGGACAATAGATGTAAGTGACCATGCACCTATATATTTATCTGTTGATTTTGACCTACAATCGGTGTTGAGTCATGAGGAAAAACATAGCAAAAAATATAATTCATAGAATTAGGGATCCAAGAAAAAAAATGATAAAAAATAAGCTAAGTGAATTTCAAGAAGCTTTTGAAGTATTTTACAAAACTCTATGGTTCCAGGGGGAAGCATAATCCAAATTGACACTTTCCTTAATTCTCTAGAGTTACCCACTTTAAGCAAAGAACAAAATAGAACGATGACTGCTGACATAACTGAAGCTGAAGTAAAAGCTGCAATTAGTAGGCTTAAATTAAGCAAGTCACCAGGTTCAGATGGATATATGGCAGAGTGGTACAAAGAATTTAGAAATGAGTTAATTCCTGTCTTACACCCCACACTGAACTGGGCTCTAAAAAAGGCACAAATGCCACCCAACTGGAATGAAGCAATAATCTCAGCTATACCGAAAGAAGGCAAGGATTAAATGGAATGTGGGTCATTTAGATCAATATCCGTTCCTAATGTGGATTATAGATTATTTAACTCCATCATGGCCAAACGATTAGAAGAGTTTCTACCCACACTGATAAATAATGATCAGACAGGTTTTATACAACAACGCCAAACACAAGACAATATACGAAGGACACTTCACATTATGGATCATATATAAAAAAATACAATCGAAGTAATAGAGAAAAGCGTGGATGCTGAAAAGGCATTTGATTCGGTTAATTAGAATTTTCTTTACAGGGTTTTACGTAGATTTGGCTACCATGACACAAATATTAAAACTATACAGGCACTATATGACAACCCTACTGCTAGGATTAAAATCAATGGATATGTATCAAATAGTTTTACCCTAGAACGGGGCACGAGACAGGGTTGTGCATGATCACCGCTACTCTTCGCATTATATCTGGAACCATTAGCTCAATACATCAGACAAAATGAAGATATCAGGGGAATTACTATTAAAGGGACAGAGCATAAATTGGCCTGGTTACGCGGATGACATTTTGATCTATCTAGGGCAACCAACATACTCTTTACCTAAATTGATGCAATCCTTTGAACAATATGGTCAATTATCAGGATGCAAGATCAACATAGATAAAACCCAACTACTTTCATATAACTATAGCCCACTAAGAGAAATTGAAAGTAGATATCCCTGGGCGTGGCAAACAGAGTCTTTCAAATATTTGGGCATCATTATGCCAAAAGATTTGTCAAAATTATCAGAATGCAATTATCAGCCTATATATAAACAAATTAAGGAAGATATAAAAAGATGGAACCTAATTCCTTTTCTTGGTCTCAGTTCAAGGATTGAATCTATTAAAATGAATATATTGCCCAGACTATTATATCTCTTTCAGACCCTACTAATACAGATTAATCAGAATCAATTCAATGAATGGAACAAGATGTTATCAAGATATATATGGCAAGGTAAAAGGCCTAGAGTTCGTCTCAAAACTTTGCAATTAGCCAAGGAAATGGGGGATGGGGCCTACCTTCTCTTAGAGATTATTATTTTGCAGCACAGTTGAGAGTCGATATGTTGGTGCAATCCATCAATGGAAAAACATTGAGGAGGGGATACTTCCCCTCCCCATGCAGGCAATTTTGGCTGATAACAAATTACAAAGGTACATAAGTACTATTGATAATCCATCGGTGAAATGGACTCTTAAAATATGGAAAACTATTGTAAAAGAATATAAATTAGAGAGAGGTATTGCAATTCTTAAATGGTGTGCGTATGACTCGGATTTTATGCCGAGTAAACTGGATGCTAGATTTAAGGACTGGACAGTTAAAGGAATAACAGTTCTTTGCAATATAATGAAAGAAGGAACACTGTTCAGTTTTGAAATGCTTAAAGAGAAACACTTATTAGAAAAACAAGACTTTTATTGGTACCTACGGATGCGACAGTACTTTAATAGGAGGGTTAAAAATGTAACCAAGGCAAGTACATGTTTGATAGAGCTATTTAGAAAAGCATATTATTCAGATAACGGTAGTAGAATCATTTCAAGCGTGTATAAGGGTTTGTCAAATCTTAAAACATGTTCAACTTCATACATTAAAACGAAATGGGAGAAGGAAGAAGGGATATTTATATCAGAGGAAGAATGGACAATAATAAGGAGGTACAGATAGATAGATAGATATACTTTATTGATCCCGAGGGAAATTGGGTTTCGTTACAGCCACACCAACAAAGAATAGAGCAT
This sequence comes from Mobula birostris, assembly GCF_030028105.1. Taxonomy (NCBI): domain Eukaryota; kingdom Metazoa; phylum Chordata; class Chondrichthyes; order Myliobatiformes; family Myliobatidae; genus Mobula; species Mobula birostris. Next base: position 15,425,237 of record NC_092386.1, on the reverse strand, counting down.
AAATATAGCAATACAAAAACCACAAACAATCAAACAACAAAATGCAAACTATGCCAGATGGAAAAAAGTCCAGGACCAGTCTATTGGCTCAGGGTGTCTGACCCTCCACAGGAGGAGCTGCAAGTTTGATGGCCACAGGCAGGAATGATCTCCCGTGCCACCCAGTGTTGTATCTCGGTGGAATGTGGCCAAAGTCCAACAGTAAAAAGTTCAATACCCAGTCTACAAACGCGTTCCTCGATTGTAATATGACCCGGATTGCACCATCTGCTGTTAACCAGAACAGTAAGCACCCAATTCCTTTACGCTTACCGCTTTCAGTTCACTTCCGGTCAGCTGGAACGGTCTGGAAGCCGTCCATGGAGTAGTTTTGATTGGGTATGTCCTCGTGCAGCCCCATCCAGTGAAACACATAACACTGCACTCCCGAAATATCCTCTGACTCCTCACTAGTGCCGTGAACTCGTGATCAATGGAAGTGTACCAGTTCACAGAAGTGGAGGGAGTTTGGATGGAAAAACTTGATAAGATATTTTGTTACACCCTCTCAGAAATCCCATTATGATAGTAACCTCCCTGTTTGCTGGAGAAATTGTGGAAATCAAAATGCAAACCATTATCATATTTTCTGGGATTGCCCCGTTATCAAAGACTATTGGAGTGGGATACACAATGCCCTACAAGACATTTTTAAATGTGAAATATCCTTGGGAAGTAAGACCATATATTTTGGGTACGTACCTCAAGAATGGTTGAAAAGAGATAAATATTTAATGAATATACTGCTGGTGGCTGGTAAAAACTCTTATCAGGAAATGGTTATCACAGGAGAGCCCAACTAAATGCATGGATGGAAATTACAATGGACATTTACAAAATGGAGAAGATAACAACATCTGTTAATCAAAAGTTGGAACAATTTGCTTCATACTGGGAAAAATGGTTCAACTACATAACACCTCATAGGCCTGATTTTATTCTCACAAATCAATGAATATGTTGTAAAAAAAGATCACTCCTACTTGTACATAGTTTTCTCCTTTTGATTGTTCTTTCTTTCCTCTCTTTTCTATAGGTGTATACCTCAGATAAATATTATGTGGAGATATGTGGCAAATATGATTATATGATGTATATGTACAATATCTGAAATACATCTTTTGGAAATGTTTGTTTGATGATGAACTTCAATAAATTATAAATTACAAAAAAAAAGACTTGGGTCCCATCCGCAAGGTATCTCCATTATATAGATGCAAATAATCCAAAATCCAAAACACTTCTGGCCCCAACCATTTCAGACAAGGGGTCCTCAAACTGTAAATTGTTAATCTGTGTTTATGGATGAAAATACATAATGATCAATAAGAGATCAATATTCATCTCTGTTGTTGTTTAATGGTATTATTATTGCTGAGATCCTGCGCTATCAGCTCGGAAAGGTCACGACTGACCAACCACATATACATACCAAAAATCAAATCTATTCATTCTGCTCCAAGTCACTCATTTCTCGTCATGCCAAAGGCTTCCCATAATTTACAAGTGTGGAGTGAAATCAAATATTCTGCTCTTAGCCTGGATGGTTTCAACCACAACAATATTGAACACATCAAAGTGTTCCATTTGATAACTATGTCATGAAATATGGTAATATCCATCTACAGGTGTGGACTAAATACAGGATTCATCAAATGTTGGGAGTACCCAGTTTCTCTCTATATAACTGAGTGTGAAAACTGCTAATATTGATAGGGAGGAGATGAAATGGGCATGTAATCTATTTGCCACCATTCAGACAGGACATTGTGAGTTAATCGTTCATTATCCTTCCTCTAATGAGTAAACAATACTTTAAACAGAACTCACCAGAATCAGAATCAGGTTTAATATCACTGGCATATGTCGTGAAATTTGTTGTTTTGTGGCAGCAGTACATCGCAATACACAATAATAAAAACTGTACATTACTCTCAGTACATTTATTTATTTATTTTATTGGCATACGACATGGAACAGTCTCTCTTGGCCCTTTAAGCCACGCTACCCCAGCCTAATATTGGGGGCAATTTACAATGACTAATTAACCTACCAACCAATAGTCACCAGTAGTGCAAAAAGGGGGAAAAAATGGTGAGGTACTGTTCATGGCTTCAATGTCCATTCGAAATCTGATCAGAGGTAAACATTGAATGAGACGTTCAAGGTTCTTAGTAAACAATGTTGTGGTGCAGACAATTATAACAAAAACTGCTCAAGTTGCCAGCTGTAACTCAGTTAAATCTAATAAGATCTTTATGCATATGTCTGTCATAAATCAGCTCTAATAAGAACACTAAGAACAGGATGCTTCTCGTGGCTTATTGAAATGTGCGTATTTGTTGTGGCATATGACAAAATGTTCTGGTGATAGTTCTTCACAGCAGCAGTTATCTTAGACTTCATAGCAGGTAAATATTGAGATGAAGTTTTCTATTCCCTCTTAGAGCAGTACAACACAGTATAGGCCATTCAGCCCACAAAAGGGGCACAAAGAAACCTAAAATCATACAGGGCTGCACACTTCCCTTCAGACATACAACATGACCAATTTGGAAGCTAATTGCCTGGTACTAAACAGATCATTTCAGAGAAGAGACATAAATTAACAATAGTCATGGAAAATATATCAGAAATGCTTCTTCCAGAACCTACAGGAAATAACTGCTTTAACAAGCGTAGTTCTTGACGTTATATTTCAATTCAAGATGCAAATTCCCTACCAAGGATCCACATTATTTTTGCTGAACATACATCTTAATTATGTATGTATCAATTTGAAGCAAAAATTTTTGCGGCTTATTCATTCCTGTTTGCCTCTGACTCATGTGTTCAAACATGACTATTGCCATTTCTGTTCCCCTACCTATGAGCTCACCATGGGTTAGTAACATGGTCTCTATGGCTACTGAGCTAAAAACAGTGTTATGTTAACATCAACAGCAGGAGTAGTGTTTCATTTATTTTATAAAATATTTAAAGGTATAGTGCAAAATTTGTTTTTTACAGATATCTGACATTTTAACTATTTGTTCTTAGTACCTTCCCTCGCCTCGGAGCTGGAGTCATAAAGATTGCGGTGTGGGCAGGACAAATCTCAGCTGCCATGCTCCGTACAGAATATCACAAAATAATTACCTTATTCTCATAAGAAATGCCTCAGTATTTGTAGCGGACTGAAACTTACACACAGGGGCCACTTTATTAGATACCTGCTGTATCTAATAAAGTGGCCACTGAGTGTATATTTGTGGTATATATCTGCTGCTGTAGCTCATCCGCTTCAAGTTTCGATGTGTTGTGTGTTCAGAGATGTTCTTCTACATGAAGTTATTTGAGTTACAGTCGGCTTCCTGTCAGCTGGAACCAGTCTGGCCATTCTCCTCTGACCTCTCTCATTAACAAGGCATTTTTTGCTCACAGAACTGCCGTTCACTGGATATTTTTTGGTTTTCACACCATTCTCTGTAAACTCTAGAGACTGTTGTGCATGAAAATCCCAGGAGATCAGCAGTTTCTGAAATACTCAAACCACCCCATCTGGCACCAACAATCACTCCACAGTCAAAGTCACTTAGATTATGTTTTTTCTCCATTATGACGTTTGGTCTGAGCTACAACTGAACCTCGATGAAACCTACTGAATGGTGAAAGGCTTTAATAGAGTAGATGTGGAGAGCATGTTCCCCATGGTGGGATAGTCTAAGACACGAGGACACAGCCTCAGAATATAGAGGAACCCTTTTAGAATGTAGATGAGGAGGAATTTCTTTAGCCAAAGAGTGGTGAATCTGTGGAAATGCCACAGGCAGCTGTGGAGGCCAAGTCTTTATGTATATTTAAGGCAGAGGTTGAATGATATTTGATTTGTCAGGGCATGAAGGGATGTGGGGAGAAGGCAGGAGACTGGGGCTGAAAGGAAAATTGGATCAAACATGATGAAATGGCAGAGCAGATTTGATGGGCCAAATGGCCTAATCCTGCTCCTGCATCTTATGGTCTTATGATCTTGACCATGTCTGTGTGCTTTTATACATTCATTTGCTGGCACGCGATTGGCTGAAGAGATACTTGCATTTGCAAGCAGGTATATAGGTGTGCCTAATAAATTGGTTATTGAATGAAGATGAGGTTGTATACGGTACTGGGCAAAAGTTTAGGCATACACACATACACACACATATATAGCTATATGGAGGGTCAGACACCCTGAGCCAATAGGCTGGTCCTGGATTTATTTCCATCTGGCATAGTTTGCATTTTGTTGTTTGATTGTTTGTGGTTTTTGTATTGCTATATTTATGCTCTATTCTTGGTTGGTGTGGCTGTAACGAAACCCAATTTCCCTCGGGATCAATAAAGTATACCTATCTATCTACCTATCTATATATATATATATATATATATATATAAGAAGTGTTGGTGCGTGGCCAAGTGGTTAAGGTGTCGGTCTAGTGATCAATAGGTCGCTGGTTTGAGCCTTGGCTGAGGCAGTGTGTTGTGTCCTTGAGCAAGGCACTTAACCACACATTGCTCTGTGACGACACCGGTGCCAAGCCCCTTCCCTTGGACAACATCGGTGCCGTGGAGAGGGGAGACTTGCAGCATGGGCAACTGCCGGTCTTCCATACAACCTTGCCCAGGCCTGCACCTTGGAAACCTTCCAAGGCGCAAATCCATGGACTCACAAGACTAACGGATGCCTATAAAAAAAATATATATAAGAAAAAGTGACTAAGACTTTTGCACAGTATATATACTGAGCAGAGAGTAAGTTTGTAAATTTGGTAGGAGCAAAGGATATTGGAAATAGTGAAAGTGGATCGGCATGGGAGGGGTGTGGGATAGGTGGCAGAGAAGGAGTGCCAGGAGTGGGGCGGGGGCTGACACAGGTGCAGACACACCCAGTCCTGAGACACCAGGCAAGGTCATTCCATTCTAAGCAATTGTTTTGTTGATCATTACAGAATGTCTCTCTGGTGCTTCCTGCTCCCTCCCCTCTCCCTTCCTCCTTTCCCAATTATGATTCTCCTTTTCCTGCCCCCTTCCCACTCTCAGTCCACAATAGAGACCCATATAAGATTGGGGTTTATCACTCACATATATCATGATGTTTTTTTCTTTTTTGCAGCAGTGCAATATACAAAATTACTGTGGTACTGTGCAAAAGTCTTGGGCACCCTAGATATATATATATGCGCCTAAGATCCTGGCACAGTACTGTAATTTCTGTTGAGCAATGGAACAGGGGTCACCTCAAAGGTCTGGACCCTTCTGTTTGACTTTCAAGATCACATTTTCTGCACTCTTCTCAATAAGTAGATAAATTTGGGATCAAGAGACCTCATCTGCCAAATGGTCCACAGGAAAAAGAGCAACGAAACACCTGAACTATATTACATCACTATTGTTTCAAAGTTTTGGAGTTGCCAATTGTTATTTTGTACTGCAACAATTAGCCAGTTATTTAACCTTTTTTTTTATTGTGGCAAAAACATTGGAGAGGGTCCAGGGGAGATTTGTGAGAGTGATCCCGGGGCTGAAATGGTTAACATATGAGAAATGTTTGGTGGCTCTGTGCCTGTACTCATTGGAGTTTCGAAGAATAAGGGGGAACCTCAGTGAAACCTGTTGAATATTGAAAGGCCTAGATAGAGCGGACATGGTAGCAATGTTTCCTATAGTGGGAGAGATGAGGATCACAGGACACAGCTTCAGAATGTCCTGTTAAAACAGAGATGAAGGAGAATTTATTTAGCTAGGGGGTGGTGGATCCATGGAATTCATTTCCACAGATGAGATGGCTGTGAAGGCCAAGTCATGGGATATATTCCCACAGGCTCCTCTACTGTAAAGATGAAGCCACACTCAGGTTGGAGGAACAACACCTTATATTCTATCTGGGTAGTCTCCAAGCTGATGGCATGAACATTGACTTCTCAAACTTCTGCTAATGCCCCCGCCTCCCCCTCGTACCCCATCCGTTATTTATTTATTTATATACACACATTCTTTCTCTCTCTCTCTCCCTTTTCTCCCTCTGTCCCTCTCACTATACCCCTTGCCCATCCTCTGGGTTCCCCTCTCCCCCTTTCTTTCTCTCTAGGCCTCCTGTCCCATGATCCTCTCATATCCCTTTTGCCAATCAACTTTCCAGCTCTTGGCTCCATCCCTCCCCCTCCTGTCTTCTCCTATCATTTTGGATCTCCCCCTCCCCCTCCCGCTTTCAAATCTCTTACTATCTCTTCTTTCAGTTAGTTCTGACAAAGGGTCTCGGCCTGAAACATCGACTGTACTTCTTCCTAGAGATGCTGCCTGGCCTGCTGCGTTCACCAGCAACTTTTATGTGTGTTGCTGGATATATTTAAAGTGGAGGTTGATAAGTTTTTAATTCGTCAGTACACCAAAGGTTACAGGGTGAAGGCAGGAAAATAAATCAGCCTTAATGGAATGGCAAAGCAAACTCGATGGGCTGAATGGCCAGATTTTGCTCCTTTTTTTCTGGTCTTATGGGAAATACAGCGAATTAACAGATATGTGTTATAATTTAGACACAATAAAACATAATGTATTCTGAAATTGATAATATGGTTGGAAATTCTGAATTAGATTGTACAATTTTATTTTATGAGGATATTTTCAGACAGCAGCCATACCATGTAGTCATACATTCAATCTGAAATAGAGAGTGCAGTACTATAAAATGATTCACATACAATCAGTGGCCAATTTATTAGGTACCCCCTTACATCCGCTCATTAATGTAAATATCTAATCAGCCAATCAAGCCTCAGCAACTCAATACATAAAAGCATACAGACATCATCAAGAGTTTCAGTTGTTGTTCAGACCAGGCATCAGAATGGGGAAGAAATGTGATCTAAGTTGGTGCCAATTGGGGTGGTTTGAATATCTCAGATACTGCTCATCTCCTGAGATTTTCATGCACAGCAGACTCTAGCGTTTACAAAGAAAGGTATGAAAAACAAAAAAATAACATTCAGTGAGTGATGGTTCTGTGAGTGAAAATGCCTTGTTAATGAGAGAGGTCAGAGGAGAATGGCCAGACTGGATCAAGCTGACGGGAAGATAACAATAACTCAAATAACCATGTGTGCAGAAGAGCATCTCTGAATGTAAAACACATCAAACCTCCAAGTGGGTGGGCTACAGCAGCAGAAGACCATGAACATACACTCAGTGGCCACTTTATTAGGTACAGGGCGTACAGGAGGTACCTAATAAAATGGCCACTGAGTGTAGATCTAAGTCTCCAGAAAAGGCAGTATGTTTTCATTTGAAATTCTTCTTCAGTGTAAACGATAATCTACTTATTATAAAATAGTTTTTGGCATAGTGAGAAAGGAACTTTAAGTGAAGATAAAATGGATGTGGAGACGATGTTTCCTAGCACCAGAGGGTACAGCCTCAGAATTGAGGGATGTCCATTTAGAACAGATTAAGATTAAAGTCTGTCACGAGCCTTGTTTCCGTGGCGTGAAGCGACTGAGAGTATGAGACACCCCCCTCGGATAGGACGCCAGTCTATCGTGAGGTTAACCCCCAGCATTTTTACCGGCACCCATTCTCAGCTGGGAAGACTGGAGCATTGTGTGGTTAACTGCCTTGCTCAAGGACATACACGCTGCCTGGGCCAAGGCTCAAACCCACGACCTTCAGGTCGCTAGTCCAAAACCCTAACCACTTGGTCACGCACCACACATTGACCTCGTCTGTCATGTTAATGCATACCATATGCAGAAAATCCCTATGTTTGAATATTTCTGTCTATTCTGGACTATTTAGCAGATAACTATTCCTTTGATTAATGAACAAGTCCATTCACAAGATCTCATGGACTACAGGAGGACAAGGATAGTGAAACTTGGAGAGGCATGACAGATGGAATTTAATGTGGTAAAGTGAGAGGGTTTTCATTTTCATAGAGAAAGGAGAAACACTATAGACGAAGTAACGAAAATCAAAAAGTCTGGATAGAGTGAATGTGGAAAAGATGTTTCCTATGGTGGTGGAGTCTAGGACAAAAGGGCACATCCTCAGAATTGAGGGACATCCATTTAGAACAGATATGAGGAAAAAATTCTTTAGCTGGAGGGTGGAGAATCTGTAGAATCCATTGCCACTGACGCTGTGCAGGTGAAGTTATTGGGTATAAGACCGTAAAATATAGGAGCAGCAGTAGGCCATTCGGCCCATTGAGCCTGCTCCACCATTCAATCATGGGCTGATCCAATTCTCCAATCATCCCCACTCCCCTGCCTTCTCCCCATACACTTTGATGCCCTGGCTAATCAAGAACCTATCCATCTCTGTCTTAAATACACCCAATGACTTGGCCTCCACAGCCACTCGTGGTAACAAATTCCACAGATTTTCCACCCTCTGACCAAAGTAATTTCTCCACGTCTCAGTTCTAAATGGACGTCCTTCAATCCTGAAGTTGTGCCCCCTTGTCCTAGACTCCCCTACCATGGGAAGTAACTTTGCTATATCTAATCTGTTCAAGCCTTTTAACATTCGGAATGTAAGCCTTTTAACATATTTGTATATTAAAGGTGGAGGTTGATAGGCTCTTGATTAATCAGGACGTCAAAGGCTATGGGAAGAAATGGGGCTGAGCGGGATGATAAATCAGCCTTGATGGAATGGCAGAGCAGACTGGATGGGCCGAATGGCCTAATTCTGCTCCTATGTCTTACGGTTTTATATTTCTTAAACCGCCTCCTCATAGAAAGAGATGCCTCAAGTTAATATTCAGCAGAAACAACAAAATAAAATTCCTAAATGCCAAAAAAAACCCACTTCAGGCAGCATTTCACTCTTTATGAACTGAAATGTAGATTTGGTTTCTCTCTCCATCTACACCGCCTGACCTTTTGTCTCTGACATACGTAGTTTGCATTTGTTACTGATTTTCAGCATCAGTGGTTTTTAAAACTTCAATATTCAGCTGAAGTTGTGTAACTTCCTTCCAGCAGTGGGAGAGTTAGGCAGGTGAAAGCCTGTCAGAGATCTACATTGCTCAATGTCAGGCTTAGTAAAGTGGTTGATTCAGGAGTAAATTGTGTGGAGGCAGATGTCCCATGACATAAATGGAACCTAAAGCACTTGAGAAGTTAATTAGCAATGGTAATGGAAATAACCATATGCTCATAGTCATAGTCATAGTCATACTTTATTGATCCCAAGGGAAATTGGGTTTTGTTACAGTTGCACCAACCAAAAATAGACTATAAATATAACAATATAAAACCATAAATAATTAAAAATAATATGTAAATTATACCAGATAGAAGTAAGTCCAGGACCAGCCTATTGCCTCAGGGTATCTGACCCTCCAAGGGAGGAGCTGTAAAGTTGATGGCCACAGGCAGGAATGACTTCCTATGACGCTCTGTGTTGCATCTCGGAGGAATGAGTCTCTGGCTGAATGTACTCCTGTGCCCAACCAGTACATTATGTAGTGGATGGGAGACATTGTCCAAGATGGCATGCAACTTGGACAGCATCCTCTTTTCAGACACCGCCGTCAGAGAGTCCAGTTCCATCCCCACAACATCACTGGCCTTACAAATGTGTTTGTTGATTCTGTTAGTGTCTACTACCCTCAGCCTGCTGCCCCAGCACACAACAGCAAACATGATCGCATTGACCACCACAGACTCGTACAGTACATGGTTCATCTGTGTTTACTCACTACTTATCGTACAGTGGCCTAGCAGTTAGCATATAGGATTTACAATGTCAGTGACCTGGGTTCAGTTCCCACCACTCTCTGTCAGGAGTCTTGTACGTTCTCCCCGTGATCAAATGGGTTTTCTGGGTGCTCCAGTCTCCTTCCACATTTTAAAGGGGTTGGAGTTTAGAAATAGGAAAGAGTGCTGTTAGAATTTGGGTGGTGGGGTGGAGGTACCTCTCTACCAAAGGAGGTGTAAGGTGCTCCTTCCCTCCACTAGCCTGCAGGTCACCCTTGGGCAAGGCATAGCATCTGCTTAGCCCCCACCCCACCTCCCCAGTCAGGGTCACCTGAAGCCAGGTGGTGGACGGCCGCATGAGCAGCCAGTTCATATCACAAGTCCTGGTTATGCAATGACTGACGCCAGGCGGACAGCCTCTGAAGAGTATTGATAATGGCTGGGATCACACGTTTTGTAAAGGTACTGCCTAGAAGAAGGCAATGGGCAACCACTTCTGTAGAAAAATTTGCCAAGAACAATTATGGTCATGGGACCATGATCGCCCATGTCATATGACATGGCACAAGATGTTGACGATGATAATGACTGTTAGAATTGGAAGGAGAGTTGATGAGGCAACACACTTTGGTCACCTTAGTTAAGAAATAGGCAATCCAGAAGAGATTTACTGGAATAGTTCTTTGGATAAGGGGGTTATTCTACCCAAAACGGCGCCATAAGATTGTGGGCATAGTGTGTTGGTTGCAGAACTATTGCAGCACTCGTGGACTGACCCCAACGTATCCTTGGAATGTGCTGGTCATTGATGCGAATGAAGCGTTTTGCTGTCTGGTTCGATGTTTTGATGTTCATGTGACAAATAAAGCTAAACTTTAATCTTTTATTATAATTTAAGAATTATTGGGCATAAATTTATTTTCCAAGTACAAAATTGCCAGCGGGCAATGTGAGGATTTGACAACTCATAAATAAAGAGATTAAAGGTTTCCTAACATTCTGACAGGAGTTACTATAAGGCAAGTTTACTATGCTGAAAATTCAATTCATCTGGACCAGAGGGATAAACCAATACTACACATATACACTAACTCTTGATTTGTATTTATTACCCATTATTGGATGTAGACCAGATTAGCTAAGCTACTGGTTATTGTCCATACTTAATGGTCTTTGATGATTTGTCACATGGAGCCTCATCTATCAATGAGCGGAAGCTATGGTTAGTTAGGAGATCTGAAATGTTGAATGCATTACATTGTAATAATGATGTACATTCACATCAGGATGTCCTGTGGATCCTGTGGATTGATGATGGATTACTTTTTTTTATTTTTCACTTCCAGCCTTTCATACTTTCCTTTAACATGGATTCCATTGTATTTCCTGCCACTGATGGGTCCTTGAACATCTTTTATTGCCCTTCTTAAATGTAGGTATTACGCGAGCTGTCAGCCAGTTTTCTGACAGTACACCTTGTTCTAATGAATTATTGATCATATATAATACTCCCTCAGGTACATCTTCTTTAGAATCTCTTAAAATGAATGGAAATAATACATATAGACCAGCAGTTTTATCCTCTTTAGGTTTTAATAGCTTATTTAATGCTTAATGTATGCCTTTTCCTTATCCTCGACTATTCTTTTCTGTCTTTATTTCATTATGCATGAAATCTTACAAAACTTTGGTCTACTCTTTCCTTCTAGCAGAACATATTCTTGGCTGCCGTCTGGTGAACTACATTTTAAATGTTTCAAAATCGGCTTTATTCCAATCTAATATTCTGATCTTCATCCACAAGTGTGAGGGTTGTGAACTTACAGATGTGCTTTGAGGGCTGGATTTAGCACGGCCTTCTGCAACAAAACATGAGCCTGCTGAATTCCCCTGGACTCCTGCAGTTATGCATTTGGATGAAGATTTTCAGCCGCAAGGAAGATGGATAAGGATTTTAAAAAAGTATTTTTAGATTTCCTTCTCTATGCTTGTTCTATGGCTTTTAAGTATTTTAAATGTCTTATTATTGTCTTCTATCATTTTAGATTTTTTAAAAATATAATAGTCATTGTTCATTGACTTTTAATATCTTGTGAATATTGCAATAGCGAAGAACATTCAGAAGCATTTAAAATAACAAATGGTAAAGCTGGGAACATTATCTTTCCATCAAATAAAGATTGTTTTATCCATTGCATGGGCAGTCAAGACGCTGATTTGAATGAGTGGGCTGGACCATCGTCAGGGATTTATCTTCAGATTTGAATGGTTATTACAGATTTCATCAAGACCTACCTGGAGTACGGTGTGCCTTCAAGAACATGCCAAGTTCATCCAAACCAGAAGCCTTGGATGAACCGGAGGATTTGCAGATTGCTGAGGGCTAGATCTGTGGCATTCAAGAGCATCAATCTAGAACCTTGTAAGTCCGAACACAATCTAAGAAAGGCCATCTTGAGAGTAATAAGGCAATTCTGCATGAAGCTAGAGACGTGATCCATGCCCAACAGCTGTGGCAGGATTTGGATGTCATTACTTCCTACAAGGTGAAACATAACAGCATAAATGGCGGTGAAGTTTCACTCCCTGATGAGCTCAATGATTTTTTTGCACTACATGTGCAAATCCCCATGGCATCTAGCCACCCTGTCATCTTTGTCTCTGAGGCTGATGTCAGAACATCCTTCAAGGGGGTAAACTCTCGCAAGGCATCAGACACTGATAGTATACCAGTCCACATACTGAAAATCTATGGCAACCAATTGGCTGGAGTGTTCAAGGACATGTTCAGCCTCAGTAGGTGGTGGTCTGAGGATCCCAGCTGCTTCCAAAGGGCAGCAAACATACTAGTATTAGGAAACAGTCACTGGATGTCCGCTCAATCTATGCCTATTATTATCTCATACACTTCTGTCAAGTCACTTCTCATCCTCCTCTGCTCTAACAAGACAAGCCTTAGCTCATTCAACCTATCCTCATAAGACATGCTCTCTAATCCAGGCAGCATCCTGGTATTCTCTTCAGCACCCTTTCTAAAACGTTCCCATCCTTCCTATAATGAGGCAACCAGAACCGAACACAATACTCCAAGTGTGGTCTAACTAGAGTTTTATAGAACTGCAGCATTACCTCATGGCTCTTGAACTCAATCCCCTGACTAACGAAGGCCAACACACCATGTGCTTTCTTAACCACGCTATCAACTTGCATTGCAACTTTGAGGGATGTCTGGATGTGGATCCCTGAGATCCCTGTGTTCCTCCACACTGCTATGGATCCTGCCTTTAACTCTGTATTCTGTCTTCAAATTTAACCTTCCAAAGTGAATCACTTCACACATTTCCAAATTTAGCTCCATCTGCCACTTCTCAGCCCAGCCTGGCATCCTGTCTCTGTCCTATTGTAACATATGACAACATTCTACACTATGCACACCACCATCAATCTTTGTGTCATTTGCAAACTTACTAACCCACCCTTCCACGTCCTCTTCAAAGTCATTTATAAAAATCACAAAGAGGAAGGGTCCCAGAACTGATCACTGCAGAACATCGCTGGTCGCTGACCTTCAGGCAGAATTAGCTCTAAGGAGAGGTTGAAGAGACTTGGATTATTTTCTCTGGAGCAATGGGGGCTTAAAGGAGACCTGATAGAAGTTTATAGTATTCTGAAAAGCATAGATATAGTGGGTAGTCAGAGTCCTCCATCAAATATTAGAGGATATAGCTTTAATGTGAAAGGCAGAAAGCGCGGGGAGATGTGCAGTGCACACTTTTACCTAGAGAGTGCTAGGTGCCTGGAATGTACTGCTCAGGCTGGTGGTGGATGCAGACACAGCAATGGCATTTAACCAGCATTCAGACAGAAGGGAATGGAGGAACATAAACTCAGTGACCACCCTATTAGGTACACCTGTACAGCTGCTGGTTAATGCAATATCTAACCAGCCAATCATGGGGCAGCAACTCAATGCATTAAGCATGCAGATATGGTCAAAAGTTCTGGTTAATTTTCTGTTCAAAGGTAAGAGTGTTTCCGTACCAGGGTGTGGTGCTGCCAGTCAATATACCATCCACTACACATCTATAGAAGTTTGTCAAAGTTTTAGACATCATGCTGCATCTCCGCAAACTCTTAAAGAAACAGAAACATGACCGTGCTTTCTTCATAATTGCACTAACATGCTGGGTCCAAGACAGGTCCTCTGAAATAATCAAAAAAATTACTGCTAGACCTGTGGATAATCATTTTACCCTGTAATCAGGATCTAATCTGTTACTTAAGTCTTTCTGTTTCCCCATTCTGAAATATACTGGTGAACCCGACAACTGGGAAGATAAAGCAAAAACTGTACCATATTCATATCCAGGTAGAACAGCTTCGACTGGTTTCTGGTGCGCACGGGTTTTTAATAAATTGCCTGTTCTTCAAACATCATCTCTGAGTAATCATTCCATTTGCTCCTACAAAACATATTGCAGCCTAGGCATTTTTTCTAAAAAATAACAACTGTATTTATAATGCCAAAATAAAATGGAAATGATGAATAAATAATAGATAAAGCAAGCACTGCTGTGTTGTTCATTGTAGATCTGTCTCTCATCAACAGTAATGCACAGAAAATACTGGACAAACTCAGCAGATCAGGCAGCATCTATGGGGGATAAAGAGTCAACATTTCAGGCTGAGACCTGTCATCAGGACTGGAAAGGAAGGGAGAGTCAGGAGGTACATCATCTGCTGAAGGCTAGATCTGTGGCATTCAAGTCTGGCAACCCAGGCCTGTACCAGAAAGCCAGGTATGATTTGCAGAGGGCTATTTCAAGGGCAAAGAGGCAATTTTGAACAAGGTTGGAGGCGATATCAGATGCACGGCAACTTTGGCAGGGTCTGCAAGACATTACTTCCTACACAGCAAAACCCAGTAGTATAAGTGGCAGCAAAGCTTCACTACCAGATGAACTCAGTGCCTTCTACCCACACTTTGAAAGGGAGAACACAGCTACAGTTGTGAAGATCCCTGTTGCACCTGATGACCCTGTGATCTCTGTCGCAGAGGCCGGTGTTAGGCTGTCTTTAAAGAGAGTGAACCCTCGCAAGGTGGAAGGTACCAATGGAGTACCTGGTAAGGCTCTGAAAATCTGTGCCAACCAACTAGCAGGAGTATTCAAGGACATTTTCAACATCTTACTGCTACGGGCAGAATTTCCTACTTGCTTCAAAAGGCAACAATTGTACCAGTGCCTAAGAAGAATAATGTGGGTTGCCTTAATGATTATCGCCTGGTAGCACTCACATTGACAGTGATGAAATGCTTTGAAAGGTTGATTATGACTAGACTGAACTACTGCCTCAGCAAGGACCTGGGCCCATTGCAATTGCCTATCACCACAATAGGTCAACAGCAGACACAATCTCAATGGCTTTCCACACGGCTTTAGACCACCTAGATAAACACCTACGTCAGGATGCCGTTCATCGACTGTAGCTCAGCATTTAATACCATCATTCCCACAATCCTGATTGAGAAGTTACAGAACCTGGGCCTCTGTTCCTCCCTCTGCAATTGGATCCTCAACTTCCTAACTGGAAAACCACAGTCTGTGCAGATTGGCGATAACATATCCTCCTCACTGACGATTAACACTGGCGTACCCCAAGGGTGTGTGCTTTAGCCCACTGCTCTACTCTCTGTATAAACACGACTGTGTGGCTAGGCATAGCTCAAACGCCATCTACAAATTTGCTGATGATACAACCATTGTTGGTAGAATATCAGGTGGTGACGAGAGGGCATACAGGAGTGAAATATGCCAACTTGTGAAATGGTGCCACAGCAACAACCTGGCACTCAATGTCAGTAAGGCGAAAGAGCTGATTGTGGACTTCAGGAAGGGTAAGACAAAGGAACACAAACCAGTCTTCAAAGAGGGATCAGAAGTGGAGAGAGTGCACAGTTTCAAGTTCCTGGTGTCAAGATCTCTGAGGATCTAACCTGATCTCAACATATCGGTGTAATCATAAAGAAGACAAGACAACGGCTATACTTCATTGGGAGTTTGAAGAGATTTGGCATGTCAACAAATACACTCAAATACGTCTATAGTTGTACGGTGGAGAGCATTCTGATGGGCTATATCACTTTCTGGTATGGAGGGCCTACTGCACAGGACTGAAAATAGCTGCAGATGGTTGTAAATCTAGTCAGCTCCATCTTGGGCACTAGCTTACAAAGTACCCAGGACATCTTTAGGGAGCGGTGTCTCAGAAAGGCAGCGTCCATTATTAGGGACACCCAGCACCCAGGACATGCCCTTTTCTCACTGTTACCATCAGGTGGGAGATACAGAAGCCTGAAGGCACACACTCAGTGATTCAGGAACAGCTTCTTCCCCTCTGCCATCCGATTCCTAAATGGACATTGAAGTTTTGGACACTACCTCACTTTTTTTTAGTATTACAGTATTTCTGTTTTTGCACATTTTTAAAAATCTATTCAATACATGTAATTGATTTACTTGTTTATTTATTATTTTTTCTCTCTCTGTTAGATTCTGTATTGCATTGAACTGCTGCTGCTAAGTTAACAAATTTCACGTCAGAAATCGGTGATAATAAACCTGATTCTGATTCTCATTCAGAAGACCCCATCTCTGGTCTCCTGGCATGGTGCATGAATTTGAAGTTTGGAAAGTGTGCAAAAAAGAACCACTAGGTTACTGTCCTGTTTAAACCATTGTTTATTGTATTATACATTTATGGGGTGGCAGGGTGGAGATTCGTCTCCACCAAAGTAAGTGTAAGGCACTCATTCCCTCCGCTAGCCTACAGGTCACCTTGGGCAAGGAGTAGCACCTCCCCCCTTCCCACTGATCAGGGTCACATGAAGCCATGGGAATAGGTGGCCAGGTAGACAATCTCTAAACAGGATTGATAATGGTTGGAGTCACCCAAAAGAAGACACTACCCAAAAGAAGGCAATGGCAAACCACTTCTGTAAAATTTGCCAAGAACAATCATGATCATGGATAAGAGCATGATGACCTACGTCATACAACACGGCAGTTTGGGTAGATGGAGCTCGTCAGCCTGGGCAGGCAGTCCATCTAAGAAAGGGAAAACTCTGATTTCCAACCTCCGCTGCCTTGCGGCCACACCCACTCATGGGAAAGGCTTCGGGAGTCAACCCTGAGGTCAAATCCGGAGCTGGAGTTCCTAAGGCAGTCCGACGTTGCCTTCAATCTCGTTCTGGCAACTCCTGCGATGACACTGATGCCAAGCTGTATCGGCCCTTGCCCTTCCCTTGGACAACATCGGTGGCGTGGAGAGGAGAGACTTGCAGCATGGGCAACTGCTGGTCTTCCATACAACCTTGCCCAGGCCTGCGCCCTGGAACTTTCCAGGTGCAGATCTATGGTCTCACAAGACTAACGGATGCCACCACCACCACAGCACGGCACATAATTATGATTATTATTATATTAGTTTCCAAGATAAGTTAAAAACTGAATTTTACTCTTTAGAGGAATTAAGATACATTAATCAAATTGAAAAATCTCATGGAACCTAAAAGTTAGAAGATAACCTTAAAATACCTGTGGGGAAAAATGTACCGCAAACTTAAGGAAGAGTCTTGAATCTGACAGATTGTCTTTCTGCAGATGCTGCCTGATGTGCTGAGTGTTTCCAAGAAGTTTCGTTTCTGTTTCAAGTTATACATTACAAGTTATGGAACAAAGTGATACTGTATCAGGTTAGGAAGGAATTGCCTGCTTGACTTTGTGGGATCAAATGTTAGATTAAAAAGAGTAGTTCTGTAGTAAAGTAAATCTCCCTCAGCTATTTGATTAAACAATGATTTGGGTTTTGTATAAGTCAATTGGACATGTGATTCGTTTGGATTAAACTTTATTGAGCCGCAAGTGGAAATCTATCATACATTTCCGAAGAAAACAATGACAATGGAAATAAAATCTGCTGGGAAACGGTTTTTTTTTAAAGGGAAAATGCTAAAAGTACTTTAAATCAGAACAATATTTTAGATCAGATCATAAGATCATAAGACTTTAAAACATAGAATCAGAATTAGGACACTTGGCCAATAGCGTCTGCTCCGCCATTCCGTCATAGCTAATTTTTTATCTTGTTAACAAAATCACATTATATATTTTTGTTAAAAGTGTGGTTACATGTGGTTTATTAGCATTTAACTTTCTAAATGTCGCAAAGATACATTTTAAGTATGAGCCAGGTGGATATATCTTAAACTTACAACCGTTTGTATAATTAAAATAAAACCCGGTTTAAACTTTACGATGGCAGATGCGGGTTTATCAATATGAAGGAACGGTGCAACAGAAATGGGTATCACATTGGTGTCTTGTCTAAGTTACAACCTTGGAAATAAACTTTCGAAGACTATCGTACGGTCTGTTTAGTGCCAATTGACTGCAAGTTTCTTTTTCGCGCAAATAAAGGCCACGGAGGGTTTAATTCGCGAAACTGCCTGTGATTGTCTCGGCTGGATTCACCAAAACAACGAGCAGACTGCTGGAGGAACTCAGCGGCTCGAGCAGCAGCGGGCGGCGGGAGGGACTGTCGACGTTTCGGGGACGAGTCCCTTGCATCAGGCTGCTCGACCCCGAGTTCCTCCTCCAAACAGACCGTTTGTTGCTCCAGACTCCAGCGTCTGTTATCCCGCGTCTCCGCGTTCACTGTTACATCTCTTAATCTGTGCAACCATACAACTGAGCCGGACGCTTAAATCACCCTGGCTGTTCATCATTCGAACTCTCTCCCCCCAACCCCCACCGCCCCGTTTTTAGTAAAACACAATGCAGTGTGGTGTCTGTGTTCATTCCAATTATCTGGTGGGTAACGATATCCAGTTTATAGCGAGGCCCTAAGATCGTTCGATGTCGATCCCTTATCTGGCCATTCTAGGCAGGCGAAGAGCTGTAAACGCTGAACCAGAACCAGCAAAAACAACTGTAGCATCGTTTTCCGGAAGCGCTCTTTCTCTTGACATGATTTTTTTTACAGTATTTTATTTGCAGTGTACTTACTCCTCAAAGGCATATCTTCCCGAAATTTGTTGGGAACTACATTTCTTACAGTAACCGAGCTGGTGTTTTATGGGTGATGTCGGTCTGCTAACCGTACCCTGCCGGGATGTGAGGGCTACCGGGCTCTAATTTCAGCAGTGGACAGTTCCCGTTGGCGATGCGTCATGACACTTGGTAAAATGAATTCCTCCGACCACTTTTAGCAGTTCCCCCTTGGGAACATTTGATCGATATTGTTGTGGAAGGTACAGCGATTTGACGTCAGGACGATGCCCTGCGTAGCATTTGGTGCGTAGACACTGTTTTCTATTCATGTTCGGAGGTACCGCTTTCATTTCGCCTGACAGCATCCAGCCCATTGAAAACGCAGCTTACTGTCTTCGCACCTACTACAGGACCAGCCTGAAGTCCCCGCAGTTCTAGCCACCACCTTACGGCGTTCTGTTTCTCCAAGCCCCTCTGTCGTACGGTATCAACACAGCAATGAAACAGGCATGTCTCTGGCAGAGATTTGCAGCTTTCCTGGTGTTGGTGGTGTGCACCGTCACGGACATAGCCAATGCAGACAGACAATATGTTAATGAATGGGCGGTGGAAGTGATCGGAGGACCCGAGGTGGCGAGAGCTATCGCTGAAGAATTAGAATATGATTTTGTGGGCCAGGTGCGTATTCTTTCGTTGTATTAACACTTATACTGAGAAATCTAATTCCTTAAATGCGCCGATTCGCGTGTGGGGTTGGTTTACTACATGATCACATTCTCAGCCAGGAAACGATAGAATTCCTTTCAAAATGTATTAGTGGGGATAACCAACATTATGACATTATGTGCACCTTTAATAAATGTAGAGCGGAAGCAACAGGGAAGGGCGTAACAGTATAGAGTTCGCTGGGACATCTACGCTTAATCATCCGTCGTTTGCTTTTTACTTTTTAATTTCCCTACGGCGTGAAGTCTCACGCTCAACAAGTGACTGTTCTAGGTGTTGGTCGCAGGTAGATATATTAAGAGCCAAACACAGTTGTAATTTTGAGGGAAAAAAAAAGTTGGAAGAACTCAGCCAGTCGAGCAGCATCTATGGAGGCAAACTAGACTTAAATTCCAGCACCTGTGGAATCTGATGAGGTCCTGGTGAACGGGTTCGACCAGAGAAATCGACTCTATTTATTTTCATAATGCTACCTGACCTGCTGATTTCCTCCAGCATTTTGTGTGTGTGTGTGTGTGTGTGTGTTACTTCCGATTTCCAGCATTTGCAGAATCTCTTGTGTTTATGATCTGTATCTCAATAATTAGGTTGCTCTACTGCGTGACAATACAGTCGGGTGCTCTACTTAGTTTGCATGTGCGCAAAGGTATTTTGGTCTATCCTTAAGCATTGATATCATGAATATTTCCGATTTTAATCCATTTAAAATAGGATACATATTGACCCGCTCGTGCGTTGTGTTCATAATAATGTAATCAGTTTCCAGCATACTTCGGTAACAGAACACAATCATTTAACTGGATGTTTGGGGTAGCGTGAATGAACCGATCAACTACAGCGACGTGGGTGGCAGAGAGCGAAGAAAGCTTCAAAACTGAAAAGGCATTATAATCTGCATCACACATTCGTTTTTAAATTAATGCAAGGAGATTTTAGAAATTTGTGCCTCTTCTGCGCTGATATTAACTTCAGTCACCCAAACCGATAGTGAAAAGGTCTGCGCACATTTTTCTTAAACAGAGAATAACAGAGAACGGGTGCAGGAACACAGAAATTTCAGGTGTTGCGAGGGGACTTTAACTGAAGGTGTGTGCTGGGCAGTACGGCTGCAGGGTATATCGTGTTCCTAAATCCGATTCTTCGCAACAGGGATCCATCGGATTATTTAAATGAATGCGATTTAGAATTACTTTTTTTTAACATTTAAGTTACTAAGCACTAGTGATGGAGAAACCCTGTTCGGTACGATTTTAAAAAAAGTGATTTAAGAAACACGGAGAATGCGCGGCTGATTAATCAGCAGCTGAGGGACGCGAACTGTGGAAGTGATGGGTACATACTATTGATAGAACGAAGACTGATATATTAGACTAAACGAATAAGACTTCAGTGTTTACTTGTCGTTAAGTACAGCTCTTTAAATTGTCGGGCGATAGATACAATGCGCACCATAGTTTTTAAAAAAACTTCCAGTTGGTGGAGATCAAAAGCATTCCAATTCCTCAGTATATCAGAATTTTTATACCAATAAAAACTTGATCAATAAATAGCAAGTCCTTAAAACGAAAGGAAACAATATTAAATAACTCAACAACTTGAGTCCGTTGGCATTTTGAACGATCCACTCGTACGGTTGGATATTTAATCCTGATCCTATTGAAAGGATAAATCAAGTCCGGTAATAATGTTTCATCGCTCTACAGTATTGACAAATACAAGGCCACCTGTAACTTGTTTCACTCTTAGTAGAATATGGTTGTAGACATTCAAAAGAGAGATTTATTTTAAAATGGCATCTCCCTTCCCTCGGTGGTGGCTTCTTTACATACAAGGCTGGACACAATAGTTAGGGCCCTGTTGTGGAGATTTATTGTTGGAGGGTGGGACTGCACAGCAGAACAGGTTAGTGAAGGACCATTGTTCCCGTGATGTTGAGAGTAAGGTCCATCCAGCCATTTACTCTTTGGTTCATACCTTCTAGTCAATTTGTTAACAAGGACTTGAGACTCAGCCTTTAAACATATGCAAATGTAAACATTATCTCTGATCTGCTGTTGGATTTATGAGGGGGGGGCAATCTTCTCTAGTGCAGGTCATTTTACTAGAATAAGTTCCTGTTAGTCTTGCAAGTTAGTTTGGTCCACCGTGAAATTGGAGATGAGATATAACTTTACGATGATGCAGGCTTGTTTGAAGTCACTCTTCACTGAGGTTTGCGAAAATGATCCTGGGAGTGAAAGGGTTAATGTATGAGGAGTGTTTGCGGAG
This sequence comes from Mobula birostris, assembly GCF_030028105.1. NCBI lineage: Eukaryota > Metazoa > Chordata > Chondrichthyes > Myliobatiformes > Myliobatidae > Mobula > Mobula birostris. The sequence goes on along the minus strand of NC_092386.1, from coordinate 15,403,438 downwards.
TACTGACTGCAATGTAGAAGAATGACGGGGGGGGGGGGTAGAATCTCATTGAACCTATCAAATAGTGGAAGACCTAGATGAAATGGGCATGGAGAGGATGGTTCCAGTAGTGGGAGGAATCTAGGACCAGTCTATAGGACATCCCTTTGGAACAGAGAAGAGGAGGAATTTCTCTCTCTAGAGGATGATGAATCTGTGGAATTCATTGCCACAGACAGTTGTAGAGGCCAGGTCATTGGGTATATTTAAATAAGAGGTTAATAGGTCTTGATTAGTAAATGTGTCAAAGGTTGTAGGGAAAAGGCAGGAGAATGGCGTAAAGAAGAACAATCGATCAGCCATGACCAAATGGCAGAGCAGACTAAATGGGCAAAATGACCTGGTTTGCTTGTATGGTTTTATGGTCTAATGGTGTGAGTCAATATGTGGGTCAATTGTTGAGAACTATTGCTCACCTGCCAACATGAAGCAAATGTAAAAAGGATGCTCCAACCAGTCTACTATTGACCAGCACAATTGACAAAGACGTGTATATGGCTATTCTGAACCTAAATTCCTGTTTTGATGGTTTTGAAAGCTGTTATCCTATTTTATATTTTATATTGATTATTGATCCTAAGTCTCTTTTTACATCTTTCAGTTCAATCCATTCAATGAAAGACTATAAGACATAGGAGCAGAATTAGATCATTCAATGCTTCAAGTTTGCTCTGGCAATCCATCATGACTGATTTACTATTCCTCTCAAACCCATTCTCCTGCCTTCTCTCCATATCTTTGTCATCCTGAATCTATCAAGAATCTATCAACCTCTGCCTGATCTACTGAGGGTGTGCCCTCTGGTCCTAGACTCCCTCACTATAGGAAACATCCTCCACCATCCTCTCTATTGAGGCCTTTCAATATTTAATAAGTTTCAAAGACATCCGCTTCATTCTTGTAAACTACAGTGAGCACAGGCAAAGAGCCATCAAACGCTCCTCAAATGTTAAACCTTTAATTCCTGAGGATTATTCCAATGAACCTGTCCAATACCAGCACAACTTTTCTTAGATAAGGGGCCCAAAACTGCTCACAATACTCTGTGCAGTCTGACCAAAGCCTTATAAAGCCTGAGCATTACATCCTTGTGTTTATATTCTAGTCCTCTCAAAATGAATGCTAACATTGCATTTGCCTTCCTTACCACTGCAGTTCACCTTTAGGGAATCCCGCATGAGAACTCTCAAGTCCATGTGCACCTCAGAGTTTTGAATTTTCTCCTCGTTTAGAAAATAGTCCATGCCTTTATCCGTTCCACCAAAGTGCATGAGCATGCACTTCCCGACACTATATTCCATCTGCCCCTTCTTTGCCCATTCTCCCGACCCGTCTAAATCCTTCTGTGGACACTCGGCTTCCTCAATACTTCTTGCCTCTTTGCCTATATTGTCTGCAAACATGGCCACAAAGCAATGAATTCCTTCATCCAAATCATTGATGTATAACATGAACAGAAGCAGTCCCAACACCAAGCAGAAAGGGTCCACTTTATTCCCATTCTTTGCCTCTTGCCAGTCAGCCCATTTTTCTATCCATGCCAGTATCTTCCTGTAATTCCATGGGCTCTTGTTATATTAAACAGACTCATGTGCAGCATCTTGTCAAAGGCTTTCTGAAAATCCAAATAAGAAACATCTACTGACTCTCTTTTGCCTATCCTGCCTACTATTTCCTCAAAGAATTCCAACAGATTTGTTCAGATAAGATTTCTGTTTAAGGAAACCATGTTGATTTTGGGCTGTTGCGTCTTGTGCCTCCAAGTACCCTGAAACCTCATCCTTAATAATAGGCTCCAACATCTTTCCAACCACTGAAGTCAGGCTAATTGGTCTATAGTTTCCTTTCATCTGCCTCCATTCCTTTTTTAAGAGTGGAGTAACATTTGCAATCTTCCAGTCCTCTGGAAATATTCCAAAATCTAGAGATCATTACTAATGCCTCCACAATCTCTTCAGCTACCTCTTTCATTACCCTGGGGTGTAGTCCGTCAGTTCAGATGACCTATCTACTTTCAGACTTTACAGCTTCCCAAGTGCCTTCTCCTTCATAATAGCAGTGACACTTACGTCTTTCCCAGACATTCTGCTAGTATCTTCCAGAATGAAGACTGATGCAAAATACTTATTAAGTTCATCTGCCATTTCTTTGTCCCCACTACCACCTCTCCAGCATCATTTTCTAGTGATCCAATATCCATTCTCATCTCTCTTATATTCTTTATTTATTTGAATTTGTCTTCTTTTATATTGTTGACTATCTTACTTTCTTATTTCATCTTTTCTCTCTTTATGGCTTTTTAATTTGTCTTCTGTTGGTTTTTAAAAGCTTCCCAATCCTCTACCTTCCCACTAATTGTTGCTATATCTTATGCTCTCTGTTTGGTTTTCATGCTGTCTTTGACTTATTCATCTTTGGGATGTATCTTTTCCAAATTACTCCCAGAAACTCCAAGCCAATTCATTCTGCCATCATCCCTGCTAGTGTCCCTTCCAATCAATTTGGCCAGCTCCTCTCTCAAGCCTCTATAATTCCCTTTACACTGTAATTCCTTTCAATACTGATGCATCTGATTTTAGCTTCTCCTTCTTAAACTGTAGGGTAAATTCTGTCTTATTATGATCATTGCCTCCTAAGGGCCCCTTTACCTTAAACTCCCAAACTGAATTATTACATAACACCCAATCTGGAATTACAGTTCCCCTAATGGCCTCGACCACAAGCCGCTCTAAAAAGCCATCTCATGGGTATTCTACAAATTCCCTCTCTTGGGAAAATCCAACCAGATTTCCGCAATCTACCTCCATACTGAAATCCCCATGACTATCAAAACATTGCCCTTTTTAAATGCCTTTTCTATCTCCCATTGTAATCTGTAGCCCACATTCCGGTTACTGTTCGGAGGTGTTATATAACTCCAATCGGGTTCTTTTTACCCTTGCAGTTTCTTAATTGTACCCACAAGAATTCTATATCCACTGATCGTATGTCACCTCTTTCTTTGGATTTCATTTCGTTTTTTACCAACAAGAGCCATGCAACCCCCCTCTGCCTACTTGCCTATCTTTTTCATACAATATGTGTCCTAACTTGATCCCACCTTGATCTCCTTTCAGCCACGACTCAATAATGGCCACAACATTATATCTGTCAATCTCTAACTGCGCTACAAGATCATCTACCTTATTCCGCATACGACATACATTCAAATATAGCACCTTTAGTCTGGTATTCATCACACCTATCAATTTTGGCCCATCTGTTACACTTAAACTCATTCCACCAAATACAATTTTGCCCTATCATTCCCTGTCCTTCCTGGCAGTCTCATTACACACTGCATCTGGTTGTATATCAACTGTCCCATCTTCAGCCCTATCACTCCAGTTCTCATGCCCCTGCCAAATTAATTATAATTTCCCCAACATCTCAAGAAAATCAACCCACAACGATGTTAGTGCCCCTTGAGTTTAGGTGTCACTCATCCTTTTTGTACTGGTCTTAGCTCTCATTGAAGAGATCTCAATGATCCAGAAATCTGAAACCCAGCACCTTGCCAACATTAGCTGATATCCTTTGCAGGGAACCCTGAATGGAATACGAGGAGTCTGGCAGAAGGCAAAAGGATCCCTTTTCAGCAGAGGACTTGAAGAAAGAGCCCTCCCCCTCAACAGTTTTCCTTTTTCGCTTTTCTGTACAGATCTTCCGCCACGTTGCATGGAGGTTGTGGGAAGGAACCCCATTTACCTGCTCTTCTGGAACTCCAGCTTTAAGCAATGCCAAAATCATTTCTTTACAAGATATGCAGGATCCCCACTCCCCATCGCTTACATAATTACTGTAACTGTCTATGCACACCTCTTCTACATACTCGAAACCTTGTAATAATTGAATCGCTGTACTATAGAATGACCAACAGCTGGTGCTATTAAAGACAGCACTGCCCCTTTTATTGGGAAAACTGCCACCATGTGTCCTAACATTCTAGAAGTTTATTCAATATCCTCTGGTGGGCTACCGCTATCGCGGTATATTTCTGTGATAAGAGCCCACTGGCAAGGAACTTTAGAAGCCTGCTGTATTGAGCTCCACTTCACCTGGGCTTTTAAATTCCATTCAGTAAGAGTTTAACTGCAGCTTTTTCTTGAATAGTCATTCATTATGCTCAGGAGAAGCAAGCAGTGTTCTAAGGGCATTATTGATCATGTGTTGGGATGATTGGCTCCCTATTGGACCCATCTCTCTGTTAGGATCACTCCAGTACCTCGTCATCCCATATACTCAATAACTATGTGGCCAAAGACTCCCCAGCCTTTTGTCCATACCTATCCCCCTAAACTCGCTAATTCTTTGATGGAGAATCCTCTGAGGTCTGTTGTGTTGGAAGTGTCCATTACACCATCCCCTGAAAATTCCTGTGCCTCCTCCCCCTCCCCCTCCTGAGAGGAAGAAGCTGAAGGCCCATGTCCCCACGTCAGGTTAGAGAAAGCATAATCACTGGCCTTGTCTGTACTGTTTGGGACACATGATCAAGAGGGCGATCATCTCGAGGATTAGACCAAAGGATCCACTCTATTCTCTCTCTTTCATATTCATCATCCAGCCAGATATCCCCATCTCCCAGCCCCACAGTAGGACCATCGCCCTGTCTCAACATGGCTCGAACCTTAACAGGATAAGTTTCCCACCAGGCCCTTCGAGCCGCCTCTAAATTCTGTACTTTCATTAGCCGACAAGTTATCTGTGTATTTGTATCTTCTAACTTTGCAGCCCTACTCTGAGCCATCAATAGTGATTCGCTCAGAATAATACAGCGCTGACTGAGATCTTCCAATTCATTCTTAAAACTCGCGATCATTCTGTACTGATGCCTTATAATTGCCGCAAAAGCCGGAAAGCATACTGCCGGCTATCTTTCCTCCTGGGAAAACCCAGTGAGTGAAATACGGAAACAATGTGACGTCCCATTTCAACCCTGGTGTAACCTGACTGGCCTGACCAATCTACTGTCATTCCTTAACCCATTAGTAAGTTAACGAGACTTCCAAAGCCTGTGGTATTATCGGTCCAACCTGGGACTCTGCATTGCTCAAATGGAGGGTCCTCTCTTTTAAATAACCCCTTAAAGAAACGCATTTCTGCTCAAAAAGCCAGACCCTGCTCGCAGCACCAAAATGTAATGTTGAATCAGGTTCGCAGGTCTGGCAAGTGAGACAGGAAGTGCACTGACTTCGAATAGGTATATTAATAATTTATTTACAACCAATAAATATTCGACCAAACATTCATGCTCCCCAGAATTACAGACACTGCAAAGCTGAATACTCAGCAAACACACGTACATTCAATGAACATACTGAATGAACAGTGTGTATCTTCCCAATGGTCTCGCCTTGAACAATGCAAGAAGACAACAAGCCTCTTCTGCATGCTGTTTTATACACCCAGGATATCTGAAACAGGACACCAGGCTTCTATCCAATGGGAAAAGCAGCTGCAGCTTCTAAACTAACCAATCACAACAGAAGGGACTTTCGGCAATCAGAATAAGTCACACCTCCACAGGACACTCACTATATTCTCTTTTCAGGACTTCCTCCCATTTCCTACCTATGTCACTGGTACAAATATGTATCACAACTTCCAGCTGTTCAACCCCCCGCCCCTTTTAGAATGCTGTGGACCCGATCCGAGACACCCCTGACCCTGGCACCTGGGAGGCAACATACTGTCCAGACGTCTCTTTCACGTCCACAGAATCTGCTGTCTGCTCCTCTAATTATGGAATCCCCTTTCACCACTGCAGTCTTCTTCTCCCCTTTCCCTTGGGAGCAACAGAGACAGATTCAGTGCCGGACATCAGATCACTGTAGCTTTTCCCGGTAAGTTATTCCCCCATAACAGTATCCAAAACATATACTTATTATTGAGGGGAACAGCCAGTGTGGTACTCTGCACTGGCTGTCTATTCTCTTTCTTTCTCCTGACAGTCACCCATGCACCTGACTCCTAGTACTTAGGGGTGACTACCTCACTGTAGCTCCAAATCTATCAACTCTTCTTTTTCCCGAAGAACGTGATCTCTTAAGGAGCTGCAGCTTGATGCACTTCATGCAGATGCAGCTATCAGGGAGTCTGGAGGTCGCCCAAAGATCCCACTTCTTACATAAGGACCATACCACTAACTCTGTACCCATTCTCGATACACTAGCTATGTACTAACAGAAAACTAAACTTACTAGAAACTTACATAGAACCTCCACCTGTGCTTACCTAAGCCTGTTCTTGCATAAGCCTCTTGAGCCAAGGCCTGGACCACTCTAAAACTGTCACTCCAATTACACCTTGCTTCTTTTTATTGGCCCCTGCTGAGTGCCTAAGAGATCAATATGAATGCAGCCCATTGTAAGTCCTGGAAGCACCTGAGCCCTTTTTAAACCTTGTGCTGTGTCACCAACAAACGTCCTCTCGTGCTGATAGCAGCCTGCCATTGTCTATCTATCAACTCCTCACTTTTCCATATGTGATTAATGTTAATGGCACAGCTAGTGAATGAACTGCCTCACTGCTCAGCGCTTCAAGCTCTGCCCTGACCTCCAGTGCAGTCTTTATGGTGTTTGTACATTCTCCTTAGTGTTATAGAGCACTATAGGCTCTCTGGCCCTTTGGCCCATCCAGTCCATGCTGTACTATTAATCTCCTAATCCCATTGACCTGCACCTGGAGATTGCCCTCCACACCACACCTACCCAACTACTTACCTAACCTTCTCTTAAATGTTGAAATTGAATCCACATCCATCATTTCCACTGGCAGCTTGTTCCACACTCTCACCACCCTCTACGTGGAGTTCCCCCTCGTGTTCCCCTTAAATATTTCACCTTTCACTTTAACCTCTGACCTCCAGTTTCCCTCCATGTGCTCCAGTCTTCTCTCACCTCTCAAAGATGTGTGGGTAGGTAGGTTAATGCAGGTGAGTAGCACAGTACAGGGGGAAGTTGATGGGAATATGGGACTGAAATGGGCTTAGTGTTGGATTAGTTTAATTGAGGACTTTATGTTCAGTGCAGACTCACTGGGGTGAAGGATCTGTTTCTATTCTGTTGGGTTGAATTTCTATCCATGTCTAATACTACAGAGAACTATCTAATACCACAATTTAATGCTTAGGTACACAACTTTAATGAGTGTTTGACTAGTAACAGAGATAACTGGAATGGGGTGTTCTCATACTGGTGGAGGAGTGAGGAGTGAGGTTGCAGTGAGAAGCTGTGGTGGATTATACAGAACTCAAGAAAGGCTCATTTGAGTTGAAAGGGTACCATCCAGTGTATAGTGGTGATATTAAGTTATAGTTAAATTATCAGATTAATAATCCAAAAATTATGGACTACCAACGATCTGAGAGCAAATCTCACCAAAGGACCCATGATATTTAAGTTCAATTAGTTATCTGAAATTTAAGAGAAAAAAACAGAACCAATCAGTAGTTAAATTGACCACAAAAGCACTGGATTGGTATAAAAAATTGTGTAGTTTATTAATGTCCTTCAGGAAAAGAAATTTCCTATCCTAACTGGTCTGGTCAAAATGTGCCTTCAGACCCATCCCTTGTACTTGCCTTCTGAGGTGGGCTAGAGAAGCGTTCATTTGTAGGTTTTGCATTTTGCATTTTGTAGGTTCATTTTGCAGGATCTCCCAGTGGCCACACATTTTAATTCCACATCCCATTCCCATTATGATATGTCTATCCACGGCCTCCTCTACTGTAAAGATTGAGCCACACTCAGGTTGGAGGAACAACACCTTATATTCAGTCTGGGTAGCCTCCAGCCTGATGGCATGAACATTGACTTCTCTAACGTCCGCTAATGCCCCACCTCCCCCTCGTACCCCATCCGTTATTTATTTTTATACATACATTCTTTCTCTTACTCTCCTTTTTCTCCCTCTGTCCCTCTGACTATACCCCTTGCCCATCCTCTGGGTCCCCCCCCCCTTGTCTTTCTCCCCGGACCTCCTGTCCCATGATCCTCTCATATCCCCTTTTGCCAATCACCTGTCCAGCTCTTGGCTCCATCCCTCCCCCTCCTGTCTTCTCCTATCATTTTGGATCTCCCCCTCCAGTTCACACTTTCAAATCTCTTAGTAGCTCTTCTTTCAGTTAGTCCTGACGAAGGGTCTCGGCCCGAAACGTCGACTGTACCTCTTCCTAGAGATGCTGCCTGGCCTGCTGTGTTCACCAGCAATTTTGATGTGAGTTCCTTCATTTGTAGGTGATGATTAGTAAATACTGGCCTTGTCTCTGATTCCCAGCACGTGAAAAACAAAACAAGTGTGAGCTTAAATGGACCAGTAGTCCAACAATAACTGCACATAAAATTGGTATGAGAAGCAAATTAGTCAAATCCTGAAGGAGGAAAGGTGAAGGGAAACTACTGAATGATTTGAGAACCTTCACAAGTACGTAGAAATGACAAGTGCAAACTATAAATAATTATGGGCTAGGAAACTACCGGAAGAAATGTTCACAGTATTTTAAAAATGTGAGTGTTATTAATGAAGAAGTTAGACCTTTAAAAATGTGCCTCAGAATAGCTAAGTATAGTTTACATCCTGTTTCTAGGGTGTGGAAGACTCTGTTGAAGTTAGATTAATTGTTGTACTAATGAGCAGCTTGGTCTGCTGCCTCGTGGCACATTGAGAGTGAACTCAGTGAAAAGCATGACTCCAGAAATTATCAAACAAAAAATGCAGGGTAGGTTTTTTTCCTTGTAAGATATTAGTTAATCAATCAGATTGCTACATAAAGTAGCAATTTTAATGGATGTTTATTTATGTGTAATTGCTAAATTGCAATATTCATTCCAGGAAGAAGGCATTAAACTGCAGTTATAACTTTTATTTGGTATATTTTAAATTGCTTGACTCTATGAGTCAAAAAAGCTAAAAATTAACACATTCCCATTACCATGTAATATATATGCAAATTAATGGCAGAAATGTTGTTCCCTGAGCTGATCCGGGGCATGGGAGAGAAGTGGAGCTTCCTACTGTATTTCAAACAAATCCAAAAGAGGAAACAAAATGAACTTGGGCAATTGTAGATCTAGAAGTTTATACCAATAATTTGTAGCATCATGGAGTGGATGAGAAGGTAGACAATGTGCACTGTGTTTTCAAAAGAGGGATATTGGTTCCGTGCCTTGTCGATATTTGGAGGATGCGATGACATTATGAATCTTTCCAATGTAGAGCACGTGATGTCCAGTTAACTCGTATCAGATTCACCTTTGAAGTTACAGCAATGGGTGTTCAGGGTAAAACCTGTCATTATACAAAACGATTCGCTGAATCTTAGGTATTGAAGTGAATAGAAAGTGGCAAGGATGTGTGTCGGACACCTTACTATTTCCAAGATCTCGAATTGATCTGAATTTAAAAATAAAATTCTAGCTGATTTAATTTGCAGATTATTTAAATTGCAGGTGAAGAAGATGAGGGAATGTGAGTCTGGTAGTACATTCAAACAACTCCAGTGGAATCCAGAGAAAACTAATAAAATATGGAATTATTGAAGGAGTAAGTGTAAAGTGTTGCAAAATAGAAAAGTAAAGGAAAACAATAAGGATGTTTGAAGCTGAATGAAACCAACATGTATAGACTGAGCTTGGGACTGTAGAAATCACAAATGGACCTTCATTCCCTTGAGCTTCACTATTATAACAGCTAATATAGCCTCACTGCTCCATGATTCTCCAAAGATGTATTCATCTAGATCTTGTGAGTTACTGGGATGCTTTGTATAGACAGGATATTTTGCCCAGTGTGTATCAGTAATAATTGTTTAGACCACATATAAAATGCCAGTCAAGATGATTACCTTGTTATGAATGGTACTGAGCTTGTTGATTATTTTTACAGCCAGTCAAGGAATCAAATGATCCCATATAGCAGGGGTTCCCAACCTGGGGTTCACGGACCCCTTGCTTAAGATCTCAGGCATAAGAAAGTTTGGGAACCCCTGTCATATAACATATTCAATAAAATTTCTAATGAGGCAGACACATCAGAAACTTTCACTGTCAGAAGCAAATGCTGTAAAGAAACCAGTTATTAACATTCAATATCATGAACTTTAAATGAGGAAGCTCTGATTGGATTTTATAGTCTGAACAGGTTATATTTTAATAGTTAAATATTAACCGTCAGTTTGCAGCAGAACACATTTCATAGCAATGTTAGTTTCCTTTGTGTTGGAACCAATCGTTCTACAACCATGAGCAATCAAACCATAGCTGAAATCCCATTCTTATTCCCTGTTGTAACCCATGATTATATCATCACAAATCATACCGAAATAATAGACCTAACTGGGACAGCAATCCAGCTTCTATGATGGTATTCTGACATCTCGTCCCTGTACTCATTTTGTTGGTGTGCTTCAGTCTATTGCTTTGCACATATGTCAAGGTGCTGTTCATTGACGATAGCTCAGCGTTTAACACCATCATTCCCACAATCATGATCAACAAGCTATAGAACCTGGGCCTCTTACCTCTTTCTGCAATTGGATCCTTGACTTTGTAATCCGAAGACCACTATCTGAGCGGGTTGGTGATAATATCTCCCCCTCGCTGACATCAACACTGGCACGCCTCAGGGGTAGGTGCTTAAACCACTGCTCTTTTCCCTTTATACCATGACTGTATGGCTAGGTATAGCTCAAAGACCATCTATAAATTTGCTGATGATACAGCTAATTGTTGGTAGAATCTCAGATGGAGATGAGAGGGTGTACAGGAGTGAGATATACCAGCTGGTTGAGTGGTGTTGTAACAACGACCTTGCAGTCAATGACAGTAAGCTGAAAGAGCTGATGGTGAACTTCAGGAAGGGTAAGACAAGAGAACACAAACCAATCCTCATGGAGGGATCAGAAGTGGAGAGAGTGAGCAGCTTCAAGTTCCTGGCTGTCAAGATCTCTGAGGATCTAACCTGGTCCCAACATATGAATGCAGCTATAAAGAAGGCAAGATAATGGCTATATTTCATTAGCAATTTGAAGAGCTTTGGTTTGTCAACTAAAACACTCAAAAGCTTCTATAGATGTACCATGGAGAGCATTTGACAGGCTGCATCACTGTCTGGATTGGGGGGTGGGAGCTACTGCACAGGATCAAAGAAGCTACAGAAAGTTGTAAAATTAGTCAGCTCCATCTTGGGTACTAGCCTACAAAGTACCCAAGACATCTTCAAGGAGAGGCACCTCAGAAAGGCAACGTCCATTATTAAAGACCCCCATCACCCAGGGCATGCCCTTTTCTCACTGTTACCATCAGGAAGGAGATACAGAAGCCCGAAGGCACACACTCAGCGATTCAGGAACAGCTTCTCCCCTCTGGCACCCAATTCCTAAATGGACATTGAACCCATGAACACTACCTGACTTTTTTAATATATATTATTTCTGTTTTTTTGCACTATTTTTAATCTATTCAACATACATATACTGTAATTGATTTTCTTATTTATCAATTCTTTCTATATTATTATGTATTGTAATGAACTGCTGCTGCTAAGTTAACAAATTTCACGAGACAAGCCAATGGTAATAAGCCTAATTCTAATTGTAAGACATTTCTGCTGTGAGGGGTTTTCTGACAGCCTCGGTGTATGTTTATGGCAGATGATAATGTCACAGACCTAATAGCCAGAAGAAAGATGTCCAGATTAGCTGTCAGAGTCTGAATCAGAATATTTCAGTGAATAGTGATCCAAAATCTGCATTCTGAAATAATCAGCATTACGTACAGTTACAGTTCAGAGACATGTTGGAAAGGTCCCTCTACTGAAGGAGAGAAATGTATATAAATAGGTAAATAGTCCAGGCTTTTTAATAAAACACACAGTGGCCATGCAAATGAGTAAATGCATGTTTTTGGCCAAAGGATTCAGAGAACATTTATTATCAAAGTGTGTATGCAGTATACAACCCTGAGATTCATCTTCCCACAGACAGACATAAAACAAAGCAGAACCATGGAATCCGTTCAAAGAAAGAAGAATAAACCAACCCCACCTCCCACACAAAAAAAAATCAAATCACGCAAATGGCAACAAAAAATGAACAATAACACACAATACAAAACACAAAATCAAAAGACGTATTTCATTTCAGCTCAGTGTTCATTGTCTGCAGGCTGCTCTGATTCAATATAGATAAACTAATCTGGCTGCACAGAGACCAAAAAGTCACAGATAATGAGTAAGAAAGAAAGAAAGAGAGAGGGATGCAAAATCATTCAGTCACTAATGTCTGTAGAATTTGAATATACTTGGAAGCTAATGATGCTTTTAGTGGAAGCTTGAAAACAGAAACATTGAAGGATATTGGACCAAGATGGAAGAAACTCTTATGATGTTTTTAAAAAGAAAATTGATCTTAAGGTTCTCTACCCTGGGCACGCTTGTTGTTTGGTGAAAGATAGGAAGGATAGAAGTGTTACACACAAGTTCATTATTTGGAAATGCACTGGTCAAATACAAAGATCAAAACTCAAAGTAACTTTATTATCAAAGTATGTATGGACTGTATCACCATGTACTACCATGAGATTCATTTTCTTGCTGGCATTCACAGTTATCATCATCATCATGTGATGTGTCGTATGACGTTGGCGATCATGGTTTCATGACCATGATCGTTCGTGGCAAATTTTTCCACAGAGTGGCTTACCGTTGCCGCCTTCTGCATTCACAGTAAAACAGAGAAATATAATAGAATCAATGAAAAACTGCACGAAGACTGACAAACAACCGATGAGCAATAGAAGACAAACTGTGCAAAAAAAAAGTAAATAAATAATACCAAGAACATGAGTTGTAGAGTCCTTGAAAGTGAGTCCGTAGGTTGTGGAATCAGTTCAGAGTTGAAGTGAGTGAAGTTATCTTCTTCACTCATATCTATTTACTGTTGACTTCAAGTTAAATTGCCTCTGTATGTGTTGGCTGTTACAATTCTACTACGCTGCCAAGTTCACTACGTTTCAAGTTTGTGAGCCAGGATCTCCCTGCACAAAGCAGGATGGATAATTTGGAGAATTCCTTCAATGGACCAGTACCAATTGATTGGGAGGGGTAGCACTTCTGGTGGGGGAACATGTCGCGTCCTTTTCAAGGCAGTTATTCCACCTTTGGTCCCCGCCTGGCACTCAGCTCTCACCTGTGGCTCCCCATAGCTGTTTGCATGCGACAGCAGCCACACCCCGGGCAACGGCTTCGACAAGCCAGCTAAACCAGGTGAGGGTAGCCGACGGGTCTCAAACCCTCAGTGAGATAGGGAGTTGTTTATCCCAGTATGTGAAGACAGACTCTGGCGGATTGAGCGGACGAGACCAATGGAAGGTCCAATGGTCAAGAAGGCAGCCTCTGCAAGCGTCGTGGAACGTGTAGAGCAGGACTAGACACAGAAGATGACCTGGTCATCCACTGTGCCTAGTCCCATCTCCAGCCGTCTAGACTCTGTCTTGCCACTGGATCCAGATGGGAATTGGGAAGCGAGAGTGAGGCTGACGCTGCACAACTCTCCCTCACTTAAATCCAACTCAAGTGCTAGTCTCAGCACCATCATAATGGTGTCGAGGTCCTCATCGACGTCGATGATGGATGAACAGCAATTGATGGGCCAAATGGCCCCTGTCTGCCTTTTAGATTCTGTATTTCTCAGTCCCACTTTCTCTAGTTCCAGGCAGACTTATTTTCCTTAATAACATATTGCTCAAAACATCAACAAATGTATTCACAAAGTTGAACTTGAAAGCAGCATCCATCATCAGGGACTCCACCGTCCTGGCCAAGCTGTCCCCTCGTTGCTGCCATCAGGAAGAAGGTAGAAGAGACTCAGGACCCACACCACCAGGTTCAGGACCAGTTAAGACTCTTCATCCATCAGGCTCTGTGTGGTTAACTTCGCTCACCCCAACACCGAGCTGATTCCACAACCAATGCACCCACTTTTAAGGGCTCTTCCACAACTCAATGTCTCAATATTTGTCATTTATTTATTATTATTTTGTTTTTATTCTTTTTGTATTGCACAATTTGTTGTCATTTGCGCATTGGTTATTTGTCCATCAGTGTGTAGTTATTTTTCATTGATTGTATTGTGTTTCTTGTATTTACAGTGTATGCCTGCAAGAAAATGAATCTCAGGGTAGTATATGGTGACATATATATATATGTATTTTGATAATAAATATATTTTGACTAATAAATTTGCTTTGATATGGACAACACTCTCTAGGTCTGTTCTACCTCACTATGCCTCATTAGATTGAACTAAATTAGACAGACATAAACTCCTCCACACAAAACTGCTGTGATTTTTTTATATATATTTGCAGTCACTGTGGTCTGGATGTTCACTCCTTTTTGGGGGTAGATTGGGAGCGATCAGACACTAAATGCATTGAATATACAGTGTATCAGGAAGCCGCCCCCAAACCAATGGCATATGCATTTAACCCGATGTGTCGGTTTGCCTGCAAGCAACACCCTTGGGAAAGGCAGCTCGCCAACTCTAATGGGCTAGCAGCTCTTAGCAGGGACATTAACAGGAGTTTTGAACTTTAAATCTATGTGCACAGGTGCCAATGAAAATACAACAAGGGTGCTGAGGGGGCTGAAGATTTTACGGCCAAACTTCTTCAGTCCATAAATTAACCTCAGCATAACTTTCTTGACTGACCACGTGAAAGGTTCACTTTGCGGAATATATCGGAAGAAGCTGGGTAAAAATCTTTGAAGCCAAGTATGTAAACTTTTCTGCTTAATTTAAAAGCTTTGGTGACGATTACCTGTGAATTGCATACAGTATGTCACAAAGGGTGGATCAAAGTCACTTGTGCTTTAAATGTAATATTTTATGATTCAAAGCAGGACTAGAATAAACCTCAATTTCAACAGTACGTTCTTCCTGGTTCTACCTTCAGTTCTATAGATCAGTGGAGGTGATTTTAGAGTTTGATTCATTTATTGCATTACATCAAAATATACAGTGAAATGTGTCATACATACATAGATACTTACTGTAAGTCACAGTTTTGTTCATTATTGCATTGTACTGCTGCCAGAAAGTTAACAAATTTCACAACATATCACAGTAATCAGCTCTTGCTCACTTCTAATGTGAGATTCTCCACCTGAAAATACGATCGTTCTCAGCAGGTGACTCCTGAAGGGTGACACCTCAAGCTTACTCAGAAGGAGAAAGAATCAATCATTTACATGAGTTGTGAACCTAGAGAGATCAGCAGTAAAATCTGTAGCAAAGCTACATGAGTGAAATCCTCATGTTACTGCTTGATGTTAAATCAATCATTCTCTTCCGTCTTTACCCCCTTAGATCGGAGAACTTAAAAATCACTATCTACTTCGACACAAAGTTCATCCAAGAAGATCTCGAAGGAGCGCTGACCACATTACAAAACGATTATCTCAAGATGAACGGGTATAATTAATCTTCTTAAATATTAGAATAAAACATAACAGATTCAATGTCTTAGTGGTTGTATGAAAATACAGATGATTGATATTAAGATCACAAAAATAATCCTGTATGTTTCAGTAATGCCAAATTTGCAATTATGTGATCTAGTTTTGTATTCACCTTTTGGAGATTAATTTTCAGAGCTAATCCTTTGAGGTGGATGGACAATTCAGTTAGATTCAACGATTCAAAGATTCAAAAGATTCAAAAAACTTTATTGTCATTCTAACCGTACATCAGCACTGCAGGGCAGAATGAGACAGCGTTTCTCAGGAGCAGTGCAATCATAACATAACAAACGCAACAAACAAACAGAACAGGGGTTCCAAACCTGCTTAATGTAATTGATCCATGGCATAAAAAAGGTTGGGAACCTCTGACTTAGAACATGTTTGATTGTTTTTCCATTGGAATCAAAGGAGTTGGCTGCTTCTAACCAGGAAGAAATAACTTAGCTTTGGTTACCACGGTAATGGAAGCCCATTTGAGTGGACAGCTAGTGAGTAAATGATCAAGTTCTGTCACGTCAGCCCCTTCACTCACTATTGTGCATTTTCAGCTTGGAGACTAATTAAAAAGGATCATGAGTTTGTTATAGGATAACTCAAAGGGAAATTCTGAGGTGATACCCAAATCAAGTGAATATTTGCACAACTACCCTTAACTGCTTATGTCTGCATGCAGTCTGCTGGAATTATACACCATCAAGTATTTCTACCTTTAACTTATGAAGTTTGAAGAGGATCAGAGGAAGAATTGAAGATCAAAATCAAAGCATTTTGAGAGACCTGGTTTACATTAATTATTGGTACTATTTTGAAGCCCTGATTCATGCATATTACAATAAAACAATATAAACCAAAACCTCCTTCCACTCATAGAGATTCTGTTTCAGTCGAAATGCAAGCATTCAGATGAACATTTTTCCAAAGCCCTCACAGTGGGGGCAGATGCTTTGCTAAGGAAGTTCCCAGTACATGTACTTCTGTCGTTATCAGCAATATCAACAGCAAAGGAGGAAGTTTTAAACAAAAGTGAATTGTGTTCCACCTCCCTTGTGAACAGTAGCATAATTAACCGTCATGCCCATATTCTGTTTGTGTTCCTTATCTGTCTCTAGGTGTCTTGGGCAGAACAACAATACCAGAAGCAACGAAGTAAGCGTTCTCCACTAAGGGACTGTGCAGACTGCATAGCAGAGAAACTGTTCAGCGATCCCATGTGGAATCAACAATGGTACCTCGTGAGTGCTTTGATTAGTATCAGTAAAAATGTAAGGTACAGAAATATTTTAAGTCGCAGCTTAAGGTAATTCTTAAACATTCTATTTCCCTGAAAAGTTCCTCAGTTTCACCCTGCCTTCTGATTTTCCAGTGTTTGGGGACAAAACAAAATGGTTCTTAGCCCCTGATTTTGTTCCTGGAATAACAAAGAGATGGCATGGTGGCATTGAGTTACTTGAGAAAATGAATAGAAAAGCATGCTTGATCGGTTGACGTGAACAACAGAATTAGCAATATTTTTGTTGTGTTTTATTGGTTGCATAGGAATAGGAGGATGCCCCTTAAGTTATGTGAGATATGTAAACATTAGCTCCTCCATCCATCTTCTATCAACCCATGAGTGCAACCAAACATTGGTCGATTCCCATTACTGTTCTGATGTGTCAGCCCATGGCCTCCCCTTGTGCCCTGGAGGCCACCCTCAGGATGAAGGAGTAACACCTTTCACTCCTTTCCTTTCCACAGCCGTTTCACCCATGGTCTACCAGACCCCGCCTCAACACTCCCTCTCACCTCTTTATACTGGTGATCTTCCCTCAACACACAAAGTCCTGAGGAAGGGTCTCGACCCGAAACATCGAATATCCCTTTATCTCTACAGAGGCCGCCCAACCTGCAGAGTTTCTTCAGCACTTTGTTTTTTTTTTGGCTACAGATCCTAGCATCTGCAGCCTCGTACACCTCCAGCTTAATTTACAAACTCGATTTCAGAGATATTGGCACCAGTCATTGATAAATGATGTCTTCTATGCTGAAGCGTCTCGGCCCAAATTGTCGACTATACTCTTTTCCATAGATGCTGCCTGGCCTGCTGAGTTCCTCCAGCATTTTGTATGTGTTGCTTGGATTTCCAGCATCTGCAGATTTTCTCTTGTCCGTGATGTTATCCATGTTGTTGATTATACTCATCAGGTTTTCTCAGAAATTGAGCAGCGAAGCACCAAAATGAAGTAAAGGGCATTTATTTTCTCATATCTGCTGATGTTTTATGAATTGTCTAGTAGCGTTCCATATTTGGAGAACATGATATGATATATTCTGTTTCGCCAATATATTTCAAATCTTTCTCGACTGAGCAATTATCACACACCAGTGTTATATTTCCATTTCCCCGCAGGCAATAATGTGTTTTCTGATTGTACTTGCTTTATTTCTTGTCACCTTGCAGGATATTTGGCTGTGCTTTGGGCCTCTTGTTGAAACAAGGCTAAGATTACAAACTTGTCATTTGGAGTCACTGACTCACCCAAAGTGATGAAAAATTAAGCAAATAGGAAGAGTTGTGCGAATTAGCTTTGGGCTTTGTTTATGTACCTCAATATATTTTACTCACCAAGGATTAGCAGTTGCACAGATTTCAGTCAATTGCATGAAACGGTTCCAATAATACACAGTGCACAGATTGGCAATGGAGGAAGAATTGATTTGTTATTGCGAAAAAAAAGAGGTTTAGAATATTCCTGAATGTGAAATCGGAAAGGAAATGATCCTATATCTTTGCAAATCCATCTGACAGCAGAGTAGAGATCGATGAGTCATTCTTCCTGGGTAATTTCTGCAGAGATCAAGGTACATTTTTGTAAGCTATCATTCAACGAGCTCTCAACAGCCACCCAACAACTCTCAATTATTTGTCTACAAATAAATTGCGTGCTGCTCAAAGGTGTGAACTTAAAAGAAAGCTCACCTTGAGAGAAGGTACTTGTTATAAAAGCTAAAAGTAAAGGGCAAATATATAATATTTTACATATCCTTGTTCCTAAAGCAAGATACAAGGACTTCATCGTCCCTCCCAAAATTGGACCTTCATGTAATCCCAGTGTGGAAAAAAGGTATAACTGGCAAAGGAATTGTGCTTACTGTGCTGGATGATGGATTGGAATGGAACCATACAGATATCCAAGCCAATTATGTGAGTAAGACTGGAAGTTTTATATTTAAAGATAAAAGATCTTAAAGATTAGCTTTATCTGTCACATGTACATCAAAACATACTGCATGCCATTTGCTTCAAATCAAATCAGTGAGAATTGTGCTGGCAGCCTGCTTCCAGCACCAGCATGGCATGTCCACAACTTAATAACTCTAACCCAGCCTTGATATACAGTACGGTGCAAAAATCTTAGGCACTCTTGATTTTTTTAATATAGTTTCAGACGGTATGGCCTCCACAGGGCCTTGATCTCAACATCATCAAGGCTGTCTGGGATTTCCTGGAGAGAAGGAAGCAGGCAAGACAGCCAAAGATTGCAGGAGAACTGTTGCAAGTTCTCCAAGGTACTTGGAACAACCTACCAGACGACTTTCTGATAAAACTGCATGACTGTGTAGTTTAAAAGGCAAAGGGAGGTCACACCAAATATTGATTTGATTTCATTTTTATTCTGTTTACCGCTCTTTATAGTAATTGTTTTAATATTTAGAAACTTTTCATATCATTATTTTGGAAAGCATCTTCACTTTACAGAATTTTTACATGTGCCTAAGTATTTTACACAGTACTGTATATGCCTTCTTTACTTATATGGGAAGTAAATTATGAGGAACTCACTTTTAATTACATCTTACTTACTTCAGTGTGTTAAAAGATCTAGAACAATAATGAATAAACAGATTAACATACATTAATAATGTATAGATAATTATAATATTAAATGGTTTTGATATTGATATTTGTCACACTCAGGTTGGAGGAACAACACCTTATATTCCGTCTGAGTAGCCTCCAACCTGATGGCATGAACATTGACTTCTCTAACTTCCGCTTATGCCCCACCTCCCCCTCGTACCCCATCCGTTATTTATTTATATACACATATTCTTTCTCTCTCTCTCTCTCTCCTTTTTCTCCCTCTGTCCCTCTGACTATACCCCTTGCCCATCCTTGGGGTTTTCCCCCCCTCCCTCTTTACCTTCTCCCTAGGCCTCCTGTCCCATGATCCTCTCGTATCCCTTTTGCCAATCACCTGTCCAGCTCTTGGCTCTATCCCTCCTCCTCCTGTCTTCTCCTATCATTTCAGATCTCCCCCTCCCCCTCCCACTTTCAAATCTCTTACTAGCTCTTCTTTCAGTTAGTTCTGACGAAGGGTCTCAGCCTGAAACGTCGACTGTACCTCTTCCTAGAGATGCTGCCTGGCCTGCTGCATTCACCAGCAACTTTGATGTGTGTTGTTTGTCACAAACTAAGTCATTTTAACATTCCAGATACAATTGAGGCAATAGCAATTACAAAGTTATTGTATTGATCTTTCTATGTCTATTACTCCATTTTGAAAATGCATTAGGTTAGATAAGCTATGTTTAAAATTATCTGTCTGAGGCAAAGTCTAAAGGTATAAACACAATGAAGGTGTGGGTTTTTTTTCAGCAAGTTTATTTTACTGTTTATTGTAATCCACATCCACGTCATCATCATTGTGAGCCACGTCGAATGACGTAGGTGATCACGGTCTCATGACCATGATTGTTCCTGGCAAATTTTTCCACAGAAGAGGTTGCCATTGCCTTCTTCTGGGCGCTGTCTTTACAAGGCGAGTGACCCCGGCCATTATCAATACTCATCAAAGATTGTCTGAGTGGCGTCAGAGATTGCGTAGCCAGGTCTTGTGAAATGTACCAGCTGCTCACATGACCATCCACCACCTGCTTCGCTGGCTTCATGTTACACCTTGCCCATGGAGGACCTGCAGGCTAGTGGAAGGAAGGAGAAGTCAACGGAATACACACCACTTCTCGTCGAGAGATCAGGGGTGGAAAGGGTGAGCAATTTCAAGTTCCTAGCTGTCAATATCTCTGCAAGTCTGTCCTGGGCGATGACAAAGAAGGCATGACAGCAGTGATATTTCATCAGGAGTTTGAGGAGAATTGGTATGCCACCAAAGATTCTTCTGCAGATGTACCATGGAGAGCATTCTAACTGGTTGCGTCACAGTCTGATATGGAGGGGCCACTGCACAGGATCGGAAAAAGCTGCGGAAAGTTGTAAACTCTGTCAGCTCCATCGTGGACATTAGCCTCCCTAGCACTGAGGACATCTTCAAAGGCTGATGCCTGGAAAAGGTAGAGAGCCAGAAGCTGAAGAACACTTGGCCTCCAACCTGCTCGTCCTGCTGAGAGATTTATTCAGCAGCTCCAGTTAATGTTGTGGTGATTGCTGGTAGGGGCCTAGTTGGTCATGCTGCTAAATATTAAAGGGGAGGTGGCTAGACTGTCTCTTGTTGGAAGTAATCATTCCCTGGCACTCTTGTGACATGTCAGCAACTTGTGGCCGCACACAACAAGATCTGTGCCATGTTCAGCCATTGCTAGTTAAGGGTCTGTGAATTATCAGCGGATTCAGGAGTCGGAGTTCTGTACGGCTATGTTGGCTCTAGAATATGCGTTGACACTTGCAAGCAGCTCTCAGCACACCCTCAGGTGCGTTGGTGTATGTCTTGATGTTCAAGTGATAAATAAACTTGAATCTTGAATCAGCCTAAGCTAAGCACTGTCCAAGTTTTGCCATGGTTTGCAGCAATCTGCTTTTATTTGAATGGAACTGAAATTTATGATAGAGGAAATGAATAAAAACTATTCACAACTGTACTTCTTAAGGTCCTCTCTAGGCCTGGGCTGAGATATTTCACCCTGTTGGGAGCAGTGTGTAATGACCCGTGGGTCAAGGCCAGTTGCAAACTGGAGTGAAGATGGATTGGCAATCAATCCAGCAGGTCTGAACTTTAGAGCAGAAGGTGAAGCATCAGTGGACTCAGTTTTGTTGGACCTCTCCATTGATGCAATCATGAAGAAGGCATGTCACCTCTCCACTTCATTAGAAGTTTAAGAAGATTTAGTATACCACTAAAGACTCTTGCAAGTTTCTGCAGATGTTCTGTGGAGAATATTCTGAATGGTTGCATCACCCCTAGTCTGGAGGAACCAACGTGCAGGATTGAAAGAGGCTGAGAAGATTGTAGACTCTGCCACCTCCATCATGGCTACAACCATCGCCACTATTAAGGACGTCTTCAAAAGGTGGTGTCTCAAGATGTCAGCATCCATCACATAGCCTCTTCTCACTACCACCTTTGGTTTGGAGAGGAGGTACAGGAGCCAGAAGACCCACACTCACCATTTCGAGAACGGTTTCCTTCCCTCTGCCATCAGATTTCAGAACGGCTCCATGACTGCCACCTCTCTATTACTCTTTTGCACTATTTATTGATTGTAGCCTAAAGTGTGTGGGCGCGTGGCCAAGTGGTTCAGGCATTCGACTAGCGATCTGAAGGTCGTGAGTTCGAGCCCCAGCCGAGGCAGCGTGCTGTGTTTTTGAGCAAGGCACTTAACCACACATTGCTGTGCGACGACACCAGTGCCAGGCTGTATGGGTCCTAATGCCCTTCCCTTGGACAACATCAGTGTCGTGGAGAGGGGAGACTTGCAGCATGGGCAACTGCCGGTCTTCCATACAACCTTGCCCAGGCCTGCGCCCTGGAAACCTTCCAAGGCGCAAATCCATGGTCTCATGAGACTAACGGATGCCTATATATAAAAAGCCTAAAGTAACTTTACTGTCTTGCACTGTACTGCTGCCACTAAACAACAGATTTCATGACATTTGCCAATGGTAATAAATCTGATTCTGAATCTGAGATCATGATGGTTGGTCAGGGGAGCAAGTGAAGTTGCAGTTGGTGGAGTTTGCAATGGGGTACGTGGCCAAGGGAATCACAGCAAGAAACATGTTTATGACTCGAAGGGACACCCACACCCAGTTTCTCGTGGTAGATTTGAGAGGCTGAAACCTGCTCAGCAGGCAGCGGTTAAGCTCACATTCAGGAGCAGCATGGTGGTGCAATCGCCTTACAGCCTCAGCAACCATCATTCCGGGTTCAATTCCTGCCACTGTCTGTAAGGAGGCTGCATGTTCTCTCCATGAACGTGTGGGGTGCCTCTGGGTGCTCTGGTTTCCTCCCACATTCCTAAGATGGATGGTTAGGGTTAGGGTTCATGAGCTGTGGGCATGTTATGTTGGCGCCAGAAGCATGGCAACACTTGCAAACTGCTCCCCCCCACCGAACACATCCTCAGACCGTATTAATCATTGACACAAAACAACGCATTTCACTGTACGTTTGATAAATGAGCTAATCCTATCTTTAATCTTCAGCAAGGCTGCACCATAGATATGGAATTTAATCTGTGGAGGTTTCTTCAGGCTTGAGTGGCCTGTACATTTCTCAGTGCCTGTGTTTGTGAATGTGCCATATGTGAGGAGGACCCTAGAAACAAAGTAATTGATGCCGTGACGCATAATAAATAATCGCCATGTGATTCAGTTTTCTGAAGAAATGATACGTATTTCCCACAAAAATTGTGCAGCTTTCTATATAGATCTTCTAGGCCCTGAACTTGAAATCTTCCAAGCAATAAACTATGTCAAATATATAAAATTCCAAAGCTGAAAAACAGCTGGTGATTATTGATGACTAATGAATTTATTCTCCTCTTTTTCTTTCTATAGGATCCAGAAGCAAGCTATGACTTTAACGACAACGACCCGGATCCCTTTCCTAGATATGACCCAACTAATGAGAATAAGTAAGTTTGCCAATACAAGAACCCTGAAATTCACCCAAATGCCAAGATGGTGAGATAGTTTGAAATGAGATTAATTAGAAAGAGATTCAAAGTTTGCTGGAACGTAAAACACAAATTTATTGCAGTTCCGAGAAACTCCTGAAGCATTTGTTTTTGCCTTTTGACCAAAAGTATAGAGGGACATTTCTTTCGTAAATAGGGGGAAAAGTTGTTGTTAGTGCTAAGTGAGATCTTTATCTCATCTTCATATTAAAAATATATTTAATCTTTTAGCAGGAGAAAATTTAAATTCATTTGAATTACACAATGTTCTCCAAATGAAAAGCTAAATCCTATTATATTTTATTTTTTATTGAGATACAGCCCTTCTGGCCCTTCAAGTTGTGTCACCCAGCAATCCCCCAATTTAATCCGAGCCTAATGATAGGACAATTTACAATGACCAGTTAACCTACCAACCAGTACGTCTTTGGACTGTGGGAGGAAACTGGAGTACCCAGAGGAAACCCACGCAGTCACAGGAAGAACGTACAAACTCCTTACAGGCAGCAGCGGGAATTGAACCTGAGTCACCTGTTACTGTAAAGCATTGTGCTAATCAGGGCGCTACTATGCTCAGTGACCACTTTACTACGTATGTCCTTTACTTAATAAGGTAGCCGCTGAGTGTATGGTCTTCTGCTCCTGTAGCCCGTCCACTTCAGCGTTCGGCGTGTTGTGCATTCGAAGATGCTCTTGTGCACATCACCATTGTAACGCGTGGTTATTTGGGTTACTGTTGACTTTCTGTCAGCCTGGACCAGTCTGGCCATTCTCCTCTGACCGCTCTCATTACAAGGCATTTTCACCCACCGAACTGCCACTCACTGGATGCTTTTTTGTTTATCGCACCATACTCTGTAAACTCTAGAGACTGCTGTGCGTGAAAATCCCTGGAGATCAGCAGTTTCTGAGATACTCAAACTACCCAGTACAGCACCAACGATCATTCCAGGGTCAAAGTCACTTACATCACATTTCTTCCCCATTCTGATATTTGGTCTGAAGTACAGCTGAGCCTCTTGACCATGTCTGCATGCTTTTACGCATGGAGTTGCTGCCACATGATCGACTGATCAGATACCTGCATTAATGAGGAAGTGTACCTAATAAAGTGGCCACTGAGTCTATGTTAAGAATCAGAAATACCCTTGTTTTATAATGAATCTACTACTCATCAAGTATTCATGTGCAGATGCATAATGTGTAGTAGCAGAATTACACCCCAGTTATTCATATCTCACTTGAACCGTTTCTTGTATCAGACATAGACAATTAGATTCACTACAGGGCTCTCTAGCTCCCTCAGTGAATCTCTGAACCTGCTGCCAGCAGTATACAAACAACCAGTAATATCGATATTTCCTTAGGCTCTTAACCGTCGCCATGTTTGCTTCCTGTTACAAGACAGTGTGTTCTCGACAACAGTGATGTTTGTACAGTTTTGCATCATTTGTATGGGTATTAATAAACTTTAAACAGATGCTTGTCCCACTTGCAGTCTAACTAGATGAACCCCCCCCGCCCCCTTCTTCGGATCAGTTGGGTGGAGGAGCCGTCCCCTGCTACACCACCAGGAGTCCAGCTGGGCCATGCAAAGATTTAGAGAATTTGCCGGGACCTGCCTGGGTTAGAATGTCGCACACACAAAATGCTGGAGGAACTCAGTGGATCATGCAGCATCCATAGAGAGGAATAAATAGTTAAGTCTTGAGCAGAGACCCTTCATTGGGCCTGAGGGAACAAGCCTGCATCTCCATCTGCTGCCCCTCCTTCTTTTCTTTCTCCCATGGTCCACTCTCCCCTCCTATAGGATTCCTTCTTCTTCAGAGCTTTACCTCTTGCACCTATCACTTCCCGGCTTCTTACTTCATTTTCCCTCTCCCACCCACCTAACTCCCCCCTCATCTGGCTTCTCCTATCACCCGCCAGTTTGTACTCCTTCCCCTGCCCCCACCCACCTTCTCACTCTGGCTCCTGTACCTTCCTTTCCAGCCCTGATGAAGGGACTCGGCCCAAATATCAGTTGTTCGTTCCCATCCATAGATGCTGCCTGACCTGCTGAGTTCCTCTAGCGTTTTGTGTGTGTTGCTCAGGATTTCCTGCATCTGCAGCATCCCTTGTATTTAGAATGTCGCAGTTGTCCCACTTCAATTTCAGCTGCTGGGAAAATAAACTTCTAGTTCCTCTCCAAAGCTCTTGGCATGGCTGAATGCCAGAAACGCTCAGCTATATTTTCTGCCTGCAGCATTGGTAGTAAACAGAGGACGTGCTGAAAACAGACTCTGTTTGCCTCTCTTTGTGTGGGATGATGTTAACCTGCCCATATGAAGGCCAAATGCATAATCTCCACGCCCTGATTCCAGAAATCCACCAAAGCCATTCTCACAAGGCACCTCAGTGCAGTGATCTCTGTGAGGGAGGGGAATGAATACCACCTTACAGAATGATTGATGATTCAGTCAATCATTGTACATTTGAGGAGAAGGAAATTTATTTTTTTTATTTACTTACATAAAATTCTTTTCTAACACACAGTACTGTAAGGTTTTTGATTCTGGTCGCCTACCTAAAGGAAAGATATCAATAAGTCTGAAAGAGTACAGAGGAGATTTACCAGCGTGTTGGCGGGACTTGAGGACCTGAGTTAGAGGGAAAAAATGAACAGGTTAGGACTTTATTCCCTGGAGTGTAGGAGAACGAGGGCAGGTTTGATAGAGGTATACACAATTATGAGGTCATGGATTAGGAGTGAAGGGTGGAATGTGTTTAAGGGGAACGTGAGGGGGACTTCTTCACTCAGAGGGTGGTGAGAGTGTGGAACAAGCTGTCATGGAAGTGATGGACATGGATTTGTTTGCATAAGAACATGTATGGGAGGGCTATGTATCAGGTGCAAATCGAAGGGACTCGGCAGAATAAGAATTTGGCATGGACTAGATGAGCCAAAGGGTCAGTCTCCGTGCTGTAGTGTCCTAAAACTCCATGATTCTATAATTCAGGGGAAACTAAATAATCTTTTGACACCATGTGCTGAAAAACTTCTACAAAGATCCAGAGCCAAATAATGGAAACTCCTCATTCATTTTCCTTGATGGTTTGAGGAAAGGAGACTTTCCTTGTTCCTTATTCTTCGTTGTGTTCCTTTATACAAACATTGCCACAATCTGAAGGCATCAGCTGCTCATTCGGGTTTACCCGGGGCGTAGACATTTCGTGCCCATGCAAAATCTTTGAAGACATCTCCATGACATTCATGTAAAAAGATGAAAGATGCCAGCTTGAGTGTTGGACCCAGCTTCAGCAATGCTACTAGTTACCTGCCCATCAGCAAATGTTTTTGATGCCGACCACAACGGCGGCTTGGCAGCGAAGCACTTTACAGCGCCGGTGACCCCGGTTCAATTCCCGCCGCTGTTTGTAAGGAATCTGTACATTCTCCGTGTGAATTACCCCCAGGTATTCCGGATCGCTTCCACGTTCCAAGGATGTACGGGTCAGCAGGCTGTTTGGTCACATGGGTACAACTGGGTGGCATGGGCTCGTTAGACCAGAAGGGCCAGCCACTGTGCTATATGTCTCTTTAAAAAAAAAATTAGCTGTATTTTTGCTGCGAGAGCGTTGTTTCTGTTGGCTTACGATCAAGAGAAGCATTTTACACTTCTGTGTTGAACTTTATGTAAATATGGGCAGCGTTACCCTCAAGTACATTTTGTCCCCTAAGCTGTATATAACACAGTGACAAAATGAACCGGCTACCATTTCTCTTCCAGATTTGACTGATTCTGATCCGCTTTATTTGTTTTCAGGCATGGCACCAGATGTGCTGGGGAAATTGCAATGCAGGCCAACAACAGGAAATGCGGAGTAGGAGTGGCATTCAATTCCAAAGTTGGAGGTACAAAATTGGAGAAATACTCCTGGTCCAAGAACCTGTGTACATAACTCCATGACTCTATTTGTAAATGGAGGAAGATATGCAGATTTTCTTTACTCTTGGACTCCCGTCTAAAATTAATATTTACTTGTTTGAATTCCACTCAGTTTTGCTGGTACCTCACTTTTTTAATAACTGTACAGCCCAATCATCCTGTGTGCACTTTGGAATGTAAAGTCCAGAATCTCAGATCCTGCGCCAGGTCAGGATGGGTTACCCAATTGTTTGCAATGGGAATGAGAGGCCTATGGATTTAGGAAGCAAAGGAACAAATAAGTTTTGATAAACACGAGAAAGTCCACAAGTGCTGGAAATCCAAAGCAACGCACGCAAAATGCTGGAGGAACTCAGCAGGTCAGGCAGCATCTGCGGAAAAGAGTAAGCAATCGACGTTTCGGGCCAAGGGCCTTCTTCAGGACTGGAAAGGAAGGGGGAAGGCACCGGAATAGTAAGGTGGGGGTGGGGAAGAAGGATAAAAGGTGATGGATGAAGCCAGACGCGTGGGAAAGGCAAAAGGTCTGGAGAAGAAGGAATCTGATAGGAGAGGACAGTGGACAATAGGAGAAAGTGAAGGAGGAGCAGACCAGGGGGAAGTAGTAGGCAGGTGAGAAAAGGTAAGAGGCCAGAGTGAGGAATAGAAGAAGAGGGGAGAGGGAGGGAAGAACATAAGTTTTGAATTAATTTTGGTTTAATCTTCTGCTTTTGGTAAGTATTCATATGTGTTCCTTTGAATGTTTAAATTAAATGATACACATCTCATTGAAAATCTGTCAGGCTGCTCAATACTTAACACACCCACCCACCCCTATATTCACCACCTAAAATCACTTTACATACATACAATCAGTCTATATATAAAACAGTTAATTGTCCATTGTAGTTTATAGGATTGCTTTTATATTTATTTTTATTGTGTTTGTTTGTTTTTTTTATTAAGCTTTTATGTTTATTGTGTTTTAATGCTGCTTTGGGTCCTGAGTAACAATCATTTCATTCTCCGTACACTCGTATACTACAGAACAACAATAAGCAATCTTGAATCTTGAATTAAACATTTAAATTGCTTAATCATTTATATATTTTCTTAGTTTTTAAATATCTTTGAAAATGGGGGATATTTAAAAACTTTTAAAATTCATTTACAGCTCTTCCTCTGATTTTGTCAGCTGTTAGAGTCACAGATTATGCGCTTTGCCACCAGCAACTCATGTCATTATTTGGCCTTGCCTTGAACTTGAGAATGTGGAGGACCAGTGGGATATCCCATCTGCCTTTGTTCCAGAGAAGCTCAGACTGTCATGAATCTCATTTGGTAAATCTGAGCCTAGGGCTCAAACCTTTATTGACCACCCAAGCCTATTTAAGATGGTTGTCTTTGTAACAAGTACTTATAATAATGACTACATTGTTATCTCTAGTAATGCTTAGTTACTTGTCTCCCATTTGACAGAGCCCTAGCAAAAGAAATTAGTTAAGTAGCTTCATCCAAAATGGATTGATTGGTCACTTCCAATCTGATGTCCATGAGTGGCTTTTTAAAATGCAGCTCAGAATTGCGTTTACTCACACTACCTATCATAGAAATGACACTTCAAAATAAACTACTGTAAAGAGCTCTTTGGCAGAACTTTTTAATAACCCTGTTTTAAATTCCTCCTCCCAGAATTAATCCGAAAAGTTTGCCCATATAGGTAAATGGCTGTAGTTTCCTTTCCTGAAAATTATAGAAATGGTGATGTAAAAACTCATTTAATTTTATTGATTTTGTTGTTTCAATGAGGAACTTCAGCATTCCAAATTTCAGAATAAATTTATTATCAAAGTACATATGTGTCACTGTATACCACCCTGAGATTCATTTTTGCATGCAATCACAATAGCAAATAATACAACAGAATCAATGAAAAAATCAGACACAAGCAAAGACTGACAAGCAACCTATGTGCAAAAGAAGACAAATCATGCAAATACAAAAAAAAATTAATAAATAAGTAAGTAAATAATACTGAGACATGAGTTGTAGAGTCCTTGAAAGTGAGTCCATAGGTTGTGGAATCACTTCTGTGTTGAGGTGACTACCCTCTTCAAAGTCTCATCATGATAATGAACATCACTGTCAAAGTTCCTGTTCTCTGATTTCAATATAATTAATTCCTGGCATTGTCCTATGGAACTTTAGCGGAAGTTAGAGAAGTCGATGTTCATGCCATCAGGTTGGAGGCTACCCGGACGGAATATAAGGTGTTGTTCCTCCAACCTGAGTGTGGCTTCATCTTTACAGTAGAGGAGGCCGTGGATAGACATGTCAGAATGGGAATGGGATGTGGAATTAAAATGTGTGGCCACTGGGAGATCCTGCTTTCTCTGGCGGACAGAGCGTAGATGTTCAGCAAAGCGGTCTCCCAGTCTGCGTCGGGTCTCGCCAATATATAAAAGGCCACATCGGGAGCACCGGACGCAGTATATCACCCCAGTCGACTCACAGGTGAAGTGTTGCCTCACCTGGAAGGACTGTTTGGGGCCCTGAATGGTGGTAAGGGAGGAAGTGTAAGGGCATGTGTAGCACTTGTTCCGCTTACACGGATAAGTGCCAGGGGGGAGATCAGTGGGGAGGGATGGGGGGGACGAATGGACAAGGGAGTTGCATAGGGAGCGATCCCTGTGGAATGCAGAGAGAGGGGGAGGAGGGAAAGATGTGCTTAGTGGTGGGATGTACCTACCACCTACCACTCCACCAGCCTCCGGGTCCAACATATTATTCTCCGTAACTTCCGCCACCTCCAACGAGATCCCACCACTAAGCACATCTTTCCCTCCCCCCACTCTCTGCGTTCCGCAGGGATCGCTCCCTAGGCAACTCCCTTGTCCATTCGTCCCCCCCATCCCTCCCCACTGATCTCCCTCCTGGCACTTATCTGTGTAAGCGGAACAAGTGCTACACATGCCCTTACACTTCCTCCCTTACCACCATTCAGGGCCCCAAATACTCCTTCCAGGTGAGGCAACACTTCACCTGTGAGTCGACTGGGGTGATATACTGCGTCCGGTGCTCCCGATGTGGCCTTTTATATATTGGCGAGACCCGACGCAGACTGGGAGACCGCTTTGCTGAACATCTACGCTCTGTCCGCCAGAGAAAGCAGGATCTCCCAGTGGTCACACATTTTAATTCCACATCCCATTCCCATTCTGACATGTCTATTCACGGCCTCCTCTACTGTAAAGATGAAGCCACACTCAGGTTGGAGGAACAACACCTTATATTCCGTCTGGGTAGCCTCCAACCTGATGGCATGAACATCGACTTCTCTAACTTCCGCTAAGGCCCCACCTCCCCCTCGTACCCCATCTGTTACTTATTTTTATACACACATTCTTTCTCTCACTCTCCTTTTTCTCCCTCTGTCCCTCTGAATATACCTCTTGCCCATCCTCTGGGTCCCCCCCCCCCCCCCCCCGTCTTTCTTCCCGGACCTCCTGTCCCATGATCCTCTCGTATCCCCTTTTGCCTATCACCTGTCCAGCTCTTGGTTCTATCCCTCCCCCTCCTGTCTTCTCCTATCATTTTGGATCTCCCTCTCCTCCTCCAACTTTCAAATCCCTTACTCACTCTTCCTTCAGTTAGTCCTGACGAAGGGTCTCGGCCTGAAACGTCGACTGTACCTCTTCCTAGAGATGCTGCCTGGCCTGCTGTGTTCACCAGCAACTTTGATGTGTGTTGCTTGAATTTCCAGCATCTGCAGAATTCCTGTTGTTTTCCTATGGAACTGCTCTTTGGCCACTCCAAAAATCAGTCCGGTTGCCACTGTTGGTCACTGTCCTGAAAGATCAGAGTAAGATCTTGAGAAGGGAAAACCTGGGTTCGGCTGTGTTAACCTCCAGTGTGCAGTCATGGGGTAATGTCTACAGAAGGATGCTTTTTAAAGCCTAGACACAGGTGATAAAGGGTCTCAGCCTGAAACGTTGACTCTTTATTCCTTTCCATAGATTCTTCCTGACCCGCTGATTCCCTTCAACATTTTGTGTGTGTTTCCCTTTGATTTTTTTTTACACCTACCTATACTGGTACTAATTTACAGTCACGATTAAATCCATCAGTACATATTTGTACTGAAGGACCCACGCGGCCACAGGGAGAAAATGGGGTCTCCACACAAGTAGCATCAAATCAGAATTGCATCGGGGGAACCACTGTGCCTCTGTAGCAGACACACCCAGCCCTGAGACACCAGACAAGGTTGTTTCATTCCAAGCAATTGGTTTATTGATCAGTACAGAATGCCTCTCTGGGTGCTTCCTGCTCCCTCCCCTCTCCATTCCCCTTTCCCCAACCATAAGCCCATAAGACAAAGCAGCAGAATATGGCCATTCAGCCCATTGAGTCTGCTCCGCCATTTCATCATGGATGATCCCGGATCCCACTCAACCCCATACAGCTGCCTTCTTGCCATAACCTTTGATGCCCTGACCAATCAGGAAACTATCAATGTTTGCTTTAAATTTACCCACGGACTTGGTCTCCACTGATGAAGGATTGCAAAACACTCGACAGATTCACTACTCTCTGGCTAAAAAAAATTCCTCCTGAACTCTGTTCTAAAAGGTCACCCCTCAATTTTAAGGCAATGCCCTCTAGTTCCTCTCCACAGCCACCTTATCTAGTCCTTTCAACACTCAGTCGGTTTCAGTGAAATCCCCCCACATTCTTCTAAATTCCAGTGAGTACAGGCCCAAAGCTGCCAAACGCTCCTCATATGTTAACCCCTTCATTACCGGAATCAACCTTGTGAACCTCTTCCTAGAGATGCTGCCTGGCCTGCTGCGTTCACCAGCAACCTTGATGTGTGTTGCTTGTGAACCTCATCTGGGTTCTCTCCAAAGACAACACATCCTTTCTAGCACTTTTTCCTTCATAATAGCAATAGCATTCACCCTTGCTCCCTGACACTCACGGACCTCTGGCACACTGCTAGTGTCTTCCACAGTGAAGACTTTTAGGAACATAGAAAACCTACAGCACAATACAGGC
Source organism: Mobula birostris (assembly GCF_030028105.1). Taxonomy (NCBI): domain Eukaryota; kingdom Metazoa; phylum Chordata; class Chondrichthyes; order Myliobatiformes; family Myliobatidae; genus Mobula; species Mobula birostris. The sequence goes on along the minus strand of NC_092386.1, from coordinate 15,370,982 downwards.
CCTTCGGCACCATGCTGTGCCAAACATGTCCTTACCTTAGAACTACCTAGGGTTACCAATACCCCTCTATTTTTCTTTTTTTTTTAAATTTCATTCTTATTTGGATAAGGTATTCACAAGCAATACACAAACTTTTTTTTACATATATAACCTTCTCCATTTTTTATGTGAGTAAATCTATACTAATTTGTACATTCACAAGTGCAAATTGAGATAATATAGAAAATAATTAGGCACTCAAATAGATGTTTATGTGCAATTCTAATTCCACTCTATTAAACTAAATAATGATAATAGTTGTAATAAAAAATATTAATAATAGTGGTTGAATACTAATTTCCATGTATCTCTTTTGGTCCATTTCTTTCTGGTCCAAAATTTCCCCAGATCTTTTCTTTGCTTGTGTTAATTCCGCATTTTCCAAAAGCCCTCTGTTTTTCTAAGCTCCATGTATCCATCCAGGAGTCTCTTAAAAGACCCTATCATTTCTACCTCCACCACTGCCACCGGCAGCCCATCCCACGCACTTGCCACTCTCTGCATAAAAAACCTACTCCTGACATCTCCTCTGTACCTTCTTCCAAGCACCTTAAAACTGTGCCCTCTCGTGCTCGCCATTTCAGACCTGGGAACAAGCCTCTGACTATCCACATGATCAATGCCTCTCATTGTCTTGTACACCTCTATCAGGTCACCTCTCATCCTCCGTCGCTCCAAGGAGAATGGGCCGAGTTCATTCAACCTATTCTCATAAGGCACGATCCCCAATCCAGGCAACATCCTTGTAAATCTCCTCTGCACCCATTCTATGGTTTCCACGTCCTTCCTGTAGTGAGGCGACCAGAATTGAACACAGTACTCCAACTGGGGTCTGACCAGGGACCTATATAGTTGCAACATTACCTCTCGGCCCTGTACAAAGTACTTATTAAGTTCATCCACCATTTCTTTGTCCTCCATTACTACCTCACCAGCATCATTTTCCAGTGGTACAATATCAACTCTCAGCTCCTTTTTACTCTTTATGTAACTGAAAAAACCTTTGCTATCCTGCTTTATATTATTGGCCAGTTGCCCTCGTATTTCATCTTTTTCTTTCTCGTGGCTCTTTAGTTGCCTTTTGTTGGATTTTAAAAACTTCCCAATCATTCATCTTCCCGCTCACATTTGCTATCTTATATGCCCTTTCCTTGGCTTTCTTGCAGACCTTAACTTCCTTGGTCAGCCACGGTTGCCTAGCCCTGCCATTTGAGAACTACTTCTTCTGTCGGACATATCTATCCTGCACCTTGTGACCTATTCCCAGAAACTTCAGTCACCTCTGCTGTACTGCCACCCATGCTAGTATCCTCCTCCAATCTACCTGGGCAAGTTTTTCTCTCATGCCTCTGTAACTCCCTGCAATACTGACACATGTGACTTATCCTCTCAAACTGCAGTATGAATTTAATCATATTATGATCACTGCCTCCTAAGGGATCCTTTACTTTAAGCTCCCTAATAAAATCTGGATTATTACACCACACCCAATCTAAGTTAGCCTTTCCCCCAGTAGGCTCGAGCACAAGCTGCTCTAAAAAGCTATCTCACAGGCATTCAACAAATACCCTCTCTTGCGATCCGACACCAACCTGATTTTCCCAATCCCCTTGCATATTGAAGTTGCCCAGTACAATTGTGACATTACGCTTATTACGTGCCCTCTCCAGCTCCTTTTGCAATCTCAACCCCACATCTGGGCTACTATTTGGAGGCCTATATATGACTCCCATAATGTTTTTTTTTTACCCTAGCAGTTTCTTCATTCCACCCACAAAGACTCGACATTCTCCGACCCTATGTCACCTCTTTCTAAAAATGTAATTCTATCACTTACCAACAGAGCCACTCCACTGCCTACGCCTTCCTGCCCGTCCTTTCAATACAAAGTGTAGCCTTTGATATTGAACTCCCAACTATGGCCTTCTTTCAGCCACGACTCAGTGCTGCCCACAATGTCTAATTGCACCACGAGTTTGTCCACCTTATTCCAAATGCTACATGCATTTAAATACAACACCTTCAGTCCTGCATTCTTCAACCTTTTGAATTTTGCCTCTGTGGTACAACTTAACTCCTTGCTCTGTCTGAAGTTGCACCCAATCATTGGCTTGTCCTTCCTTTTATTCGTATTACTTATTACATCCTCTGTTTGTAAACCTGCTGGCTTATCCTCAGCTCTATCATACTGGTTCCCATCCCCCTGCCATATTAGATTAAACCACTCCCTGCAGCTCGAGTAAACCTGCCCACAAGAATATTGGTCCCTCTCGGATTCAAGTGCACCCTGTTCCTTTTGTACAGGTCACACCTGGCCCAGAAGAGGTCCCAATGAACCAGAAATCTGAATCTCTGCCCCCTGCTACAAATCTTCAGCCACACATTTAGCTGTCACCTCATTCTATTCCTAGCCTCACTGTCACGTGGCTAAGGCAGCAATCCCGAGATTACTACCCTTGAGGTCCTGCTTCTCAACTTCCTTCCAAACTCCCTGTATTCTGTTTTCTGGATCTCCTCCCTTTTTCTATCTATGTTGTTGATACAAGTATGTACCATGGTTTCTGGCTGCTCACCCTCCCCTTCTAGGATATTGTGGACATGTTCAGAAACATTCGGACCCTGGCACCCAGGAGGCACACTACCATCCGCGTTTCTTTTTCAAGTAACAGAATCACCTATCTGTCCCATTAACTATAAATGTTCCCTATTACTGCTGCCATTCTCTTCAGTTTCCTACCCTTCTGAGCCACAGGGCCAGACTCAGTGCCAGAGGCATGGCTGCTGTTGCTTCCCCCAGATAGGTCAACCAACACCCCCCAACAGTATTCAAAATGAAGTACTTATTGTTCAGACGGATGGCCCAAGAGTGTTCTCCGTTATCTGGTGTTTTCCCTTCTTTCTCTTGACAGTCACCCATATATCTGTCTCCTGTAGCCCTGGGGCGACTACCTCCCTGCAGCTTCTGTCTATCACCTCCTCACTTCCCCTAATAAGCTGAAAGTCATCAGGCTGCAGCTCCATTTCCCTAAGGAGCTACAGCTCGATGCACCTGGAGCAGATGTGGTCATCGGGGAGGCTGGAAGTTTCCTGGAAATCCCATATCTGACATCCAGAACAAAACACTGGCCCTGCAGATATACCCTCTATTCTTTCAAGAGTTAAATAAGAAAAAGAAATGAGAAATAAACTTACCTTCTTACCTCGCCTTCACCTGTTTTTTACCGAAGCCTGTTGAGCCAAAGCCATACCACTCTGACTCAGACCACTCTCACGATGACCACTCCGCTTTGAACCTGTGCAGGAATGCCCCTGCTGCATCTGAGCCACAGTCCAATCAAAGAGTCCCACTGAAGAGTGGCTGCTTTTTAAAGCCCCACTCCTGACCTGCATGGGAATGCTTCTGCCGTTTCTGTGCCACTGTCTGATCAAAGATTCCCGCTGAAGAGTGGCTGCTTTTTAAAGCTCCACTCTGGACCTGTGCAGGAACGCTTCTACTGCTTCTGCGCTGCTGTCCAATCCATGATTCCCCTCTCCCTGCCTCGTTCCCACTCTCAGTTCACAATAGCGACCCATATCAGAATCAGATTTTTCATCACTCACATATGTCACAAAATCTGTTTTTTTTTTTGCAGTGGTGGTTCAGTGCAATACATAAAATTATTACAGTAGTGTGCGAAAGAAAGCAAACTGCAAAGCTATAGAGAAATAAGAGAGAGATGGCTCTGATGGGTGCTGGCATGAGACCAATGGGCCAAGTGGCCTCCTCTGAGACATTGTAAATATATCATTGCATTAATCATTCCAATATATTAATAATATTCAGCTGTTATTTTGCAAGGTTTTTTTTTGAAACTTTGCCCTCCCTTTGCAGTGCCGTTGCCAGTCCAGATGTAGTTAGCAATTACATGAAACTGGAATCATTGAGGAGCAAACAGCAAGCTGGTCCTGTCATATAACAGATGGAGATATAAAAGGGAAGCACTCACCCTGGTGAGGATCAAATTGATTTGCATGGATGATTTAATACAGGAAGTCATAGCACCTGTTTGATTTATCCAGAAAGCAGTGGAAAGAGCGAAAACAGCTCATAATCTGGGAGCACTGCCTATGTGCAAAATGAGTTTCTTATTGTCTTTTTGAAAATCTCATCTGAATGCCGATATCCCATTAAATGGTCCATTTAATGCAGATATCAAGTCTACCATCTCTCTAAATGTTACATTAAAATACTTCCAAACAAGGGAAAGGACTCTGAATTACTTTCCTTGCTGGTAAGCTTCATTTGAAAAGCTCTGTACATAGAATGATTGCCTTTCAGATGATATATGCCGTATCGTGTCTTAGAATAGTCAAGGCATCCCTCCAAGCTGGCTTAATATTTGTAAGCCAACATTGCTCTGGCTCCAGCCAGTGTGCTGAATTGTGATTCTTTTCTGTTGAAGATTAGCTTTAATTGTCACGTGTACATTGAAACACCCAACAAATGCATTGTTTGCATCAGCGTCCAACACATTCCGACATGCTTCCAGTGGCAATGTAATATGCCCACAAAGTAATAACACTAACAAGTATGTTTTTTCACAATGTGGGAGGGAATCAGAACACGCGGAGGAAGCCCATGGAGAACATACAAACTCCTTAACCCAGGCTGAAGTTCAAAGTAAATTTTATTATCGAAGTACATACTGTACTTTGCAAATCTCTTAGGCGACAGCATTGAGGCTGTCTGGGATTACCTGGAGAGACAGAAGCAAGGAAGACAGCCAAAATCTGCAGAAAAACTGTCACAAATTCTCCAAGATACTTGGAACAACCTACCAGCCAATTTTTTTATAAAACCACATAACAGTGTACTGAGAGAATTGATGTAGTTTTAAAGGCAGTTTTGGAGGTTACACCAAATATTCATTTGATTTCGTTTTTTTCACTGTTTACTGCTCTTTATAGTAATTTTTTTGATATTTAGAAACTTTTCATTTCATTATTTTGGAAAGCAACTTCGCTTTACAGAATTTTTTTACACGTGCCTAAAAATTTTGCACAGTACTGTATATGTCACCATATACAACCCTGAGATTAATTTTCTTGGGGGCATTCACTGTAAATACAGGAAACAGAACAGAATCAATGAAAGACTGCCCCCAACAGGCCAGGCATACAAAATCTATGTGATTCTTGTTCTGCAGTTTGCTGGTTGGTTTGATGAAAGTGGTGGAAGACTAATTTTGATGGCAAAAGACAGGAACTTGCAATGGTTAATTGGGAGAGGCCATTAGCAGGTTAGGGTGGCAGCGGGGGCGGGGGGATGCGTCTCTACCAAAGGAGGTGTGAGGCGTTCCATCCCTCTGCCAGCCTGCAGGTCAACCTTGGGCAAGATGTAGCACCTGCTTAGCCCACCGATCTGGGTCACGTGAAACCATGGGTGTGGTTGGTAGATGGTCATATGAGCAGCTGGTGTACATCACAAGTCAATAGACAATAGACAATAGACATTAGGTGCAGGAGTAGGCCATTCGGCCCTTCAAGCCAGCACCGCCATTCACGGTGATCATGGCTGATCATCCACAATCAGTACCCCCTTCCTGCCTTCTCCTCATATTCCTTGACTTCGCTATCATTAAGAGCTCTATCCAACTCTTTCTTGAAAGCATCCGGAGAATTGGCCTCCACTGCCTTCTGAGGCAGAGCATTCCACAGATCCACAACTTTCTGGGTGAAAAAGTTTTTCCTCAACTGTGTTCTAAATGGCCTACCCCTTATTCTCAAATTGTGGCCTCTGGTTCTGGACTCCCCCAACACTGGGAACATGTTTCCTGCCTCCAGCGTGTCCAATCCCTTAATAATCTTATATGTTTCCATCAGATCCCCTCTCATCCTTCTAAATTCTAGTGTATACAAACCCAGTCGCTCCAATCTTTCAACATATGACAGTCCTGGTTATGTGACCACTGTTGGGATTAGGGAACCAAATGCTGATGAAGGATATTGAGGCTCAGGTCAGCAAAAAGAAAGAGGCAAAAGTAAGGTATATGTAGCTGGGATTGAGTGAAGTATATAAAAAGAGAAAGGATTACCAGGGAGAGAGAAGGGCCATTATTGACCAGTGTGGTTTCCATTTCTCTGTACCCGTTATGCTTTATTCTGAATTGTTATTGTTTACCCTTGTACTAACTTAATGCACTGGGTAATGATCTGATTTGTATGCAAGTAAAAGTTTTCACTGTATCTCAGTACACCTGACAATAATATACCAGTACCAATGCTGAAATCCCTCTGAGTCCATGTCAATGATAAAGAACATATATGCTCTAATCCTGCACTTTACTAGTTAAAACGTTGTACAGCTTGGTAGCTTAGCGCAATCGCTTTACAGCTCCTGCAATCATCAATTGGGGTTCGATCCCCTTCGATGTCTGTAAGGAATTTGTACATTCTCCCTGTTTCCGCTTGCGTTTCCTCCAGGTGCTCTGGTTTCCTTCCACAGTCCAAAGACATATGGGTTAGGGTTGGTGTTAGTGAGCTGTGGCGAGCTATGTTGTTGGTGCCAGAGCGCGGTAACACTTCCAGGCTGCCCCGAGCACAATGCTCGGACTGTGTTGGTCGTTGACACAAACGACACATTTCACTGTATGTTGCAAAGTTTCAAAATCTTTATCTTCACTCTCAGCCTCATCAGCCCACTGCCTCAACACTGAACATCTCATGCCCAATTACACCCATTTACACACATCCCATTTTATTCCCTTACATTCCCATCAGCTTTTCTCTGATTCCAACATTCACCTACATACTAAATTTAATTTACTTAAATAACTACACCCAGTGGTCACTTTATTAGGTACACCTAATAATGTTAATACAAATATCTAAGCAGCCAATCATGTGGCAGCAACTCAATGCATAAAAGCATACAGACATGGCCAAGAGGTCCATTTGTTGTTCAGAACAAACATTAGAATGGGAAAGAAATGTGATCTAAGTGATTTTGACCGTGGAATGATTGTTGGTGTCAGATGGGGTGGTTTGAGTATCTCAGAAACTGCTGATCTCCGGTTATTTTCATGCACGACAGTCTCCTGAGTTTACTGAGAATGGTGTGAGTAGCAGTTCTGCAGGCAAAAATGCCCTGTTAATGGGAGAGGTCAGGGGAGAATGGCCAGACTGGCTCAAACTGGCAGGAAGGCGACAGCAGCGCAAATAAATAAATGTTACGGCATTGGCGTGCAGAAGAGCGTCTCTGAATGAGCAGCACATTGAACGTTGAAGTGGACGGGCTACAGCAGCAGAAGACCATGAGCGTACACTCAGTGGCCACTTTAATATGTTCAGGAGATACCTAATATAGTAGCCACTGAGTGTAAGTATCAACCAGCAATTTCTTTTGGATTAGGAGGAGACCTGAGACATGGATGTGGCACACGCTGTCATGGGAAGGTCATACCTATTCCACACACTAAGCAGCAGAGGTCAGCATTGAACCCAGGTCACTGGATCTGTGTGGCACCAGGTCCACAAACTGCATCATTATGTCAACATTTTACTTTCTGCATTTCATTTGGCAGATTTCAATTTCATCACAAAGCTATTTTCCACCCAGATATGTAATTCTAACTTTATATTATGGGAAAAATTTGATGACTACTGTGCAAAAGCCTTTGGGACATGTATACAGCTAGAGCGCGGAAGACTTTGGCACAGTACTGTGTTTGTCATTGCGGAGTGGAGAGCGAGTTTGTAAATCAGGTGGGAGCAACGATGTTGGGCATGGCGACGGTGGAGCGCTGCAGGAGGGGTGTGGGACAGGTGGCAGAGAAGGAGTGCCAAGGACGGAGGGGGTGGCGTGTGTGCAGGCACACCCAGCCCTGAGACACCAGGCAGGGTAACTTGATTCTAAGCAATTGTTTATTGATCATCACAAAATGTCGCTCTGGTACTTCCCACTCCCTCCCCTCTCCCTTCCCTTTTTCCCAACCATGATTCCCCTCTCCCTGCCCCCTTCCCACTCTCAGTCCACAATAGAGACCCAGATCAGAACCAGGTTTATCATCACTCACATATGTCATGAAATCTGTTTTTTTTTGCTGTAACAATACAGTGCAATACATGAAATTATTACAGTACTGTGCAAAAGATTTAGGCACCCTAGCTATATATATGCCCAGAACTTTTACACAGTACAGTATTTCCAGTGGAATGACATTTAGATAGGTCTAATGAGGTTGATTATTATACAATAGTGAAAATGGAAATTGGTTTCATCATACTGGAAGGGGCTGATACAATTAAATCCACAGCATATGTCAAATTACACACTAATTACACACATTTCATCCTCGTAAGAAGAAAATTATCTGTTATTTAATAATCTGCAACACGTGGCAACACCACGGGCTCTTGTAGACTGAGAAGTGTGTACTTTCTGTCTTTTCCAGCTTATTATCTACAACTGTCATGCAGAGTTTGATATCCGTGCTGCTGTAGCAACCGATAACATTTTATTTTCCATGTCTTAATACAGTGATGAAAGGCACATGCTCATTGTGTCAAAAAATGCCATCTTTATTTGTTATGAAAACAGCTGAGATAATGACCTCAACTGTGGACATGCAGAGGATGTTTCCTGTAGTGGGGGAGTCTAGGCCTCAGAATAGAAGGATGTGCCTTTAGAACAGAGCTGAGGAGAAATTTCTTTAACCAGAGGCTGGAGAATCTATGGAGCTCATTGCCACAGTCTGCGGTGGAGGCCAAGTCATTAGGTGTACTTAAAGTGGAGGTTGATAGGTTCTTGATTAGTAAAGGTTTCAAAGGTTATGGGAAGAAGGCAGGAGATGGGGTTGAGAGGGATAATAAATCAGCCATGATGGAAAGGCAGAACAGATTCAAGGGGCTGAATGGCCTAATTCTTGTCTTATAGTCTTACGAATACAGAGTCCACTGTTTCAATATACTGCTATTGGTATAGTAATGATTCATAACAGACATTATAATTAGTACAGAAAAACTGATACATACTTGAACTGTCACTTTGTGGATTAACAGTTGTTCCTACTAAACAATGCTACGAAGGGCTTCAAATATATCACTTCAGACTAATCAGTAATTCAGTGGTGCAAAATGTAGGGAAGTCTGTGAGGATTTTACCTGTAGAACCCATATGTGCTGTTCTAACAGTCCCAACAGTTCATGGAGGTAACTAAACCAGTTAATTATTTCAAATGTGTTGTCCGCATTTATTTATTTAGTGAAGAGGAAAAATGTATTACAAACAACAACTTGCATTTATACTATAGACTGGTAAACATGCTCAGGCAGTTAATTTTTATAGTAAAATCAAGGATCAACATTTATTTGCAGTCTAATAGTGAGTGATTGTCTTAGTCATTTTTCTTTTGATTGCAAGACCCTGTTGGCCATTGCTAATGTGGAACGCTGCAAGTCTGATTCACTGATTTATTGGCGGACAGCAGGGGAGTTGTGGGGTTTCGTTAGGACTAGGCCTCAAGCTGTGGTATCGTCTATTTACAACCGCCCAGGGGAGAGGCATGGGCAGTGCCACGGACAGTGTGGCATGGTGTCCAGGCTAGATTTGGTGTTGCCCCCTAGTGTTTGTTTGGCAGAAGACAAGCTATATTGTGCTTGGCTGCAGACTGCAGCAACATTCATGGACTGTTATCTTTGTATGACTGTATTTTACTGATATCTTATATGTGCTTGCAATTTTCTATGTGCCTTGCACTGTCTGTGACTGTTGGACTGCGTTTTGCACTTTGGCTCAGGAGTAACGCTGTTTCATTTGGCTGCACAGTATTCACATATGGTTGAATGCCAATTCAACTTGAATTTGAATATTTGCATGTGTTAGGAGTTTACTGTGGTAGGTTGGTCACGGTACAACATGCAACAAAAAATAACTTTCAACAATTAGAAAGAATGAAGAGTTATATAAAGATGCTAGAGGTAAAGGTACAGATATAGAATGAAATATTTATAATATTGTTAGGTATTTGTAATTTAATAGACAAGAGCATTCTACCTGTAGCTTTGTATACCCTCTTCCACCTCTACCCTTCCCTAGTTCCTGTGCTGCTCCCTGAATGAGAGATCAGTTACCTGTTCCCTGGCCTTTGATTTTAATTTAGTATAATGATGGGGTCTGGAGGGACTCACTTTCTTTGAGGGAAAATACCAAATAGCATGTGTCAGAGGACAGGAATTTGTTACTTATGGAACTATAACCACAAGTGTACAATTATCACCCAATTATGACAAAATGTTGAAGATACAATGTTCTGTAATGCTCATAGCTGGTTAATTAGGTTGAAACAGATTGGTAAGCAGTACTGTGCAAGTGTCCTCGGCACATTTGTATAGCCAGGGTATGTAGCATTTTAGCATGGTACTTAGCAATTCTATGTTTTGCACTGTACCTGCTGCCACAAAAAAACAATTTCTTGACATATGAGTGAAGATGATTGATTCTGATACGGGTCTCTATTGCGGACTGAGAGTAGGAAGGGGACAGGGAGGGGGAAATCATGGTTGGGAAAAGGGGAAGGGAGAGGGGAGGGAGCGGGAAGCACCAGAGAGACAATCTGTAATGATCAATAAACCAATTGTTTGGAAACAGCTGTGCCCCCCACCCCCGTCTGGCTCTCCTTCTCTGCCACCTGTCCCAACCCCTCCCGCGGCGCTCCACCCTCGCCACTCCCAACATCCTTTGCTCCTGCCAGATTTACACCCTCGCTCTCCGCTCAACGTTGCAATATCATACGGAGCAAAAGTCTTAGGCACCCTAAGTGCATAAGAATAAGACTTTGGCACAATACTGTACCTTGAAATTATTTTAGCCAATTATTATCCTCTGTTCTTTGTTCAGACAATCTTTACACATTAACAAACACAACCTGATTGAAGTGAAATCTCAGACCAATGCCACCAGCTAGCTCATTCAGACATCTGGATTTTCCTCTAGGTATCAGGATGCTGGATGGCATAGTAACAGATGCAATTGAAGCTACTTCCATTGGATTCAACCCACAGCACGTGGACATTTATAGTGCAAGCTGGGGGCCAAACGATGATGGGAAAACTGTGGAAGGTCCTGGACGACTTGCACAAAAAGCATTTGAATATGGCATTCAGAAGGTGAGCACATCATTGGAGACTTAAAAGTTTGTCCTTTTAGATTTTAAACTTTCTGGTAGTCTTTACTCTGAAATGTGAATAAGAATAATTATTAAATATCAGACAGTGAACTTCATGTAGATTCAATTCTCCTCAAGAAATGAGGAAATGATGTTACCATTATTAAAGCAGCAGGTTTAAACACATTACTTACTAGATATTTTAAGAGCTCAAACAATCAGGTTATTAACAAGGAAGTACAGACATGAAGGGGAATTCCCATCTGGGGAAGATATGACAGAAATATCAAGAGGTTATGAGGAAATATGAAGCTTCTCAATTGAAGCATTCAAGGTTTAACACTACTATAAAAAGTTTTAATAGTGCATGCAAAATTGATAATGATGGGTTATCAGTTTGAAGTTTTGATGAAGGTGTGTAGAATTGTTTGCATGCAGAGGATTGTTAAACGTGGAATGTTGAATAAGGAACAAAGGAGAAGTTGTGCCAGAGCATTTTTGTGAATGTACTGTACTATGCAAAGTCTTAGGCACATATATATAGCTCAGGTGCCTAAAACCTTTGCACAGTACTGTAGTAATTTTATGTATTGCACTGTACTGCTGCCACAAAAAAAAAACAAATTTCATGACGTGTGAGTGATGACGATAGACCTAATTTTGATTTGAGTCAGCAACAAAAGAAAATCTGCAGACACTGGAAATCACAGTAACACCCACAAAATGCTGGAGGAACTCAGCAGGCCAGGCAGCATCTATGAAAAAGAGTAAACAGTCAACACTTCAGGCCAAGACCCCTCCTCAGGACACACGATGTGGGTCTCTATTGTGGACTGAGAGTGGGAGGGGGACAGAGAGAGAGGGGAATCATGGTTAGGGAGAGGGGAAGGGAGGGTGGAGGGAGAAGGGAAGGGAGGGTGGAGGGAGAGGGGAAGCACCAGAGAATTCTGCACTGATCAGTCAACCATTTGTTTGGAATCAAAGGACCTTGCCCAATGTCTCAGGGCTGGGAGTGTCTGCTGCTCCCCCGGCAATCCTTTTCTGTCACCTGTTCCTCATCCCTCTCGCGGTGCTCCACCCTCACCATTCTCAACATCCTTTTCTTCTGCCAGATTTACAAACTTGCTCTCTGCTCTCCATTGACAAATACTGGAAAAAGTGGATAAATATTTTGATGTGAGGAAGATGTAAATCTAAAGATTGATTCATTGACATGCAAGGTGTCAACGCAGACTTCATGGATTAGATTAAATAATTGCTATGGTTCTGCAATATATTAATGATAAAATTGACTTTAAATTATGCTCTTCCAGGGTAGAGGAGGAAAGGGGTCTGTTTTTGTCTGGGCTTCCGGGAATGGAGGTCGTCAAGGTGATAACTGTGACTGTGATGGATATACAGACAGTATCTACACTGTGTCCATAAGCAGTGCTTCACAACAAGGGCTTTCTCCATGGTATGCAGAAAAGTGTTCCTCAACACTGGCTACAGCCTACAGCAGTGGAGATTACACCGATCAAAGAATTGTACGTATCTGTCTCAGGTGACAACTTGTTTTTTTGTGATACGTGTATAGGAATAGTTAGGTTATTATTAATGCAAAATCTATCTTTTTAGATCTCTTTATTACTGATTTGAAGTTTATATGGATCTCTACATTATAAAGTGGTGGAACTTTTCAGAATTCAGAGGATAGAACTGTAGATTTTATTATATGTGATACTGTATATAAAATACATCAAAAAATGATGGATCTAATTAAACTTCAGGGAGATCTCACGTGGAGCACTATCCGGGCAATATTGATGCTTTACTGTGGGTATCATTGAGACAGAATGTATGGTGATATCCAAAAAGAAGGAGAATCCTATCTGCAGGCTGAGAATAAACGGGGAAGACATAAAACTGGTACAGAACTTTTGCTACTTAGGAAGCTGGGTGACAATCAGATGGCAGGTGCGACATGGACATCAAAAGAAGAATAGGGATGGCAAAAGACACCTTTTCGAGAATGAAGAGTATACTGACCAGTACTAAACTAGGCATGACAATCTGCCTCAAAGTACTGAAATGTTACGTTTATCCAGTTATGTTATACGGCTCAGAACGTTGGACAATATCTAGTAACATGAGGAAATGAATTGTAGCAGCAGAGATGTGGTTTTTGAGGAGGATGCAAAGAATATCATGGACGAAAGGAATATCTAATGAGGATGTCATGAACAGGGCAAACACAAAAAGAGAAATAATGTATGAGATCATGAAAAGGCAGCGTGAATGCATTGGACATGTGATTAGGAAAGAGGAGTTAGAATGCACGGTAATTATGGGAAAGATTGAAGGGAAGAAAGCAAGAGGAAGACAAAGACAAATGATGATGGAGACAGCAGCCAGAGAACTGGAAATGAATACCAATGAATTGATCCACTTGACCCGAAACAGGAGTGTGTGGGCCATGGCCGTCAAAGCTCAAACTGGGCATGGCACCTAATGATGATAATGATGATAATCGTTTAGACTCTACCTGCAATATTGATGTTCTACAGTGGGTATCATTGAGAACCTACGTGCAATGGGAGATGTTAAAGATATTAATGTACTGAAGAAAGTCTTGGGAAAATAGGTTTTGTTTCTAATTATTGTAGTTTCAGAGATTAACATCTTTTCAGCTTATGATATTGAAAATATGTTAAAGCACACAATTATGTCAAGATTTCCACTATAATTAGTCAGATTCATGTTTATTGGTGTTAATGAGGAAGTGAAGAACCAATATGAACCCTCATTGTTACAGATAACCACATCGAACTTGGAACATTACAGCATAGACCTAGCCCTTTGGCCTGCGAGGTTGTGCCAACCTTTTAACCTACTCCAAGATTAATCTGAACTTTCCCTCCATTACTCTACCATCCATGTGCCTATCACAGAGTTTCTTAAAAGCCCATAATGCATTTGCCTCTACCACCACCCCGGCAGCGCGTTCATACACCCACCACTCTGTGAGTAAAGAATTTATCTCTGACATTCCCATGTACTTTCCTACAAACACCTTAAAATTACACCCCCTTGTATTAACCATAGTAAATGTCTTCCCTCATGACAGCAGATTCAAACCTCAGTCCCTTTTCAATATGTTAGTAACTAGGAGCTTTTAAGAACTAAGTAATGAAACACTTTTGAAAAATATAGTATGTATTTCACAAACTAAGGGCTGTATATATTTGATCTGTTTTGTCATATAATTTTCTTTAAGAATTCAGCATGGTTCAAGACTGCAATCATGGCAAATGAGCTTCTTTGCAATGTGTTTCAGACAAGTGCCGATCTTCACAATGACTGCACCGAGACTCACACTGGCACCTCGGCTTCCGCTCCACTGGCTGCTGGGATCATCGCCCTTGCTCTGGAACAGAAGTACGTCAGCATTCAGTAAAATAATACCTTCAAAGTGGGAAACTTGATTATCTTAAAAGTCACAAGAAATACATTGAGACCGAGCTCACACACACAAAATGGTGGAGGAACTCAGCAGATCAGGCTGTGGAAAGGAATAAACAGTCAACATTTCGGGCTGAGGACACTTTATTATCAGGTCTGGAAAGGAAGGGGGGAAGATGCCTGAATAAGAAGCTGGGGGAGGGCAAGGAGTACTAACTGATGGGTGATAGGAGAAGCCAGGTGGGTGGGTGTGGGGAGGGAAGATGAAGTGAGAAGCTGAGAGGTGATAGGTGGATCAAGTAAAGGGCTGAAGAAGGAGGAATCTGATAGGAGAGGACGGTGGACCTTGAGGGAAAGAGAAGAAGGAGGGGCAACAGAGGGAGGTGTGTTCTGGCATCTTTCCACTTCCCTTCCAGTCATGATGAAGGGTCTCAGCCCAAAGCATTGACTGTTTATTCTTCTGCACAGATACTACCCGACTTGCTGATTTCCATCTGCACCCAGTGTGGGTTACTCTGGATTTCCAGCATTTGCAGAATCCCTCGTGTTTGAAATTGAACTGTTGCCCAATGGAAAGGCAGTTTTAAACAAATCAGGAGCACAATGTAGATACTGTCCTCATCCAACCAGATGAGAAAAATAACTAAAAATGTTGAAAGGGTGCTGATGGAAATATCTTGCTAATTGCAATGACTTTGGCAGATATGGCTCAGTTGAGAATACAAATCTGTACACAGGAACTTAGTGAACTCAACAAATCCTGTCGCTGTTGCAAAAAGAATCATTTCCAAAAATAATCAAAGTGAATAACTTGCAATGTAATTAGTAGAAATAAAAAATACTTGATTTAATAATGGAGTTTGAGAACAATTAGAAAGCCCACTTTATTGACAAAGTGGTCAAGTTTTAATATGTTTTAAGGCATTAAGTATTTTGACCTTAAGTATTGGCATCAAATGGTGTGGCTTCAATTACATTTGGCAGCTGTGAGTACCTCAGAACGAGTGTCAGATATTTCCTGGAAAATGTAGAAAAGAGTGAAATAATCATAGTAAAGCAAGGGAAATAAGGAAATAATTGCACTGTCAAATGAATAGAAGGATGTTCCCTTAGAACAGAGATTAGGAGGAGTTTCTTTCATCAGACCACGGTGAACCTGTGGAATTCATTGCCACAGATGGCTGTGGAGACCAAGTCATTGAGTAAATTTAAAGCAGAGGTTGATAGTTTTTATTATTAGTAAGGACGTCAAGAGTTATGAGGAGAAGGCAGGAGAACAGGGTTGAGAGGGAAAGTACATCAGCCACGATGCAGTGGCAGAACAGACTCAATGGGCCAAATGGACTAATTCTGTTCCTATGTTTTATGGTATTGTGGAATGGAAGTAATAGTGGCATATTTTATATCATTGAAGACAGGATTTATATTGAATGGTGGGATAAGGAATGAAATAGATGATACATCAGCAATGAATATACAATTCACCAGAATATGAGCTGTGTATGATATTGTTAGTAGAAAAGCTCCCAGCCTTCCAGGTACGTGGATAAAATATTTATAGCATGTGAATATCCCACCAATATTGATGTTTGACAGTATATCTAATAGAAATAATTCGGCCATGGACAAATGGTAGAGCAGACTTGATGGGCCAGACGGACTAAATCTGCTGCCGTAGGCCTTATATTTTAACACAAAATTCAAAACTTCAAATAATTGTGTGCTCTCTCTGCAGAAATGGTGTCTGACTTGCCGAATATTTCCAATATTTTCTATGTCTATTTCAAATTTCAGCTTTTACAGATTCTTCGTCTTTCCATAACTGACTTCATGTTTTCTATCTCATCTGGATTTCAAACTGTTAGCACACAATAACCTTTCCGAGCGCAGTGATTTGAAGTCTGCCTGCCAATAGGTGGAAGATGATGTGTGATATTACATTTTACCCAACAATGAATGTGTGAAAGAAAGCAACCTATTGAAATATTTATGGTTTGTTTTTCTGCTGGAAACTGTCCCCCCTGCACTATTTCAGCAGATAAGCATCAGAATTTCATGAATTGTGTTTGTTATGTGTCTGTCAGGCTGTGGTCAGTTTTTTATTGCAGCTGACACTCACCTCAGCACTGAACTTAATCTACAACCTATGGACTCACTCAATTACTCTAAATCTCAGGTCCTCAGCATTACTTATTTATTTCTGTACGTGCACAGTTCATCTTCTTTTGCACATTAGTTGTCAGTCTTTGTGTGTAGTTTTTCATTGATTCTATTGTGTTTCTTTGATCTACTGTAAATGCTTACTGCCTGTTACGCCGCTGGAATTTAGGGCAGCAACGAAGGCCCTCCATGGCCCTTCCCCATGTCGGTAGCCTCCTCTTGGTTTTCTCTACTGTCAGTCATGCAAGTCCCGGGTGGAGACTCAGGAATACTGTCGCACTCAGACGTAGAAGGATTCTTCATTGCCGTTTCGTACAATTTTATTTCACCAGTCAGGGTTGTTAACCCAGAGCTGAACCCCCAAACCTGGACCACTCTTAGCATAGCCTGAGCATAGCCTTAGCTTAGGATGTCCAGTCCTTATGTACTTCCATCCCCCATCAGGAAGGTCTCAAAGCTCTACGCTTCTTTTTGGATTCCAGACCTAATCAGTTCCCCTCTACCACCACTCTGCTCCGTCTAGGGGAATTAGTCCTTACTCTTAATAATTTCTCCTTTGGCTCCTCCCACTTCCTCCAAACTAAAGGTGTAGCTATGGGCACCCGTATGGGTCCTAGCTATGCCTGCCTTTTTGTTGGGTTTGTGGAACAATCTATGTTCCGTGCCTATTCTGCTATCTGTCCCCCACTTTTCCTTCGCTACATTGACGACTGCATTGGCGCTGCTTCCTGCACGCATGCAGAACTCGTTGACTTTATTAACTTTGCCTCCAACTTTCACCCTGCCCTCAAGTTTACCTGATCCATTTCCGACACCACCCTCCCCTTTCTAGATCTTTCTGTCTCTGTCTCTGGAGACAGCTTATCCACTGATGTCTACTATAAGCCTACTGACTCTCACAGCTATCTGGACTATTCCTCTTCTCACCCTGTCTCTTGCAAAAACGCCATCCCCTTCTCGCAATTCCTCCATCTCCGCCGCATCTACTCTCAGGATGAGGCTTTTCATTCGAGGACGAGGGAGATGTCTTCATTTTTTAAAGAAAGGGGCTTCCCTTCCTCCACTATCAACTCTGCTCTTAAACGCATCTCCCCCATTTCACGTACATCTGCTCTCACTCCATCCTCCCGCCACCCCACTAGGAATAGGGTTCCCCTGGTCTTCACCTACCACCCCACCAGCCTCCGGGTCCAACATATTATTCTCCGTAACTTCCGCCATCTCCAACGGGATCCCACCACTAAGCACATCTTTCACTCCCCCCCACCTCTGCATTCCACAGGGATCGCTCCCTACACAACTCCCTAGTCCATTCATCCCCCCCCATCCCTCCCCACTGATCTCCCTCCTGGCACTTATCCGTGTAAGAGGAACAAGTGCTACACATGCCCTTACACTTCCTCCCTTACCACCATTCAGGGCCCCAAACAGTCCTTCCAGGTGAGGCAACACTTCACCTGTGAGTCGACTGGGGTGATATACTGCGTCCGGTGCTCCCAATGTGGCCTTTTATATATTGGCGAGACCCGACGCAGACTGGGAGACCGCTTTGCTGAGCATCTACGCTCTGTCCGCCAGAGAAAGCAGGATCTCCCAGTGGCCACACATTTTAATTCCACATCCCATTCCCATTCTGACATGTCTATCCACGGCCTCTTCTACTGTAAAGATGAAGCCACACTCAGGTTGGAGGAACAACACCTTATATTCCGTCTGGGTAGCCTCCAACCTGATGGCATGAACATCGACTTCTCTAACTTCCGCTAAGGCCCCACCTCCCCCTCGTACCCCATCTGTTACTTATTTTTATGCACACATTCTTTCTCTCACTCTTCTTTTTCTCCCTCTGTCCCTCTGAATATACCTCTTGCCCATCCTCTGGGTCCCCTCCCCCCCCGTCTTTCTTCCCGGACCTCCTGTCCCATGATCCTCTCGTATCCCCTTTTGCCAATCACCTGTCCAGCTCTTGGCTCCATCCCTCCCCCTCCTGTTTTCTCCTATCATTTTGGATCTCCCCCTCCCCCTCCAACTTTCAAATCCCTTACTCACTCTTCCTTCAGTTAGTCCTGACGAAGGGTCCCGGCCTGAAACGTCGGCTGCACCTCTTCCTACAGATGCTGCCTGGCCTGCTGTGTTCACCAGCAACTTTGATGTGTGTTGCTTGAATTTCCAGCATCTGCAGAATTCCTGTTGTTAGCATAGCCTGTACTCTTTGACCTGTTTGGCATGGGTGACCCTACCAAGAGCCAAAGCATAAAGCGCTGGCTCTAGCTAACTGAGCTCTCCGGATCATTCAGGTGCACAAGTCTCCAAACCACGATAAGGTTGTGGTCCCCTTGGGGGGGTGGGGGAGGGGGGTTACTGTAAATTCCTGCAAGAAAATGAATCTCTGGGTAGTATATGGTGACATATACATACTTTGAACTTTGAGCTTGCATGTTTAACAATAAACTTGAATAAACTAATTTAAATATTATGCGAGTAATGGGACATCTTTGTGCACTTTAAAATATAAAAGATCAAGATCCAGAGTTCAGGACACAAACTGTAGTTTATAGAATACTGAAAATCTGAGTGCATTTCAATTCAAGTATTGACGTAGGTTGAGCCATCATTTAATGTACCACTTACAAAATGCTGAAGGAACTCAGCAGGTCAACGCTTCAGGCCGACACACTTCATCAGGAGCCCACCCAGTTCTGATGAAGGGTCTCGGCCCAAAACATCGACTGCTTATTCGTTTCTATAGATGCTGCCTGACCTGCTGAGCTCCTCCAGCATTGTGTGCGTGTTACTCTGGATTTCCAGCAACCGTAGAATCTCTTTGATGAGCCATCATTAACTGCCTGTCATTATGGCTCCAAACTAGACGATCCTCAAGGCTGTATTGGAGGACAGGTAATAGCTGACATTCATTGAATTAGAGTCATAAGTAGACCAAACCCTGAAAGGATAGAAGAGTTCTTTCCCTGAGGACATTCATGAACTAGATGGATTTTAATTACATGATCACCATTATTGATTATTTCCAGATTTACTTAATTACTCAAGTATAAATATCCTGGCTGCTGTGATCAATAATCTAGCGTTCTGAAAATTAATGCAGTAGAACTGTTCATAAATTGCATAATGATATGCGTCAGTGAAAATCAAACAAGAAACTGCAAATGTTGGAAGTCTAATAAAGGGTCTTTGACCTGAAATAGTATTAGTATTTCTCTTTCCACAGATGCTGCTTGACCTGCTGAGTGTTTTATTTTCTGCTTTTATTTTGGGTTTAAATAGGGTCAGGATCACAATTATATGTGGACTGAGAAGGAAGATTTTGAGGGATATTGACTGGAAGGACAATCCAGATTAGTAGTAACACTATATAAAAATTAAGTGATAGGGTTTAACAACGGTTATTTCATGACCATAACATATTTAAATTATTCATATTAATGTTTTTTACAACAGTCCAAATCTCACTTGGAGGGAACTGCAGCATTTAATTGTCTGGACATCCGAATATGATCCGTTGGCCAACAACTTGGGCTGGAAGAAGAATGGAGCTGGTTTAATGGTGAATAGCAGATTTGGGTTTGGCTTGCTCAATGCCAAGGCCCTGGTCGACATGGCAGACCCTAAAACGTGGAAGGGTGTGCCAGACAAGAAGCAGTGCATTGTCAAAGATAATACTTTCGAATCCAGGTCAGTAAATATGTTTTCCTTTCATTTCTCTTATGAAGTATTAAACAATTATTGTCGGCGGCATAGTAGCTTAAGCGGTTAACGCAATTGCTTTATAGTGTCAGTAATCGCCAATTGAGGTTGGATTCCTGGTGCTGCCTGTAAGGGGTTTCTACATTCTCCCCATGACCACATGGGTTTCCACTTTCCTCCCACATTCCCAAGATGTATTTCACTGTATGTTTCAATGTTTCATTGCACATGTGATAATTAAAGTTTTAAAGTTAATCTTTATCTCTTTATTTTACCAAAAATAATACTTAATTTCACTCTTCAATGATCTCAGTAATAAAGGCATCCGTTAGTCTTGCGAGACCATGGATCTGCACCTGGAAAGTCTTCACTCTCCAGGGCACAGGCCTGGGCAAGGTTGTATGGAAGACTGGCAGTTGCCCATGCTGCAAGTCTCCCCTCTCCACAACACCGATGTTGTCCAAGGGAAGGGCATTAGCACCCATACAGCTTGGCACCAGTGTCACCGCAGAGCACTGTGTGATTAAGTGCCTTGCTCAGGGACACAATATGCTGCCTCGGCTGGGGCTCGAATTCTCGACCTTCAGATCACTAGTCCAATGCCTTAACCACTTGGCCACACATAAGTAATAGGAATGTCGGATTATAGAGACATAATATATACATCAAATGTTAGGAGAAATTGAAAGAAGGTGGATTGACCAAAGGCCAAACATTTTTTAATCAGTAGTTTCTACCTGACTGGACGTTCCTTAGCTAGATAGTGATGAATCTGTGGAATTCATTGCCACAGATGGCTGTGGAAACCAAGTCACTTAATGCAGAGATTGGTAGGTTCGTGATTGGTAAAGGCGTCTAGGGTTACAGGGAGACGACAGGAGCATGGGGTTGAGATAACAAGGCAGAGCAGACTTGATGCGTCAAAAGGCCTAATTCTGCTCCTACGTCCTATGGTCTCACACTAAAGAGCTATATCTTGTTACATTTACTTCCTTCGAGTGAGTTTACACAGTTCCAGACTCAACTCTGACTTCAACAATTTGGCATCATTTATCACTGCTGCTTTTGTTTCCCACATGATAACACTAGAGAATCATTTCATTTGCTTAAACTTTTTTTTTGCTGTTTATTTAATTATCATCGCAGAATTCGCATTTGCCTATCTTTATTAATCCACTTCTGGATGTGATTATCACTCGTGATATTTATTGACCTTCTGTAACTGTCCTTGAGAAGGTGGTCATTATCACATACCAGAGGGCTTGCATTGAAGGTGGGAGGGAGTAGGTTTAATGGGGGATGTGAGGGGAAAGTTTTTTACTCAGAGAGGGGTGGATGCCTGGAATGTGCTGCCTGGTGTGGCACTAGAGGCAAGTACATTTGAGTCTTTTAAGAGACATTTAGATGGTCACATGAATGTGAGGAACTTGGAAGGATATGAATATTGAGCAGTTAGGAGGGATTAGTTTTGGTGTGTTTTTGATTCACTTATCAGCTGGTTCGACAGAGCTGAAAGGCCAGTTCCTGTGTGGTACGGTTCTACGTTCTATATGACAGAGCAAGGAGGACAACAGAGTAGCAGAATTAAATGATTTTACCGAACCATGTCAGTAATGGTACACACTGAGCATCTTACGGTGTGGGAGTGACGCATCGGATCCACTGAGACAAAAAGCATGTGAACTCGAAAGACTGTGCCCAAAAGATAGTGCCCTCTGTGCAGAGGAGGCCCAGTCAATTCACCGCACGATAGATTGGCTGCATGAAAACTTGCCGTATTCTCGCAATCAATCTGGTACAGTTACAAATCACCTGCTTGAATTGCCGTGATATAAATCATGCAAGTTCTTCCACAGCGTTCTTCAATAGAGAGTTTTTGAATCTGTTACCGGTTCAGAATTGTGTGTTGCTTGGTGGAGAACTCGCAGGCGTGCTTTTCACATGCACCTGCTGTCCTTGTGGGTAGAATTCTTGGGTTTGCAACTTGCTGCAAAAGCAGCCTTGGCAACTGCTGTCAGTGAAGTTAATGCATGGCACACTGAATAAAAGCATTCATTGAGAAGAAGACCAGCATTATTAGTCATAGAGGATTTTTGTAATCTGTACTGTGCAAAAGTCTTAGGCACATATGTGTATAGCTAGGGTGTCGAAGAATTTTTGCACAGTACTGTATTTGTCAAAGTGGAGCAGTGAACGAGTTTGTAAATCTGGGTGGAGCAGAGGATGTTGGGAAATGCAAGGGTGGAGTGTCATGGGAGGGGTGTGGGACAGGTGGTAGAGAAGGCATGTCAGGGGAGGGGGTGACATGGGTGCAGACACATCCAGCCCTGAAACATCAGGCAAGATCATTTGATTCCAAACAATTGGTTTATTGATCATTACAGAATGTCTCTCTGGTGCTTCCCACTCCCTCCCCTCTCCATTTCCCTTTTCCCAACCGTGATATCCCTGTCCCTGACCCCTGCCCACTCTCAGTCCACAATAGAGACCCATATCAGAATCAGGTTTATCATCACTCACATATCATGAAATTAGGTTTTTTTGCAGCAATACAGTGCAATACATAAAATTACTACAATACTGTGCAGAACCCTTAGGCAGCCTAGCTATATAATGTGCCGAAGACCATAACACCATAAGATATAGGAGTAGAATTAGGCTATTTGGCCCATCGTGTTTTCTCCGCCATTTCATCATGGCTGATCCGTTTTCCCTCCCGGCCCCAATCTCCTGCCTTCTCTCCGTACCCCTTCATGTCCTGACCAATCAAGAATCTATCAACCTCTTCCCTAAATATACATAAAGATTTGGCCTCCACAGCTGCCTGTGGCAATGAAATCCGCAGATTCACCACTCTCTGGCTAAACAAATTCCTCTTCATCTCCGTTCTAAAAGGACATCCCTTTATTCTGAGGCTGTGTCCTCTGGTATTAGACACTCCCAACATAGGAAACATCCTCTCCACATCTGCTATACCAAAACCTTTCGCCATTCGATAGGTTTCAATTAGGTCACTCCTTATTCTTCTGAGTTCTAGTGCATACAGGCCCAGAGCCATCAAACACTGCTCATAGGACAAGTCATTTAATCCTGGAATCATTTTCGTGAACCTCCTATAAATCAGTTTCAGCACATCCTTTCCAAGATAAGGGGCCCAAAACTTCTCACAGCACTCTGTGAGGCCTCACTTGTGTTTTATCGAGTCTCAACATTACATCCTTGGTTTTATGTCCTAGTCCTCTTGAAATGAATGCTAACATCCCATTTGCCTTCTTCACCACAGACTCAAACAGAAAATTAGCCTTTAAGGAATCCTGCACAATGACTCCCAAGCCCCTTTGCACCTTAATTTATATCTTCTCTCCATTTAGAAAATAGTCAAGCCTTTTTTTTAGATTATGAAGACACGCAGTCCTCTTTTATTGTCATTTAGTAATGCATGCATTAAGAAATGATACAATATTTCCTCCAGTGTGATATCACAAAATACAGGACAAACCAAGACTGAAAAAACTAACAAAACCACATAATTATAACATATAGTTACAACAGTGCAACAATACCATAACTTGATGAAGAACAGTCCATGGCACAGTAAAAAGTTCAAAACCTCTCAAATGTCCCACATCTCATGCAGACGGGAGAAGGAAGAAAACTCTCCCTGCCATGCCCGTCCACAGTCCGACTCTGAGTCATCCAAAAACTTCGAGCTCTGATCAGCCCTCCGACACCAAGTACCGAGCACCATCTCTATCCGAATGATTCAACCTTAATCTCGGTCGCCAGCAGCAGGCAAAGCCAAGGATTTTGGGGCCTTCCCTCCGTAAGATTTCTCGATCGCGCAGTAACAACGGCAACGAACTGGTGTTTCAGAAATTTCTCCAAATGTTCTTCTGTGCTTTCACATCTGTCTCCATCAAATCAGAATTGTCCACGGCCCCTATTTAACGGATATGGTATCACTTCCACCGGAGGGCTGCGTGCGCGCAGCGAGCTGCTCTCTCCTCCTCCCGCCTTTCATTTCTTCTCCCAAAGTCCATGACCATACATTTTCTGACACAATATTTCATCTGCCACTTCTTTGCCCATGGTCCTAACCTTTCTAGGTCTTTCTGTAGCCTCTGTACTTCCTCAAAACTACCTGGCCCTCCACCTATCTTATCATCTGCAAACTTTGCAGCAAAGCCATCAATTCCATCATCCAGATCATTGACATGTAATGTAAATGGATTGGTCCCAACACAGACCCCTGTGGAACACTATTCACCGGCAGTCAACCAGAAAAGGCTCCCTTTATTCCCACTCTTTGCCTCCTTCAAATTAGCCACTGCTTTATCCATGCTAGAATCTTCCATGTAATACCATGGGCTTGTAGCTTGTTAAGCAGTCTCACGTCTGTCACCTTTTCAAAGGCCTTCTGAAAATCCAAGTACACAACATCAACTGATTCTCCTTTGTCTATCCTGTGTGTTATTTCTTCAAAGAATTTCAACAGGTTTGTCAGGCAAGATTTTCCTTTAAGGAAGCCATGCTGACTATGGCCTATTTTTTCATGTGCTTCCAAATACCCTGAGACCTTATCCTTAATAATCGACTCCAACATCTTCCCAACCACTGATGTCAGACTAACTGGCCTATAATTTCCTTTCTTCTGCCTCTCTCCCTTCATGAAGAGTGGAGTGACATTTGCAATCTTCCAGTCTTCCAGAACCACTCCAGAATCTAGTAACTCTTGAAAGACCAATTCTAATGCCTCCACAATCTCTTCTGCCAAATCTTTCATTACCCTGAGGTGTACACCATCTGGTCCAGGTGGCTTTTCTTTTGCACAGTGCTGTACATGTATAAAATTATCTTGAAAGGTATACAGAATATTTATTAGTGTACTTGAATATGATTTTTAGTGTCTCCTCTAGAATCTGTAATTGTGCAGAATTAACATAAGCCCATTTGGCAATTCATTCATTTTTGGAAAATGGGCGGTTTGTGAATCCTACAATTTATAGTCCTCTGATTATTAAACTAGGACAAAAGATCAAAGTTCAAAGTGAATTTATTATCAAAGTGCATATATGTGCATCATATACTACTCTGAGATTAATTTTCTTATGGGTAGTAAAAGATTGCAAAACTTTAACTTACCTTAGATATATAATATAAATTGGCCAAATTTGGGAAAAATGGCACAAAAAATGTCAACAATCCACTTTGTGAAATAACAATTTTAGCACAATATTCCAAATAAATCATGGGGATACAGATTTGCAACATTAGGTTTTCCAATTTTTCTTCTCATTCCATTATTTCAACAACGCCATTGCCTGACATTTGGGCTCCACAGTAGTGCAGTGGTTAGTGCGAAGTCATTACAGCTTGGGGCCTCCTGGAGTTCAGAGGTAATTTCTGGTGCTGTCTGTAAGGAGTTTGTACATTGTCCCCGTGAACCGTGTGGGATTCCTCCCACAGTCCAAAGACGTACCAGTTGCAGTAGTAGGTTAACTGGTCTTTGAAAATTGTCCTATGATTAGGCTAGAGTTAAATAGGTGGGTTGCTGGGCAGTCTAACTCACTGGGCCAGAAGGGTCTGTTCCACACTGCACCTCTAAATAAATAAATAAACAAAATTACTCAGTTAAAGATCAAAACATGTAGTAATATATGCTCATAAGTATTTAATTAATAAGTGGACAATCTTTCAACCACCTACCTGCCCTTCGAAACTGGTGCTATTGATTCAGTGGCTCAGAAGTTTGGTCACAGATCATAAACAAAGGAGAACGACAGTTTTGTAAGAGGACACCATGATTACCTACCTGTTAGCTTACTTCACATCGAAAATTGTATCCGCGCCTCAGATTTGGAAAATGTTTCAGAGTAAAGAAATGGCATGGAAAGCCGGAATCGCGGATCAAGCATGTGGATCATTGTCTTATCTCAGTTACTTAATACATTTCCGCAGGCCTTTGAAAGCTGGTGGAGAAATTACAGTGGAAATCCCTACGAAAGCTTGTGAAGGTCAGGACAGTCTTATTAAAGCTTTGGAGCATGTACAGCTGGAGGTGACCATTGAGTACACCCGCAGAGGAGACCTTCACATCACTCTCACATCTCCAGCAGGTAAGTCAGCCCTGCAGACTCGACCAGCTCAATCCAGCATCGAGGACACTTTCAAAAGGTGATACCTCAAAAAGCCATCATCCATCATTAGGGACCTCATCACCAAGGGCATGCCTTTCTCTCATTGCTACTATCAAAGAGGGACAAGACATACTCAACGTTTTAGGGATGTCTTCCTCTCCACCATGAGACTTCTGAGTGGACAATGAACCCATAAATACCACCTCACTATTTTTTGCTCGACTTATCTAACTTAATTTTAAATATATATATATATATATATATATATATATATATAGTTCTTATTGCAGTTTATAGTATTTTTATGTATTGCCCTGTACTCCTGCTGCTAAACAACAAATACCATTATATTTCAGAAAGGAAATGAGGAGATATTTCTTAAGCCAGCATGTGGTGAATCTGTGAAATTCATTGCTACTAATGGCTGTGGAGGCCAAGCCATTTGGTATATTTAAAACTGAAGTTGATAGGTTCTTGATTAGAAAGGGTATCAAAGATTACGGGCAGAAGACAGGAAAATAGGGTTGAGAGGGATAATAAATTAGCCATTAAGTGGCAGAGCAGACTTTATGGGCTGAATGGCCTAGCTCTGCTCCTACTATATCTTGAGGTCTTCTGTGTCAATGATAATAAACCTGATTGTGATCCGATTCACTCTACATGTTACTGAAACTAGGATCAAAACAAACTGTGTGGTAATGGTGGGATATCTGAAAAGGGCATTACTTGGTCTCACAGAAAGTGGCAACGCAGGTAGTAAAGGTTGTGGGCTCACATCACTACAGGAGTTCAGACCCTATTACTCCTGGTGGAAGGCACCAGAGGAGGTGTTAATATATTAGTGAATAGGTTACAAGGAGATTTCAAATCTCTTACTAGCTCTTCTTTCAGTTAGTCCTGACAAAGGGTCTCAGCCCGAAACGTCGACTGTACCTCTTCCTAGTGGTGCTGCCTGGCCTGCTGCGTTCACCAGCAACTTTGATGTGTGTTGCTTGAATTTCCAGCATCTGCAGATTTCCTCGTGTTTGCATTTTTAAATTCACTACTGCGAAGCCTCTTCCGGTGATGCCTACACTGAAGAAGTTTAAATCTTCTCTTCAATGGGAGTTCAGTGAAACCATCTCTCACTGCTCCCCATCTGTAATTTCTTCGGCTCTTCAACTTTTCGACCACATTTTGACTCAGACTGGTTATCACAGCTGCATATCCTTTCTTGGCTCTTGGCTCCATCCCTCCCCCTCCTGTCTTCTCCTATCATTTTGGATCTCCCCCTCCCCCTCCCACTTTCAAATCTCTTACTCACTCTTCTTTCAGTTAGTCCTGACGAAGGGTCTCGGCCTGAAACGTCGACCGTACCTCTTCCTAGTGGTGCTGCCTGGCCTGCTGCGTTCACCAGCAACTTTGATGTGTGTTGCTTGAATTTCCAGCATCTGCAGATTTCCTCGTGTTTGCATTTATTCATCGGAACTCCAACTGAACTTTAGTGGCTTGACTGAGTGACACCGCGGGACCAATCGTTCTCAAAACACACACAGGGACCCGCAACGAGTGCCAATCAAGAGTCTGCTTTAAATAGTCACAGAATGCTGAAAATCCGTCACAATTAACGATGAAGTTAAACAGAAAGCAGAAGCGTGTAACAACTCTCGTTAAGACAACAACTTGAAAATGCAGGCGCTCGAGAAACCTGGAGACCCAGCACCCTAAGGCTTGCCGTAGAGGCCTGCAGGGCTCGTGACAATACATTTTAAAAACCACATTGGCGAGGTTTGCCATTCTGTGAACTGGAAGTCACATTCTCTTAGTTTAGATTGGATTAGCTTTATTTGTCGCATGCACATCGACACATATAGTGAAAGTGTCCTTCGCATCGAATGGAATCAGTGATGATCGCAGCCTGCAAGTGTCCCCATGCTTCCACTGCCATCAAAGCGTACCCACAACTTACTCGCCATAACCTGTATGTCTGGAATATAGGAGGCAACCAGAGCACCCAGAGGAAATGCACGCGATCGCAGGGAGAAGGTACAACCTCCTTACAGGCAGTGGTAGGAATCCAACCCCAATTGGTGATTGCTGGTGCCGCAGAGTGCTACACTAAACATTACCTGTAGGAAAGGTCGCCTACCTACAGGAAAGATGTAAATAAGGTTGAAAGAGTACAAGGATATTGCTGGGTCTGGAGGACCTGAGTTATAAGGAAAGATTGAATAGGTTAGGACTATATCCTTGGAATGTAGAAGACTGAGGAGAGAGTCGATAGTGGCATACAAAATTATTAAGGGTATAGATAGGGTAAACACAGGCAGGCTTTTTCCACTGAGGTTAGGTGGGACTACAACTAGAGGTCATAGGTTAAGGGTGAAAGGTGAAAAGTTTAAGGGGGAACTTCTTCACTCAGAGGGTCATGAGAGTGTGGAATGAGATGCCAGCACAAGTGGTCAGTGCGAGCTCGATTACAACATTTTAAAGAAAAGTTTGGATTGGTCCATGGATAGAAGGGGTATGGAGGGCTATGGTCCCACTCCCAGTGCAGGTCAATGGGAGTAGGCAGTTTAAATAGTTCATCACAGAATAGATGGGCTGAATGGCCTGTTTCTGTGCTGTACTTTTCTATGGCTGCCCAGTTCATCTTGTTAATGAGGCAAAATATCCAATGAATACTGTATAGGAGATTATATCTTCCTTGTGCTTTTCTTCCATTTTGCTTCCTATTAATCTTAGAACAGAGCCTGTATAATGCCGCCTTGTTCTTTCTGTTGAATACAGGAACCAACACTGTTCTGTTGGCTGAACGTGAGAGGGACTCCTCACCTAACGGCTTTAAAAGCTGGGCCTTTATGTCAGTGCACACTTGGGGAGAGGATCCAAGGGGCACATGGCTTCTCACCATTACTGACATGGTATGTACAGACATTCGCTTGCATCGTTAGCGGAGCGATGAACGTCTCAATCTATTGTGTTAATCGTTTAGTGAGCTCAAAGGGAATGGAGATCGAGTGTTATTAAAAGGAAGTCCATACATGATGCATTATCTTGTTAGTATTATGTTACTTTCATAAAACGATTAACAAATGATAGTTATAATCAAAGTACAGATATGTCACCGACCACAACCCTGAGATTCATTTTCTTGTGGGCGTACTCAACAAATCTACAGAATAGTAACTATGACAGAAATCAAAGAAAGAGCGCCCAACTTGTGTGTTCAACCAGAGTGAAGAAGAAAACAAACTGTGCAAATGCAACAATAATAAATTGCCGCTTTTTTTGTTGTTCCTTTTCACGCCTTGTGGTGCGTTGGGCGGCATTTTTTGCCATTTCCTGTTTTTTATGAGGCTGAGCTGCTAGTTCCATGCTCAGCCCAGCACGGATGGAAAGCGTGCCAGAGACCTGCTGGATTCAAACCCAGGACCATTGGCCTCGAAGTCCAGTGCTGATGCCACTACACCACCGGTCGAACAATGATAGATAAATGAGCAATAAATATCGAGAACATGGGAGGATGAGTCCTTAAAAGTGAGCCCGTAGGCTGTGGGAACAATTCAATGATGGGGCAAGCGAAGTTGAGTAAGTTATCCCGTCTGGTTCAAGAGCTTGATGGTTGAAGGGTAATAACTGTTCCTGAACCTGGTGGTGTGAGTCCTGAGGCTATTGTACCTTAAACAAGGCAGCAGTGAGAGAATAGCTTAGATCTTTGACATATTTGTGCTTTCAGTGAAAGTTGGATCAGAAATTTGCCTGTAATCTATTGAAAATTACTTTCTAATACCCTGCAATGATGGTCTTGTACAGTCACAAAGAAACAGTGATGGGTGATACAGAAAAAAGCCCATTGAATCTGTACTGACCATCAACATTATTAAAAAGGAATGCTGCATACATCTGTGAATATATTATCAAAAAGTTTGAAATAAGTCACGCTCAATAATAATACCAAGCGAGTCATTTTCATGATTCTACAACTTCCCTGCCTTGTGGGAATTTATTTCAGGAACTCAGAGGGATATTTACAATTTTTATTTCCTGCTTTGAATATTAATTTTCCTGTATGTATTTCATAGTTTATGTCACAGTACATGTCATATTTTGGGCTAACCAAATGCAGGTGTTGTTCAAAGAGTAACACATACAAAATGCTGGAGGAACTCAGCAGGTCAGGCAACATCTGTGGAGTAAAGAATCCTGGCCCCAAACGTCAATTGTTTGTACCTTTCCATAGATGCTGTCTGACCTGCTGAGTTCCTCCAGCATTTTGTATGTGTTACTCTGGATTTCCTGCATCTGCAATCTCTTACGTTTATGTTATTTAAAGATTAATACTATTACTCCTTGGGTGGCAGGGTGGAGATATATCTCTTCGAAAGGAGGTGTAAGGTGCTACTGCCCTCCACTAGCCTGCAGGTCACCCTTGGGCAAGGTGTAGCATCTCAGCCACCCCCCCCCCCCCGATCAGGGAGCTATAAGATCAGGTGGTGGATTGTCATAGGAGCAGCTGGTGCCTATCACAAGTACTGGTTATGTGACCACTGACGTCAGGCAGACAATCTCTGAACAGTATTGATCATGGCTAGGGTCACCGTCTTATAAAGACACTGCCCAGAAGAAGGCAATGGCAAAACTTCTGTAGAAAAATTTGCCAAGAACAATCATGGTCATGGAAGGGGAGGGAAGCTAACTAGATGCTATGCCTCGCCCAAGGGTGACCTGCAGGCTAGTAGATGGAAGGGTGCCTTACACCTCCTTTGGTAGAGCTGTATCTCCACCCCGTCACCCAGGACTCGCCATTGAATATCCATATTGGCTTGAGCTGATAGGCCACATATTGTGACAAACAGGCCTTTTAACTTCATCTACTGAACAATTTGCCAGCAGAGTATGTCTCACAGATACAAATATTCATTTCTAATATTTATTTCCAAACATTTTCTCTTACTTTATGCTCAAAGTCAGGGAGATTGGAAAACAAAGGGGAAATCATCGATTGGAAGCTAATTTTACATGGCACCTCCACCAGACCTGAACACATGAAGAGATCGAGGGTGTATACTCCATACAACGCTGTGCAGAATGATCGGAGAGGCGTGGAGAAGACGGAAGAGCAAATTGTGGTAAATAAGACCTCTTACTGAGGATGTGCTCAGACCTTTAGTGAAGTGGTTGGTGTGGCTAAATAAGGAGAGTTTTGGCACAGAAGTTTGATGTTTCAAAGTAGTACCAGTGTTGTGTGTTGAATTGTTATGGTGAAAGCACTGGGGGGATTGGTGTTAGCTGGCTGATTCTTTCAAAGGCCTAGCATGGACAATGGGTAAAATGTCCTTGTTCTAGAGTAATAAGTTTCAATGTATGAAAAAGATCACTGGATATTTACATTGTCATAATTAGTTGCAAGGAGATCACTGACCATTCCAAATATTTACAGAGCCTGAAGACACCCCACCTGGCTTCTGTCCCTACTCCATCAGATTACAGAATGGCCCATGAACCCATGAACACAACCTCGTTATTCCCTTTTTTCCACTATTTACTTTTTTTTTTGCAATTTATGGTAGTTTTTATGTCTTTGCACTGTACAGCTGCCACAAAAGAACAAATTTCACATCATCTAAGTCAGTGACAATAAATCTGATTCTGATATTCATAGCAAAGTTTAGTCCATTTGAAGGAGTCATTCATCTGTTCCCTATCTGCACTGTATCCTGTGTGGTGAGTTAATTATTTTTAGCGTGGTACCTAGTCATAGTCATACTTTATTGGTCCCGGGGGAAACTGGTTTTCGTTACAGTTGCACCATAAATAATTCAATAGTAGTAAAACCATAAATGGTTTGATAGTAATATGTAAATTCAGGAAATAAGTCCAGGACCAGCCTATTGACTCAGGGTGTCTGACCCTCCAAGGGAGGAGTTGTAAAGTTTGATGGCCACAGGCAGGAATGACTTCCTATGACACTCCGTGTTGCATCTCGGTGGAATGAGCCTCTAGCTGAATGTACTCCTGTGCCCATCCAGTACGTTATGTAGCGGATGGGAGACATTGTCCAAGATGGCATGCAACTTGGACAGCATCCTCTTTTCAGACACCGCCGTCAGAGAGTCCAGTTCCATCCCCACAACATCACTGGCCTTACGAATGAGTTTGTTGATTCTGTTGGTGTCTGCTACCCTCAGCCTGCTGCCCCAGCACGCAGTAGCAAACATGATCGCACTGGCCACCACAGACTCGTAGAACATCCTCAGCATCGTCCAGCAGATGTTAAAGGACCTCACTCTCCTCAAGAAATAGAGACAGCTCTGATCCTTCTTGTAGACAGCCTCAGTGTTCTTTGACCAGTCCATGTGGAATACAAGTGAAGGGAATAAGATACGTATTTGTGAAAGCGAAAGGAATAAGTTACGTATTTGTGCTTTGTTCTGGGCAATTTAGTTTGGCTCTGGGGACCGCTGGGCATCATATCTTTTGTTGACCACTTAACTTACACTTAGTTACGCTTAATTGTGTTGTTTCAAGACTGTATGTTTTGTTAGGTGCTAATAAAGAATGGAATACATTTCTTCAACTTTGTGAACTGGAGTGATTGGAAGGCGTTGCCATACAAGGGTAACAACCTGTGTTAGGCTGCCAGCAGCAGCAATTGATTTATTAGAATTTGCCCACTGCACCATTGAAAAAACATAAGTAATAATATTCAAATATTACAAGTAACTATTGCAATTAAATTTGATAATTTTATAGTCAGTATCACAATGTAAAATGACTGTCAGTCTCAGGCAGGTGTTGTTTAAGGACCGTCTCAATGCAAGTGCCCAGCTCTATTCTTTAGAATGAGCTTAACAGGTGAAACCCAACCCTCACCTGCTGTCATGGTTATTTTGTTTTTTGGCTTTGGTTTATGATTGTCATTGAGATACAGTGAAAAGCCTGTCTTGCATACTGTTCATACAGATCAGATCACTGAGATAAAACAAAATAAAATAATAAAGTGCAGAATAGTTCGTGTCAGAGGTACGTTTTTTACTCAGCGAATGGTAAGTGCATGGAACGCACTGCAGTGGCGCTGTGGTAGAGGCAGATTTATTAGGGACATTGAAGACACTGTTAGATAGGTACATGGATGATAGGAAAATAGGAGAGAAAGGTTAGATTGCTCATGGAATAGTTTAAAAGGCTGGGAGAACATGATGTTGTTGTATGTTCTAAGTCATAATGAATGTTCTATTGGTTACACAACAGTTCCCTAACACTGAAGTACAAGCTGATCTAAGTAAGCAGGATAATTTATTGGGATTGTCCATTTTGTTTTACAGGATGACATGTCCATACATGAACCTGAAAATCTCGACACAACAGAAAACACCAGCAAAGAAAATGGGAATATTGAAGTGACTGAAAAGGAAGTGGCCCTGCATCCTGGCCAAAACACATTCATCCAGCAAGCTCAAAATAATGACGCTCTGCACTTTTTTCATAACAGTATATACCACAAGGATGCAGAGGTACCTATTCAGAGCTTGCATCAAGCCCTTGAAAAATTAAGCCAACAGTCCCAGTTGAAAGACATTGAGGACAGTGAAAACAGAGATTTTAGTGACCAGCTTTATGACACCAAACCGTATAAGCATAGAGATGATAGATTGCTCCAAGCTTTATTAGAGATGATGGCAGAGAGTCAATAATTGTTAGCATGTGGATAGATTTTGTGTTCAGTATTTAGTTGTTTAGTCCTGGTATTTTTGTGACACTGTGTAAAGCAAATGAATTTGACAAGAAATAATCTTGACAAAGAATTTAAATTATATTTTCATTATTTATTTATTAATAGGTGGTCTGTAATTTTCACAAGTTCCATCGTACAGTAGCATCTGTTTCATAACTCAAATAATCAAGATACAGACCTGAACACAAACATCAAGATCACTAAGCGATTTGAACTATGCTCCAAACAACAGATAGTTTAGTAGATTCAGGCAATCATTAATGACTAATGATTAATGATAGTATAAGCAAATTATTAATATTTAACTACCAAAAAATTGATAGTCTATTTCTGTGGCAAATTATGAGAATGACATTTAGTACTGGTTTCATCATCTGGAAACCTTGACAATCAAAAACATTTTTACACAAAACATTTTGCTTAAAAGTACAAACAAGAGAAAATCTGCAGATGCTGGAAATCCAAAGCAAAACACACAAAATGCTGGAGGAACACAGCAGGCCAAAAAGAGGACGGTCGATGTTCTGGGCCGAGACCCTTCAGCAGGAGTTAAAAGTACATAACCTTAGCCCTACCTTTTGTACAGTAGATGTTGTTTCTTGACGGAAAAGTAAACTATGGGCAGAGCACAAACCTTATGATTTCTATGCAACAAGGTTAGCTCTACAATCAAATGGCCATAGCTCACAGTCCCAGAGTAGTTTGTCATTCTTATCTACTGTTATGTAGAGATGAATTTAAATTTCATTTAATGATTTAACCAAATAAAGAATACCTCATGATCTTGAAATCACCTTTTATGTGCTGAGCCCTGAGTGACATCGGTTGATGAAGGCACATTCACAGGGCCAACTTTTAACCTGGACTTGGGTTCTGTGTATGATACGGAGGGGTGAGAAAGGCCACATTGAGTGCAAGTGCAAGATTTGCTCACAACAGTGCTGGGAAAAAAATGTTGACTACATTGTCCTTGACTGGTTTGATATGAGGCAAACCTTAGGAGCATGGACCAAAGGTTTGCCTGGTGCCAAACCAGTCAAGGACAATATTCCTGAAGGCCCTCTCATTGCAAAAACATGCAAAATGACTTTTGAAGCAACATTCAAAAACAAAAAATATTAGGAAATTCACTTTTCTTTGTTAAAAACTTAAAATGAAAAGGCTGAAGTTATGAAAATGCTTAATTTTGTTTTAAAAGTTGATGAAGTTATTACTTTTTTTAAAGTAAATTATCTAATCATCCTCCTTCATGATCAGCATTGAAATGAATGAGCTAGACAAATATTTAGCCTGTGAGAGGATTAACCTTCAGCAGACATAGCTCTTAGCCTTACTTCAGAGGAAGTTCATAACATTCAAAGTTCAAAGTAAATCTGATACCAAAGTACGTACAGTTTACGTCACCATATACTACCTTGAGATTAATTTTCTTACAGGCATTCACAGTAGAACAGAGAAATACAGTAGAATCAATGAAAAGCTACACACAGAGACTGACAAACAACCAATGTGCAAAAGACAAACTTAGACACAGACTTAAAAGACATTCAACCACTAGTCTCTGGTCAACATGGAACTTAGTTAGAAAAATTCCAATGCAGAGTAGTCAAACCAAGATCAAGTTTCTGTATTCCCAGTGGAATACTTACATTTCCTACATTTAAAAGGTTATTGCCAACAGTTCTTGGTGGAACACTGATATTTCGTGACAGGTTCTGGTCAATCATGTGGGTATCTGCACTTCAGCACTGAAGCTCTCGCGGCTGCTGCCACTTGCTGTCATCACAACAGCAATTTACTGTCAGTTGTTGTACAGGTAATGAACATAATTAATTATTATGCAAAGTACTCTTTCCAGATTAGCATCATTTACATCTCACAGTCTGTGTAAGGGAAGCTATCGAGTCGCTCTTTTCAAAGAGAGTTAATTATGCTTTAGAATGGCCTGCCTGAGATAACGAGAGAGAGAGACCATGTAATTTTGCTGATCGAACACACATCACTTTGCATTTGCTCTACAGTGGAATTTAAATGATTCCGTTTGCTTTTTGTCCAGCCAGAGTTGACAGTTAGCACAAGGTTTTACAGCATGGCAGCTCTAAGATAGGGGTTTGATTCACACTGCTGCCTGTTGGTGCATTCTCCTCTTGATTGCACGGTTTCCTCTGGGTGCTCCGGGTGCCTCCCACATTCCAAAGATGGACAATTAGGGTTAGTGAGTCGTGGGTGTGCTACGTTGCTGCTGGAAGCTTGGCGACACTTGCAGGCTGCCTCCAGCATAACCCTCGCAGATTGATTTCACTGTACGTTTCGATGTACATGTGACAAATAAAGCTAATCTTTATCCAATATTTCTTTCAAGTCATTGATGACCAGGCAACTTTCTGCACCAGGCTCCCATACAAAATCCCATAGACCTGCAACTGCCTGGTGGGAATAATACCTTTCCAAATCTCTGTAAGGCTCCATATCGCCAGCATCAAGAGGGACTGGATCTGACCACCATCCCAGGGTTCCCAACCTAGAGTCCAAGGTTAATGATAGGGGTCCAAGACATTAAAAATGTTGGGAACCCCTGATCTATATGGAGAACAACAGGGGAGCAGGACCATTAATCTTTTCTTTTTCAATCTTTTTATCGGTTTCATAATAATAAACATAACATAGTATTGATACAAAGTTATTGGGATTACATCATTGTAATTAACATATTTAAATATAAACCCAGTTGACACATGGGTATTAAACCTCCCAATTGTACAGGATACAAATATAATATACAAAAAAAGTTTTTTAAAATATAACATGAAAAGGGAAAAAAAATACCCCAAAAGAAAAACTAACCTAAACAATGTTAACCAACTAAACTAAGGGGAAAAAAAAAAGACATGGGCTGTTATGTAACATCAAAAAAAAAGAACCATTAGTGTTGTTGACTCTGCTCCTGTCGACCTATATTAAAAAGAAATAGAGTAGGTTTGGAAAAGGTCAAATTACATCATATGGAAGTATTGAATAAATGGCCTCCAAGTCTTTTCGAATTTGATAGAGGGATCATAAATAACACTTTTAATTTTTTCTAAGTTTAAACACAACATAGTTTGAGAGAACCAATGAAATGTGGTGGGGGGATTCATCTCTTTTCAATTCAGCAAAATGGATCTTCTAGCCATTAATGTAAGAAATGCAACCATCTGATGAGCTAAAGAGGTTAGATGACTTGATTCTATCATTGGTAACCCAAAAATTGCAGTAATAGGGTGAGGTTGTAAATCAATATTCAGAACAGTTGAAATAATGTCAAAAATATCTTTCCAATATTTTTCAAAAAAGGACATGACCAAAACATATGAGTTAAAGAAGCTATCTCAGAGTGACATCTATCACATACAGGGTTTATTTGAGAGTAATAATGAGCTAATTTATCCTTAGACATGAGGAGCAGGATCATTAAGAGGATGAAGGAGAAAGAAGAAAGAAGAATTCTGAAGAGTCCTTTACTTCTCATCTCTCTGTAAGAGCTCAAACGTGTTTCCCACATTCTGGAGCAATGACATACACTGTATATTTCTCACTGTAGGTGAATATCATAGGATCTATTTGCCAATCTCTTTAATAAAACTATCAACGACTTCACTTATGTTGATTATATGGGCTACTTTTGTCTTCATTTTCTTCATCAAGCAAAACAATATTAACAGTTTTTCCACTGGCAAAACATTTTGCCTTCAGCTGAAATTCTGAAGAATGGTTACCTGGTATATATGCAAGCTATACACAAAATGCTGGAGGAAGGCAGCAGCAATGGAATGGAATAAGCAGTTGACACGTCAAGCTGAGACTCTTCATCGGGACTGGAAAGGAAGATGGCAGAAGCCAGAATAAGAAGTTGTTGGGGATGGGGTGAGGGGATTGGGAAGGAGTACAAGCTGGCAAATCATAGGTAAGACTAGGTGAGGTAAAAGATGTGTGGGTGGGGGAGGGAGGGTGATGTGAGAAGCTGGGAGGTGATAGGTGGAAGAGGTAAGAGCTGAAGAAGAAGGAATCTGATTGGAGAAAACAGTGGACTATGGAAAAAAGGGAAAGAGGAGAGTCATAATCACAGAAAAGTACAGCACAGAAACAGGCCCTGTAGTCCTTCTAGTCCACTTCAAACCATTTAAGCTGCCTACTCCCATCACCCTGTGCTGGGACCATAGCCCTCCATATCCCTACCACCCATGTATCTATCCAAACTTCTCTTAAACATTGAAATGCACCACTTGTGCTAGCTTAAATGCACCACTTGTGCTAGCAGCTCATTTCTTACTCTCATGACCCTCTGAGTGAAGAAGTTTTCCTTCATGTTCCCCTTAAATTTTTCACCCTTAATCCATGACCTCTAGTTGTAGTCCCACCCAATTTCAACGGAAAAATCCTGCTTGCATTTACCCTGACAATACTCCTCATAATTTTGTATATATCTATCAAATCTCCTCTCAATTTCCTATGTTCTATGGAACAAAGTTCTAACCTATTAAATCTTTCCTTATAACTCAGGTCCTCCAGACCTGGCAACATCCTTGTAAATTTTCTCTGTACTCTTTCAACTTTACTGACATCTTTCCTATAGGTAGGTGACTAAAACTGCACACAATACTCCAAACTAAGCTTCTCCAATGTCTTATACATCCTCAACATAACATCATATCTCCTGTACTCATTACTTTGATTTATGAAAGCCAATGTGCCAAAAGTTTTCTTTACAACCCTATCCACCATTTTCAATGAATTATGTATCTGTGTTCCCAGATCCCTTTGTTTCATAGCACACCCCAGTGCCCTACCGTTCACTGTGTAAGACAAACCCTGGTTGATCCTACCAAAATGGAACACCCCACAGAGAAGAACTAGAGAAATGTGATGGGCAGCTGATGAGGGTGGGGGAAGAGAAGAGAAGGGTGAGATGACCACCAGAATGGGGAAAGGGAAACCAAGAAGACGCAGAGGACAGTGATTACCGAAGTTAGAGAAATATATGTTCATGCTTCAGGTCGCAGGCTACCCAAACAGAATATGAGGCATTGCCCCTCCAACGTGAGTTTGGTGTCATTGTGGCCATAGAGGAGGCCATGGACAGACACATTAGTATGGGAATGAGAAACTGAATTGAAATGGGTGGCCACCAGGAGTTTCTGGCTGTTGCTGCAGACTGAGTGAAGATGCTCGATGAAACAATCCCCCAATGTGCACTGCCTCTCACCACAGACTCACAGCTGTAGTGCCGCCTCACCTAGAAAGACTGTTTCAGACCCAGAATGCTGGGTGAGGGAGGAGCTATTCAAGTGAACTGCAGGTATAATCTCTGGATGAAAATCTCTATCGGGTTCGGCACACGGAAGATAGAAAAATGGGGGGGGTGGGTAAATGTGGGAGGGAAGAGTAAATGAAGAGGTCAGCACTACATTATGGGCCGAAGGGCCTGTACAATGCTGTACGTTCTAAAATCAAAACAACTGCAAATGCTGTGATATTGGCTCAGATTTTCTCTCTCCGTTACCACAGTTTGACCTACGGGCTACAGGCCTAACTTTTACCCCCCAG
The DNA here is from genome assembly GCF_030028105.1 of Mobula birostris. Classification (NCBI taxonomy): domain Eukaryota; kingdom Metazoa; phylum Chordata; class Chondrichthyes; order Myliobatiformes; family Myliobatidae; genus Mobula; species Mobula birostris. Next base: position 15,331,056 of record NC_092386.1, on the reverse strand, counting down.
ATGTTTCTTTGTTTCCATCCTCACCCTCTAACTGTCCCCCCATTGCTGGCTTTTATCCATTTTCTTTCTCCAACTACTGCCAATAATCTATTAACAAGATGACCTCTGCAACATATCCCCAATAGCAACCCTGACTTTATCTCATCAGAGGTAGTCGCTTTACCCTATCCATCCCTCTCCCATCTTCTCTGAATTTGAAACTTGTTTTCCTTCCTTGCCCAGTTCTGAATGGAACCTTGACCTGAGACCTTTAGCTCTGTTTCTCTCTCCATGCATGCTGCCTGACAAGATGATTGTTTCCGGCATCTTCTATTTTTAGTTCAGATTTCCATTAGTTTATTTTTATTGGAAATATCTCAAGAAATCGTTGTGCACCAAATAATCCTGAAGCTTCAGTGGATAAGACGATAAGATCATAAGACATAGGAGCAGAATTAGGCGATTCGACCCATCGAGCCTGCTCTTCATTTCATCATGGCTGATTTATTATCCCGCACAACCCCATTCTCCTGTAACCTTTGACAACCAATCATTCAAGATCCTATCAACCCCTGCTTTAAATATACCCAATGACTTGGCCTACACACCTGTCTGTTGCAATGAATTCCACAGGTTCACCACCATGAGGCCAAAGAAATCTTTTCCTCAGCACTGTTCTAAATGGACGTCCCTTAATTCTAAAGTTGTGCACTCCAGTCAAAGTTTGAAGTTCAAAATAAATTTATCGTCAAAGTACATACATGTCAACATATACAACCCTGAGATTCATCTCCTTGCAGGCAAACTCAGTAAATCCTATAACCATAATAGAATCAATGAAAGACTTCCCTCAACAGAGTGGATAACCAGGATGCAAAAAACAATGAAATGTGCAAATATAAAAAAAGAAAAAAGAAATAATAATAATAAATAAGGAATAAACATTGAGAACATGGGATGAAGGTTCCTTGAGAGTGAGTCCATAGATTGTGGGAGGTGAACTTGAGTGATGTTATCCCCTCTGGTTCAAGAGCCTGATGGTCAAGGGGTAATAACCTGGTGGTGTGAGTCCTGAGGCTCCTGTACCTTCTTCCTGATGGCAGCAATGAGATGAGAGACTCCCCCATGATTGGAAACATGCTCTCCACATCCACTCTATCTAGGTCTTTGAACATTCGATAGGTTACAATAAGATCTGGACCCTCTCCAATGCCATGACATCCTTTCATAGATAAGGGGTCCAAAACTACTCATAATATTCCAAGTGCAGTCTGACCAATGCCTGATAAAGCCCTGGCATTACATCCTTGAAATGAGTGCTAACATTGCATTTGTCTTCCTTACCACTGACTCCACCTGCAAGTTAACCCTTAGGGAATCCTGCACAAGGATGCCCAAGTCCCTTTTTCACCTCTGATTTTTGAATTTTTTCCCCATGCCTTTATTCCTTCTGCCAAAGTACATGACTGTGCACTTCCCTACAGTAAATTCCATATGACACTTCTTTGGCCATTCCCCCAATCTGCCTATGTCCTTCTGCAGACACACCACTTCCACAATTCCTGCCCCTCCTCCTATCTTTTTATTGTCTGCAAACTTGGCCACAAAGCCATCAATTCCATCATCCAAATCATTGACATCTAACATGAGAAGAAGCAGTCCCAACACCGACCCCTGTGGCACAACTCCAGTCACTGGTAGCCAACCAGAAAAGGCTCCCTTTATTCCCACTCTTGGCCTCTGGCCAGTCAGCCAGTACTCCATCCATGCTAGTAATGTACAGAAATAGTAAACATGTAACTCTTTGAGATGCTCCTCCTGTCGGTTGAATGGTCTCATTTAGCATGAGAAATTCTTTGTGCATTATCCAATCACTTGGTTAGAGACATTCCAAGTAACCACAAGCCATCTTGGCTTACTGGATGATTTTTGTTTTTTTTTTCACCATTCTCTATAAACTCTAGAGACTGCTGTGCGTGAAAATCCCAGGAGATCAGCAGTTTCTGAGATACTCATACCACCCTGTCTGGCACCAAAGATCATTCCAAGGTTGACGTCACTTAGATCACATTTCCTCCCCATTCTGATGTTTGGTCTGATCAACAACTACACCTCTTGACCATGGCTTTTTTGCTGCCAATGGCTGATTAGATGTTTGCATCAACAAGCTGGTCTTCAGGTGCACGGATGTACCTAATAAAGTGGCCACTGATTGTAACTAGCTGCAGAGACAGCAGATGCAGAGTTTATGATCTCCAAAGTTCACTAGGTTCTGGAAAGGTCCCTTCAGATTAGAGAACTGCAAACGTAATTCTCTACTCGAGGATGGACTGGAATAGAAAGCAAGAAGTTCTATGCCAGTTGGGTAAGCATCTGTCATTTGGGAATTTGCCGTAAACCCTCATTGACTAAGTAGTTGTCTGGCATTTAAACACAATAATAAAATCAAGCAGTCTCTAAATGATCGTCTGGAAGGGAAATTTTACTGACAAATTCATTGAAGTTTTTTGAGAATGTAACAAGCAAGGTGGGTAAAGGAGAACCAGCAGGTGTGGTGTATTTGGATTTTCTGAAGGCATTTCATAACGTACCACTTACAAGAATTCTGCACGCTAATAGCTCTTTGCTTTGGGAGGAATATATCAGCATGGATAGAAGCCTAGCTAACTGACAGAACATACAATTGGGACAAATAGGTCACTTTTAATTTTAAATGTGAGGAAATCTGCAGATGCTGGAAATCCAGAGCACACACACAAAATGCTGGACGAACTCAGCGGGGCAGGCAGCAGCTATTGAAATTAATAAACAGTTGAATTTTTGGGCCGATTGGCAAGTTACCATGGGGATTAATGCTGAGGACTCAGTTATTTACTATCTATATTAATGGTTTAGATTAAGGCGCCAAGGTGATTGTAGCCAAATTTGCTGAAAATACAAAAGTAGCTGGGAGAGCCAGTTATGAAGAGAAAACGAGGAATCTGTAAAGGTATATACCTAATTCAGTGAAAATTCATCCAGTTCCAGCTCTAACACCTTAATACAGTTTGTTAAGAGCTGCAGCTGAATGCACTTCTTGCATTTGTAGTGGTTAGAGATACTGGAGGTCTCCCTGCCTTCCCACATCCCGCAAGAGGAGCATTCCACTATCCTGTCTGACACCTCTACTGTCCAAGCTGAGCGGGTATAAAGAGGAGAAGGAAAAAACTTGAGCTTTTCTTTCCTTTGCTTTCTTTGAGTGAAGTCTTTCTTCGATGAAGCCTAAAGGAGCTAAAGCTTTATAATTACCACTCTATGTCCATTCAGAAGACGGCCGCTATGACGGTGGCCGCTGTGCTTGCCCTTGCTTTCCTTTAATTTTTCAATTTGCTATTACTGATCAATCCCAAACACCAACTAGCCACAGGTCAAAGCTCTGTTATGCTGCCGCAATCCCCTCCTTCCTTTTATCCTCGGGCAGTGGACCTGATTAAAGTCCCCTCCTCTCCGAACTTCCAATGTCCAGATTGGCCACTTGTCAAAACTCTATTATATGACAAATAACACTAATTGAATCTTTAATCAGAATATTGTTGAAGTGGGCAGCAAGAATAGAACATTGTGGTAAAGAAGGATTTGAGTGTAATTTAACAGTAAAATGAAATACAACTGCAAATATAAATAAACAGCAATAAATAACAAGAATATGAGGTAACAAGATAAAAAATCCTTAAAGTGAGATCATTGGTTGTGGAAGCATCTCAGTGGATGGGCAAGTGAGTGTAGTTATCCCCTTTTGTTCAAGAACCTGATGGTTGTGGGGTTTAACTATTCTTGAACCTGGTGCGGTGAGTCCTGAGGTTCTTGCACCTTCTACCTGATGGCAGCAGTGAGAAAATAGCATGGCCTGGGTGATGACGATCTCTGAAGATGGATGCTGGTTTCTACAACAGCATTTCATGAAGATATGCTCAATGGTTGGGAGGGCTTTGCCCATGATGCACTGAGCCAAATCCATAGAATTTTCCATTCAAAGGCATTGGTGTTTCCATACCAAGCCATGATGCAGCCAGTAAATACACCCTCCACTACACATCTATAGAAGTTTGTCAAAGTTTTAGATGTCATGCTGAATCTTCACAGGCTCCTAAGGAAATAGAAAATCTGCTCTGCTTTCTTCATGATTGCACCTACATGCTGAGTCCAAGACAGGTCCCGTGAAATAGTAACACCCAGGAATTTAAAGTTCTGACCCTCTCCACCCTTTTCAAAAGGAGTGTAAAGGAATGGACAACTTGATATAATAGTTTAGTTGGAGCTGCCAGACGAGGTGGTAAATGCGGGTTCTTTTTTAACATTTAAGAATGAGTTGGACAGATACATGGATGGGAGGTGTATGGAGGGATATGGTCCGTGTGCAGGTCAGTGGGACTATGCAGAAAATGGTTTGGCACAGCCAAGAAGGGCCAAAAGGCCTGTTTCTG